>NW_028257379.1:311814-623628 GCF_982258835.1 Parasteatoda tepidariorum | reverse complement strand
CCCCCTAATTGACCTATAATTATTTCCTGTGGTAGAGTACGCTATTACCCTGTAATATAATACCTGGTCCAATTTAAATATTATGGTTCCATATTAAGGTCTGATATCGCGCCTTGCGTTAGTTAACCATTGAAAGATGTCTTTGAATTTTTAAAGCATTTTAGAACGCTTATTTCTTCATTTTAAGCTTCTCAGAACACTCTATTTCGCATAGGCATACATAGTAAACTTTAGGTTCACGCTGTGTACCCCCTAATTGACCTATAATTATTTCCTGTGGTAGGGTACACTATTACCCTGTAATATAATACGTGGTCCAATTTAAAAATTATAGGTCAATATTAAGGTCCGATACCGTGCCGTTAATTAACATAGAAAAGTGTCTTTGAATTTTTAAAGCATTTTAGAACGTTTATTTCCTCATTTTAAGCTTCTCAGAACACTTTATTTCGCATAGGCATACATACTAAACTTTAGGGTCACGCTGTGTACCCCCTAATTGACCTATAATTATTTCCTGTGGTAGGGTACACTATTACCCTGAAATATAATACCTGGTCCAATTTAAATATTATGGGTCAATATTAAGGTCTGATATTGCGCCTTCCGTTAGTTAACCATTGAAAGATGTCTTTGAATTTTAAAAGCATTTTAGAACGCTTATTTCTTAATTTTAAGCTTCTCAGAACACTCTATTTCGCATAGGCATACATAGTAAACTTTAGGGTCACGCTGTGTACCCCCTAATTGACCTATAATTATTTCCTGTGGTAGGGTACACTATTACCCTGTAATATAATACGTGGTCCAATTTAAAAATTATAGGTCAATATTAAGGTCCGATACCGTGCCGTTAGTTAACATAGAAAAGTGTCTTTGAATTTTTAAAGCATTTTAGAACGCTTATTTCCTCATTTTAAGCTTCTCAGAACACTCTATTTCGCATAGGCATACATAGTAAACTTTAGGGTCACGCTGAGTACCCCCTAATTGACCTATTATTTTTTTCTGTGGTAGGGTACACTATCACCCTGTAATATAATACGTGGTCCAATTTAAAAATTTTAGGTCAATATTAAGGTCCGATACCCTACCGTTAGTTAACATAGAAAAGAGTCTTCGAATTTCCTTGTTTTAATGCACTATTTAAAATATACATAGTGTACCCCCTAATTGACCTATAAATATTTCCTGTTGTAGGGCACACTTTTACCCTGTAATATAATACCTGGTCCAATTTAAATATTATGGTTCCATATTAAGGTCTGATATCGCGCCTTGCGTTAGTTAACCATTGAAAGATGTCTTTGAATTTTTAAAGCATTTTAGAACGCTTATTTCTTAATTTTAAGCTTCTCAGAACACTCTATTTCGCATAGGCATACATAGTAAACTTTAGGGTCACGCTGTGTACCCCCTAAATGACCTATAATTATTTCCTGTGGTAGGGTACACTATTACCCGGAAATATAATACGTGGTCCAATTTAAAAATTATAGGTCAATATTAAGGTCCGATACCGTGCCGTTAGTTAACATTGAAAAATGTCTTTGAATTTTTAAAGCATTTTAGAACGCTTATTTCCTCATTTTAAGCTTCTCAGAACACTTTATTTCGCATAGGCATACATAGTAAACTTTAGGGTCGCGCTGTGTACCCCCTAATTGACCTATAATTATTTCCTGTGGTAGGGTACACTATAACCCTGTAATATAATACGTCGTCCAATTTAAAAATTATAGTTCAATATTAAGGTCCAATACCGTGCCGTTAGTTAACATAGAAAAGTGTCTTCGAATTTCCTTGTTTTAATGCACTATTTAAAATATACATAGTGTACCCCCTAATTGACCTATAATTATTTCCTGTTGTAGGGTACACTATTACCCTGTAATATAATACCTGGTCCAATTTAAATATTATGGTTCCATATTAAGGTCTGATATCGCACCTTGCGTTAGTTAACCATTGAAAGATGTCTTTGAATTTTTAAAGCATTTTAGAACGCTTATTTATTCATTTTAAGCTTCTCAGAACACTCTATTTCGCATAGGCATACATAGTAAACTTTAGGGTCACGCTGTGTACCCCCTAATTGACCTATAATTATTTCCTGGGGTAGGGTACACTATTACCCTGTAATACAATACGTGGTCCAATTTAAAAATTAATGGTCAATATTAAGGTCCGATACCGTGCCGTTAATTAACATAGAAAAGTGTCTTTGAATTTTTAAAGCATTTTAGAACGTTTATTTCCTCATTTTAAGCTTCTCAGAACACTTTATTTCGCATAGGCATACATAGTAAACTTTAGGGTCATGCTGTGTACCCCCTAAATGACCTATAATTATTTCCTGTGGTAGGGTACACTATTACCCTGTAATATAATACGTGGTCCAATTTAAAAATTATAGGTCAATATTAAGGTCCGATACCGTGCCGTTAGTTAACATAGAAAAGTGTCTTCGTATTTCCTTGTTTTAATGCACTATTTAAAATATACATAGTGTACCCCCTAATTGACCTATAATTATTTCCTGTGGTAGGGTACACTATTACCCTGTAATATAATACCTGGTCCAATTTAAATATTATTAGTCAATATTAAGGTCTGATTTTTCGCCTTGCGTTAGTTAACCATTGAAAGATGTCTTTGAATTTTTAAAGCATTTTAGAACACTTATTTCTTCATTTTAAGCTTCTCAGAACACTCTATTTCGCATAGGCATACATAGTAAACTTTAGGGTCACGCTGTGTACCCCCTAATTGACCTATAATTATTTCCTGTCTTAGGGTACACTATTACCCTGTAATATAATACGAGGTCCAATTTAAAAAGTATAGGTCAATATTAAGGTCCGATACCGTGCCGTTAGTTAACATAGAAAAGAGTCTTCGTATTTCCTTGTTTTAATGCACTATTTAAAATGTACATAGTGTACACCCTAATTGACCTATAATTATTTCCTGTGGTAGGGTACACTATTACCCTGTAATATAATACCTGGTCCAAATTAAATATTATGGGTCAATATTAAGGTCTGATATTGCGCCTAGCGTTAGTTAACCTTTGAAAGATGTCTTTGAATTTTTAAAGCATTTTAGAACGCTTATTTCTTCATTTTAAGATTCTCAGAACACTCTATTTCGCATAGGCATACATAGTAAACTTTAGGGTCACGCTGTGTACCCCCTAATTGACCTATAATTATTTCCTGTGGTAGGGTACACTATTACCCTATAATATAATACGTGGTCCAATTTAAAAATTATAGGTCAATATTAAGGTCCGATACCGTGCCGTTAGTTAACATAGAAAAGTGTCTTGGAATTTTTAAAGCATTTTAGAACGTTTATTTCCTCATTTTAAGCTTCTCAGAACAGTTTATTTCCCATAGGCATACATAGTAAACTTTAGGGTCACACTGTGTATCCCCTAATTGACCTATAATTATTTCCTGTGGTAGGGTACACTATTACCCTGTAATATAATACGTGGTCAAATTCAAAAATTATAGGTCAATATTAAGGTCCGATACCGTGCCGTTAGTTAACATAGGAAAGTGTCTTCGTATTTCCTTGTTTTAATGCACTATTTAAAATATACATAGTGTACCCCCTAATTGACCTATAATTATTTCCTGCGGTAGGGTACACTATTACCCTGTAATATAATACCTGGTCCAACTTAAATATTATGGGTCAATATTAAGGTCTGATATTGCGCCTTGCGCTAGTTAACCATTGAAAGATGTCTTTGAATTTTTAAAGCATTTTAGAACGCTTATTTCTTCATTTTAAGCTTCTCAGAACACTCTATTTCGCATAGGCATACATAGTAAAATTTAGGGTCACGCTGTGTACCCCCTAAATGACCTATAATTATTTCCTGTGGTAGGGTACACTATCACCCTGTAATATAATACGTGGTCCAATTTAAAAATTTTAGGTCAATATTAAGGTCCGATACCGTGCCGTTAGTTAACATAGAAAAGTGTCTTTGAATTTTTAAAGCATTTTAGAACGCTTATTTCCTCATTTTAAGCTTCTCAGAACAGTTTATTTCCCATAGGCATACATAGTAAACTTTAGGGTCACACTGTGTATCCCCTAATTGACCTATAATTATTTCCTGTGGTAGGGTAAACTATTACCCTGTAATATAATACGTGGTCAAATTTAAAAATTATAGGTCAATATTAAGGTCCGATACCGTGCCGTTAGTTAACATAGGAAAGTGTCTTCGTATTTCCTTGTTTTAATGCACTATTTAAAATATACATAGTGTACCCCCTAATTGACCTATAATTATTTCCTGCGGTAGGGTACACTATTACCCTGTAATATAATACCTGGTCCAACTTAAATATTATGGGTCAATATTAAGGTCTGATATTGCGCCTTACGCTAGTTAACCATTGAAAGATGTCTTTGAATTTTTAAAGCATTTTAGAACGCTTATTTCTTCATTTTAAGCTTCTCAGAACACTCTATTTCGCATAGGCATACATAGTAAAATTTAGGGTCACGCTGTGTACCCCCTAAATGACCTATAATTATTTCCTGTGGTAGGGTACACTATCACCCTGTAATATAATACGTGGTCCAATTTAAAAATTATAGGTCAATATTAAGGTCCGATACCGTGCCGTTAGTTAACATTGAAAAATGTCTTTGAATTTTTAAAGCATTTTAGAACGCTTATTTCCTCATTTTAAGCTTCTCAGAACACTTTATTTCGCATAGGCATACATAGTAAACTTTAGGGTCACGCTGTGTACCCCCTAATTGACCTATAATTATTTCCTGTGGTAGGATACACTATAACCCTGTAATATAATACGTGGTCCAATTTAAAAATTATAGGTCAATATTAAGGTCCGATACCGTGCCGTTAGTTAACATAGAAAAGTGTCTTCGAATTTCCTTGTTTTAATGCGCTATTTAAAATATACAAAGTGTACCCCCTAATTGACCTATAATAATTTCCTGTGGTAGGGTACACTATTACCCTGTAATATAATACGTGGTCCAATTTAAAAATTATAGGTCAATATTAAGGTCCGATACCGTGCCGTTAGTTAACATTGAAAAATATCTTTGAATTTTTAAAGCATTTTAGAACGCTTATTTCTTCATTTTAAGCTTCTCAGAACACTCTATTTCGCACAGGCATGCATAGTAAAATTTAGGGTCACGCTGTGTACCCCCTAAATGATCTATAATTATTTCCTGTGGTAGGATACACTATAACCCTGTAATATAATACGTGGTCCAATTTAAAAATTATAGGTCAATATTAAGGTCCGATACCGTGCCGTTAGTTAACATAGAAAAGTGTCTTCGAATTTCCTTGTTTTAATGCACTATTTAAAATATACATAGTGTACCCCCTAATTGACCTATAATTATTTCCTGTGGTAGGGTACACTATTACCCTGTAATATAATACGTGGTCCAATTTAAAACTTATAGGTCAATATTAAGGTCCGATACCGTGCCGTTAGTTAACATAGAAAAGTGTCTTCGTATTTCCTTGTTTTAATGCACTATTTAAAATATATATAGTGTACCCCCTAATTGACCTATAATTATTTCTTGTGGTAGGGTACACTATTACGCTGTAATATAATACCTGGTCCAATTTAAATATTATAGGTCAACATTAAGGTCTGATATTGCGCCTTGCGCTAGTTAACCATTGAAAGATGTCTTTGAATTTTTAAAGCATTTTACAACGCTTATTTCTTCATTTTAAGCTTCTCAGAACACTCTATTTCGCATAGGCATACATAGTAAAATTTAGGGTCACGCTGTGTACCCCCTAAATGACCTATAATTATTTCCTGTGGTAGGGTACACTATTACCCTGTAATATAATACGTGGTCAAATTTAAAAATTATAGGTCAATATTAAGGTCCGATACCGTGCCGTTAGTTAACATAGGAAAGTGTCTTCGTATTTCCTTGTTTTAATGCACTATTTAAAATATACATAGTGTACCCCCTAATTGACCTATAATTATTTCCTGCGGTAGGGTACACTATTACCCTGTAATATAATACCTGGTCCAACTTAAATATTATGGGTCAATATTAAGGTCTGATATTGCGCCTTACGCTAGTTAACCATTGAAAGATGTCTTTGAATTTTTAAAGCATTTTAGAACGCTTATTTCTTCATTTTAAGCTTCTCAGAACACTCTATTTCGCATAGGCATACATAGTAAAATTTAGGGTCACGCTGTGTACCCCCTAAATGACCTATAATTATTTCCTGTGGTAGGGTACACTATCACCCTGTAATATAATACGTGGTCCAATTTAAAAATTATAGGTCAATATTAAGGTCCGATACCGTGCCGTTAGTTAACATTGAAAAATGTCTTTGAATTTTTAAAGCATTTTAGAACGCTTATTTCCTCATTTTGAGCTTCTCAGAACACTTTATTTCGCATAGGCATACATAGTAAACTTTAGGGTCACGCTGTGTACCCCCTAAATGATCTATAATTATTTCCTGTGGTAGGATACACTATAACCCTGTAATATAATACGTGGTCCAATTTAAAAATTATAGGTCAATATTAAGGTCCGATACCGTGCCGTTAGTTAACATAGAAAAGTGTCTTCGAATTTTCTTGTTTTAATGCACTATTTAAAATATACATAGTGTACCCCCTAATTGACCTATAATTATTTCTTGTGGTAGGGTACACTATTACCCTGTAATATAATACGTGGTCCAATTTAAAAATTATAGGTCAATATTAAGGTCCGATACCGTGCCGTTAGTTAACATTGAAAAATGTCTTTGAATTTTTAAAGCATTTTAGAACGCTTATTTCCTCATTTTAAGCTTCTCAGAACACTTTATTTCGCATAGGCATACATAGTAAACTTTAGGGTCACGCTGTGTACCCCCTAATTGACCTATAATTATTTCCTGTGGTAGGATACACCATAACTATGTAATATAATACGTGGTCCAATTTAAAAATTATAGGTCAATATTAAGGTCCGATACCGTGCCGTTAGTTAACATAGAAAAGTGTCTTCGAATTTCCTTGTTTTAATGCACTATTTAAAATATACATAGTGTATCCCCTAATTGACCTATAACTATTTCCTGTGGTAGGGTACACTATTACCCTGTAATATAATACCTGGTCCAATTTAAATATTATGGGTCAATATTAAGGTCTGATATTGCGCCTTGCGTTAGTTAATAATTGAAAGATGACTTTGAATTTTTAAAGCATTTTAGAACGCTTATTTCTTAATTTTAAGCTTCTCAGAACACTCTATTTCGCATAGGCATACATAGTAAACTTTAGGGTCACGCTGTGTACCCCCTAAATGACCTATAATTATTTCCTGTGGTAGGGTACACTATTACCCTGTAATATAACACGTGGTCCAATTTAAAAATTATAGGTCAATATTAAGGTCCGATACCGTGCCGTTAGTTAACATTGAAAAATGTCTTTGAATTTTTAAAGCATTTTAGAACGCTTATTTCCTCATTCTAAGCTTCTCAGAACACTTTATTTGGCATAGGCATACATAGTAAACTTTAGGGTCACGCTGTGTACCCCCTAATTGACCTATAAATATTTCCTGTGGTAGGATACACTATAACCCTGTGATATAATACGTGGTCCATTTTAAAAATTATAGGTCAATATTAAGGTCCGATACCGCGCCGTTAGTTAACATAGAAAAGTGTCTTCGTATTTCCTTGTTTTAATGCACTATTTAAAATATACATAGTGTACCCCCTAATTGACCTATAATTATTTCCTAGGGTAGGGTACACTATTACCCTCTAATATAATGCCTGGTCCAATTTAAATATTATGGGTCAATATTAAGGTCTGATATTGCGCCATGCGTTAGTTAACCATTGAAAGATGTCTTTGAATTTTTAAAGCATTTTACAACGCTTATTTCTTCATTTTAAGCTTCTCAGAACACTCTATTTCCCATTGGCATACATAGTAAAATTTAGGGTCACGCTGTGTACCCCCTAAATGACCTATAATTATTTCCTGTGGTAGGGTACACTATTACCCTGTAGTATAATACGTGGTCCAATTTAAAAATTATAGGTCAATATTAAGGTCCGATACCGTGCCGTTAGTTAACATTGAAAAATGTCTTTGAATTTTTAAAGCATTTTAGAACGCTTATTTCCTCATTTTAAGCTTCTCAGAACACTTTATTTCGCTTAGTCATACATAGTAAACTTTAGGGTCACGCTGTGTACCCCCTAATTGACCTATAATTATTTCCTGTTTTAGGATACACTATAACCCTGTAATATAATACGTGGTCCAATTTAAAAATTATAGGTCAATATTAAGGTCCGATACCGTGCCGTTAGTTAACATAGAAAAGTGTCTTCGAATTTCCTTGTTTTAATGCACTATTTAAAATATACATAGTGTACCCCCTAATTGACCTATAATTATTTCCTGTGGTAGGGTACACTATTACCCTGTAATATAATACCTGGTCCAATTTAAATATTATGGGTCAATATTAAGGTCTGATACTGCGCCTTGCGTTAGTTAATAATTGAAAGATGACTTTGAATTTTTAAAGCATTTTAGAACGCTTATTTCCTCATTCTAAGCTTCTCAGAACACTTTATTTCGCATAGGCATACATAGTAAACTTTAGGGTCACGCTGTGTACCCCCTAATTGACCTATAATTATTTCCTGCGGTAGGATACACTATAACCCTGTAATATAATACGTGGTCCAATTTAAAAATTATAGGTCAATATTAAGGTCCGATACCGTGCCGTTAGTTAACATAGAAAAGTGTCTTCGAATTTCCTTGTTTTAATGCACTATTTAAAATATACATAGTGTACCCCCTAATTGACCTATAATTATTTCCTGTGGTAGGGTACACTATTACCCTGTAATATAATACGTGGTCCAATTTAAAAGTTATAGGTCAATATTAAGGTCCGATACCGTGCCGTTAGTTAACATTGAAAAATATCTTTGAATTTTTAAAGCATTTTAGAACGCTTATTTCCTCATCTTAAGCTTCTCAGAACACTTTATTTCGCATAGGCATACATAGTAAACTTTAGGGTCACGCTGTGTACCCCCTAATTGACCTATAATTATTTCCTGTGGTAGGATACACCATAACCCTGTAATATAATACGTGGTCCAATTTAAAAATTATAGGTCAATATTAAGGTCCGATACCGTGCCGTTAGTTAACATAGAAAAGTGTCTTCGAATTTCCTTGTTTTAATGCACTATTTAAAATAAACATAGTGTACCCCCTAATTGACCTATAATTATTTCCTGTGGTAGGGTACACTATTACCCTGTAATATGATACCTGGTCCAATTTAAATATTATGGGTCAATATTAAGGTCTGATATTGCGCCTTGCGTTAGTTAATAATTGAAAGATGACTTTGAATTTTTAAAGCATTTTAGAACGCTTATTTCTTAATTTTAAGCTTCTCAGAACACTCTATTTCGCATAGGCATACATAGTAAACTTTAGGGTCACGCTGTGTACCCCCTAAATGACCTATAATTATTTCCTGTGGTAGGGTACACTATTACCCTGTAATATAATACGTGGTTCAATTTAAAAATTATAGGTCAATATTTAGGTCCGATACCGTGCAGTTAGTTAACATTGAAAAATATCTTTGAATTTTTAAAGCATTTTAGAACGCTAATTTCTTCATTTTAAGCTTCTCAGAACACTTTATTTCGCATAGGCATACATAGTAAACTTTAGGGTCCCGCTGTGTTCCCCCTAATTGACCTATAATTATTTTCTGTTTTAGGGTACACTATCACCCTGTAATATAATACGTGGTCCAATTTAAAAATTTTAGGTCAATATTAAGGTCCGATACCGTGCCGTTAGTTAACATAGAAAAGAGTCTTCGAATTTCCTTGTTTTAATGTACTATTTAAAATATACATAGTGTACCCCCTAATTGACCTATAATTATTTCCTGTGGTAGGGTACACTATTACCCTGTAATATAATACCTGGTCCAATTTAAATATTATGGTTCCTTATTAAGGTCTGATATCGCGCCTTGCGTTAGTTAACCATTGAAAGATGTCTTTGAATTTTTAAAGCATTTTAGAACGCTTATTTCTTCATTTTAAGCTTCTCAGAACACTCTATTTCGCATAGGCATACATAGTAAACTTTAGGGTCACGCTGTGTACCCCCTAGATGACCTATAATTATTTCCTGTGGTAGGGTACACTATTACCCTGTAGTATAATACGTGGTCCAATTTAAAAATTATAGGTCAATATTAAGGTCCGATACCGTGCCGTTAGTTAACATAGAAAAGTGTCTTCGAGTTTCCTTGTTTTAATGCACTATTTAAAATATACATAGTGTACCCCCTAATTGACCTATAATTATTTCCTGTGGTAGGGTACACTATTACCCTGTAATATAATACGTGGTCCAATTTAAAAATTATAGGTCAATATTAAGGTCCGATACCGTGCCGTTAGTTAACATTGAAAAATGTCTTTGAATTTTTAAAGCATTTTAGAACGCTTATTTCCTCATTTTAAGCTTCTCAGAACACTTTATTTCGCTTAGGCATACATAGTAAATTTTAGGGTCACGCTGTGTACCCCTTAATTGACCTATAATTATTTCCTGTGGTAGGATACACTATAACCCTGTAATATAATACGTGGTCCAATTTAAAAATTATAGGTCAATATTAAGGTCCGATACCGAGCCGTTAGTTAACATAGAAAAGTGTCTTCGAATTTTGCTTGTTTTAATGCACTATTTAAAATAAACATAGTGTACCCCCTAATTGACCTATAATTATTTCCTGTGGTAGGGTACACTATTACCCTGTAATATGATACTTGGTCCAATTTAAATATTATGGGTCAATATTAAGGTCTGATATTGCGCCTTGCGTTAGTTAATAATTGAAAGATGACTTTGAATTTTTAAAGCATTTTAGAACGCTTATTTCTTAATTTTAAGCTTCTCAGAACACTCTATTTCGCATAGGCATACATAGTAAACTTTAGGGTCACGCTGTGTACCCCCTAAATGACCTATAATTATTTCCTGTGGTAGGGTACACTATTACCCTGTAATATAATACGTGGTTCAATTTAAAAATTATAGGTCAATATTTAGGTCCGATACCGTGCAGTTAGTTAACATTGAAAAATATCTTTGAATTTTTAAAGCATTTTAGAACGCTAATTTCTTCATTTTAAGCTTCTCAGAACACTTTATTTCGCATAGGCATACATAGTAAACTTTAGGGTCCCGCTGTGTTCCCCCTAATTGACCTATAATTATTTTCTGTTTTAGGGTACACTATCACCTGTAATATAATACGTGGTCCAATTTAAAAATTTTAGGTCAATATTAAGGTCCGATACCGTGCCGTTCGTTAACATAGAAAAGAGTCTTCGAATTTCCTTGTTTTAATGTACTATTTAAAATATACATAGTGTACCCCCTAATTGACCTATAATTATTTCCTGTGGTAGGGTACACTATTACCCTGTAATATAATACCTGGTCCAATTTAAATATTATGGTTCCTTATTAAGGTCTGATATCGCGCCTTGCGTTAGTTAACCATTGAAAGATGTCTTTGAATTTTTAAAGCATTTTAGAACGCTTATTTCTTCATTTTAAGCTTCTCAGAACACTCTATTTCGCATAGGCATACATAGTAAACTTTAGGGTCACGCTGTGTACCCCCTAGATGACCTATAATTATTTCCTGTGGTAGGGTACACTATTACCCTGTAGTATAATACGTGGTCCAATTTAAAAATTATAGGTCAATGTTAAGGTCCGATACCGTGCCGTTAGTTAACATAGAAAAGTGTCTTCGAGTTTCCTTGTTTTAATGCACTATTTAAAATATACATAGTGTACCCCCTAATTGACCTATAATTATTTCCTGTGGTAGGGTACACTATTACCCTGTAATATAATACGTGGTCCAATTTAAAAATTATAGGTCAATATTAAGGTCCGATACCGTGCCGTTAGTTAACATTGAAAAATGTCTTTGAATTTTTAAAGCATTTTAGAACGCTTATTTCCTCATTTTAAGCTTCTCAGAACACTTTATTTCGCTTAGGCATACGTAGTAAATTTTAGGGTCACGCTGTGTACCCCTTAATTGACCTATAATTATTTCCTGTGGTAGGATACACTATAACCCTGTAATATAATACGTGGTCCAATTTAAAAATTATAGGTCAATATTAAGGTCCGATACCGAGCCGTTAGTTAACATAGAAAAGTGTCATCGAATTTCCTTGTTTTAATGCACTATTTAAAATATACATAGTGTACCCCCTAATTGACCTATAATTATTTCCTGTGGTAGGGTACACTATTACCCTGTAATATAATACCTGGTCCAATTTAAATATTATGGGTCAATATTAAGGTCTGATACTGCGCCTTGCGTTAGTTAATAATTGAAAGATGACTTTAAATTTTTAAAGCATTTTAGAACGCTTATTTCCTCATTCTAAGCTTCTCAGAACACTTTATTTCGCATAGGCATACATAGTAAACTTTAGGGTCACGCTGTGTACCCCCTAATTGACCTATAATTATTTCCTGTGGTAGGATACACTATAACCCTGTAATATAATACGTGGTCCAATTTAAAAATTATAGGTCAATATTAAGGTCCGATACCGTGCCGTTAGTTAACATGGAAAAGTGTCTTCGAGTTTCCTTGTTTTAATGCACTATTTAAAATATACATAGTGTACCCCCTAATTGACCTATAATTATTTCCTGTGGTAGGGTACACTATTACCCTGTAATATAATACGTGGTCCAATTTAAAAATTATAGGTCAATATTAAGGTCCGATACCGTGCCGTTAGTTAACATTGAAAAATATCTTTGAATTTTTAAAGCATTTTAGAACGCTTATTTCCTCATTTTAAGCTTCTCAGAACACTTTATTTCGCATAGGCATACATAGTAAACTTTAGGGTCACGCTGTGTACCCCCTAATTGACCTATAATTATTTCCAGTGGTAGGATACACCATAACCCTGTAATATAATACGTGGTCGAATTTAAAAATTATAGGTCAATATTAAGGTCCGATACCGTGCCGTTAGTTAACATAGAAAAGTGTCTTCGAATTTCCTTGTTTTAATGCACTATTTAAAATAAACATAGTGTACCCCCTAATTGACCTATAATTATTTCCTGTGGTAGGGTACACTATTACCCTGTAATATAATACGTGGTCCAATTTAAAAATTATAGGTCAATATTAAGGTCCGATACCGTGCCGTTAGTTAACATTGAAAAATGTCTTTGAATTTTTAAAGCATTTTAGAACGCTTATTTCCTCATTTTAAGCTTCTCAGAACACTTTATTTCGCTTAGGCATACGTAGTAAATTTTAGGGTCACGCTGTGTACCCCTTAATTGACCTATAATTATTTCCTGTGGTAGGATACACTATAACCCTGTAATATAATACGTGGTCCAATTTAAAAATTATAGGTCAATATTAAGGTCCGATACCGAGCCGTTAGTTAACATAGAAAAGTGTCATCGAATTTCCTTGTTTTAATGCACTATTTAAAATATACATAGTGTACCCCCTAATTGACCTATAATTATTTCCTGTGGTAGGGTACACTATTACCCTGTAATATAATACCTGGTCCAATTTAAATATTATGGGTCAATATTAAGGTCTGATACTGCGCCTTGCGTTAGTTAATAATTGAAAGATGACTTTAAATTTTTAAAGCATTTTAGAACGCTTATTTCCTCATTCTAAGCTTCTCAGAACACTTTATTTCGCATAGGCATACATAGTAAACTTTAGGGTCACGCTGTGTACCCCCTAATTGACCTATAATTATTTCCTGTGGTAGGATACACTATAACCCTGTAATATAATACGTGGTCCAATTTAAAAATTATAGGTCAATATTAAGGTCCGATACCGTGCCGTTAGTTAACATGGAAAAGTGTCTTCGAGTTTCCTTGTTTTAATGCACTATTTAAAATATACATAGTGTACCCCCTAATTGACCTATAATTATTTCCTGTGGTAGGGTACACTATTACCCTGTAATATAATACGTGGTCCAATTTAAAAATTATAGGTCAATATTAAGGTCCGATACCGTGCCGTTAGTTAACATTGAAAAATATCTTTGAATTTTTAAAGCATTTTAGAACGCTTATTTCCTCATTTTAAGCTTCTCAGAACACTTTATTTCGCATAGGCATACATAGTAAACTTTAGGGTCACGCTGTGTACCCCCTAATTGACCTATAATTATTTCCAGTGGTAGGATACACCATAACCCTGTAATATAATACGTGGTCGAATTTAAAAATTATAGGTCAATATTAAGGTCCGATACCGTGCCGTTAGTTAACATAGAAAAGTGTCTTCGAATTTCCTTGTTTTAATGCACTATTTAAAATAAACATAGTGTACCCCCTAATTGACCTATAATTATTTCCTGTGGTAGGGTACACTATTACCCTGTAATATAATACGTGGTCCAATTTAAAAATTATAGGTCAATATTAAGGTCCGATACCGTGCCGTTAGTTAACATTGAAAAATGTCTTTGAATTTTTAAAGCATTTTAGAACGCTTATTTCCTCATTTTAAGCTTCTCAGAACACTTTATTTCGCTTAGGCATACATAGTAAACTTTAGGGTCACGCTGTGTACCCCTTAATTGACCTATAATTATTTCCTGTAGTAGGATACACTATAACCCTGTAATATAATACGTGGTCCAATTTAAAAATTATAGGTCAATATTAAGGTCCGATACCGTGCCGTTAGTTAACATAGAAAAGTGTCTTCGAATTTCCTTGTTTTACTGCACTATTTAAAATATACATAGTGTACCCCCTAATTGACCTATAATTATTTCCTGTGGTAGGGTACACTATTACCCTGTAATATAATACTTGGTCCAATTTAAATATTATGGGTCAATATTAAGGTCTGATACTGCGCCTTGCGTTAGTTAATAATTGAAAGATGACTTTGAATTTTTAAAGCATTTTAGAACGCTTATTTCCTCATTCTAAGCTTCTCAGAACACTTTATTTCACATAGGCATACATAGTAAACTTTAGGGTCACGCTGTGTACCCCCTAATTGACCTATAATTATTTCCTGTGGTAGGATACACTATAACCGTGTAATATAATACAGGGTCCAATTTAAAAATTATAGGTCAATATTAAGGTCCGATACCGTGCCGTTAGTTAACATAGAAAAGTGTCTTCGAATTTCCTTGTTTTAATGCACTATTTAAAATATACATAGTGTACCCCCTAATTGACCTATAATTATTTCCTGTCTTAGGGTACACTATTACCCTGTAATAT
This sequence comes from Parasteatoda tepidariorum, assembly GCF_982258835.1. Taxonomy (NCBI): domain Eukaryota; kingdom Metazoa; phylum Arthropoda; class Arachnida; order Araneae; family Theridiidae; genus Parasteatoda; species Parasteatoda tepidariorum. Next base: position 608,200 of record NW_028257379.1, on the reverse strand, counting down.
AATACGTGGTCCAATTTAAAAATTATAGGTCAATATTAAGGTCCGATACCGTGCCGTTAGTTAACTTTGAAAAATGTCTTTGAATTTTTAAAGCATTTTAGAACGCTTATTTCCTCATTTTAAGCTTCTCAGAACACTTTATTTCGCATAGGCATACATAGTAAACTTTAGGGTCCCGCTGTGTACCCCCTAATTGACCTATAATTATTTCCTGTGGTAGGGTACACTATTACCCTGTAATATAATACCTGGTCCAATTTAAATATTATGGGTCAATATTAAGGTCTGATATTGCGCCTTGCGTTAGTTAATAATTGAAAGATGACTTTGAATTTTTAAAGCATTTTAGAACGCTTATTTCTTAATTTTAAGCTTCTTAGAACACTCTATTTCGCATAGGCATACATAGTAAACTTTAGGGTCACGCTGTGTACCCCCTAAATGACCTATAATTATTTCCTGTGGTAGGGTACACTATTACCCTGTAATATAATACGTGGTTCAATTTAAAAATTATAGGTCAATATTTAGGTCCGATACCGTGCAGTTAGTTAACATTGAAAAATATCTTTGAATTTTTAAAGCATTTTAGAACGCTAATTTCTTCATTTTAAGCTTCTCAGAACACTTTATTTCGCATAGGCATACATAGTAAACTTTAGGGTCCCGCTGTGTACCCCCTAATTGACCTATAATTATTTTCTGTTTTAGGGTACACTATCACCCTGTAATATAATACGTGGTCCAATTTAAAAATTTTAGGTCAATATTAAGGTCCGATACCGTGCCGTTAGTTAACATAGAAAAGAGTCTTCGAATGTCCTTGTTTTAATGTACTATTTAAAATATTCATAGTGTACCCCCTAATTGACCTATAATTATTTCCTGTGGTAGGGTACACTATTACCCTGTAATATAATACCTGGTCCAATTTAAATATTATGGTTCCTTATTAAGGTCTGATATCGCGCCTTGCGTTAGTTAACCATTGAAAGATGTCTTTGAATTTTTAAAGCATTTTAGAACGCTTATTTCTTCATTTTAAGCTTCTCAGAACACTCTATTTCGCATAGGCATACATAATAAACTTTAGGGTCACGCTGTGTACCCCCTAATTGACCTATAATTATTTCCTGTGGTAGGGTACACTATTACCGTGTAATATAATACGAGGTCCAATTTAAAAATTATAGGTCAATATTAAGGTCCGATACCGTGCCGTTAGTTAACATAGAAAAGTGTCTTCGTATTTCCTTGTTTTAATGCACTATTTAAAATATACATAGTGTACCCCCTAATTGACCTATAATTATTTCCTGTGGCAGGGTACACTACTACCCTGTAATATAATACCTGGTCCAATTTAAATATTTTGGGTCAATATTAAGGTCTGATATTGCGCCTAGCGTTAGTTAACCATTGAAAGATGTCTTTGAATTTTTAAAGCATTTTAGAACGCTTATTTCTTCATTTTAAGCTTCTCAGAACACTCTATTTCGCATAGGTATACATAGTAAACTTTAGGGTCACGCTGTGTACCCCCTAATTGACCTATAATTATTTCTTGTGGTAGGGTACACTATTACCCTATAATATAATACGTGGTCCAATTTAAAAATTATAGGTCAATATTAAGGTCCGATACCGGGCCGTTAGTTAACATAGAAAAGTGTCTTCGTATTTCCTTGTTTTAATACACTATTTAAAATATACATAGTGTACCCCCTAATTGACCTATAATTATTTCCTGTGGCAGGGTACACTATTACCCTGTAATATAATACCTGGTCCAATTTAAATATTATGGGTCAATATTAAGGTCTGATATTGCGCCTAGCGTTAGTTAACCATTGAAAGATGTCTTTGAGTTTTTAAAGCATTTTAGAACGCTTTTTTCTTCATTTTAAGCTTCTCAGAACACTCTATTTCGCAGAGGCATACATAGAGAACTTTAGGGTCACGCTGTGTACTCCCTAATTGACCTATAATTATATCTTGTGGTAGGGTACACTATTACCCTATAATATAATACGTGGTCCAATTTAAAAATTATAGGTCAATATTAAGGTCCGATACCGGGCCGTTAGTTAACATAGAAAAGTGTCTTCGTATTTCCTTGTTTTAATACACTATTTAAAATATACATAGTGTACCCCCTAATTGACCTATAATTATTTCCTGTGGCAGGGTACACTATTACCCTGTAATATAATACCTGGTCCAATTTAAATATTATGGTTCCATATTAAGGTCTGATATCGCGCCTTGCGTTAGTTAACCATTGGAAGATGTCTTTGAGTTTTTAAAGCATTTTAGAACGCTTATTTCTTCATTTTAAGCTTCTCAGAACACTCTATTTCGCATAGGCATACATAGTAAACTTTAGGGTCACACTGTGTACCCCCTAATTGACCTATAATTATTTCCTGTGGTAGGGCACACTATTACCCTGAAATATAATACGTGGTCCAATTGAAAAATTATAGGTCAATATTAAGGTCCGATACCGTGCCGTTAGTTAACATAGAAAAGTGTCTTCGTATTTCCTTGTTTTAATGCACTATTTAAAATATACATAGTGTACCCCCTAATTGACCTATAATTATTTCCTGTGGTAGGGTACACTATTACCCTGTAATATAATACCTGGTCCAATTTAAATATTATGGTTCCTTATTAAGGTCTGATATCGCGCCTTGCGTTAGTTAACCATTGAAAGATGTCTTTGAATTTTTAAAGCATTTTAGAACGCTGATTTCTTCATTTTAAGCTTCTCAGAACACTCTATTTCGCATAGGCATACATAGTAAACTTTAGGGTGACGCTGTGTACCCCCTAATTGACCTATAATTATTTCCTGTGGTAGGGTACACTATTACCCTGTAATATAATACGAGGTCCAATTTAAAAATTATAGGTCAATATTAAGGTCCGATACCGTGCCGTTAGTTAACATAGAAAAGTGTCTTCGTATTTCCTTGTTTTAATGCACTATTTAAAATATACATAGTGTACCCCCTAATTGACCTATAATTATTTCCTGTGGCAGGGTACACTATTACCCTGTAATATAATACCTGGTCCAATTTAAATATTATGGGTCAATATTAAGGTCTGATATTGCGCCTTGCGCTAGTTAACCATTGAAAGATGTCTTTGAATTTTTAAAGCATTTTAGAACGCTTATTTCTTCATTTTAAGCTTCTCAGAACACTCTATTTCGCATAAGCATACATACTAAAATTTAGGGTCATGCTGTGTACCCCCTAAATGACCTATAATTATTTCCTGTGGTAGGGTACACTATTACCCTGTAATATAATACGTGGTCCAATTTAAAAATTATAGGTCAATATTAAGGTCCGATACCGTGCCGTTAGTTAACATCGAAAAATGTCTTTGAATTTTTAAAGCATTTTAGAACGCTTATTTCCTCATTTTAAGCTTCTCAGAACACTTTATTTCGCATAGGCATACATAGTAAACTTTAGGGTCACTCTGTGTACCCCCTAATTGACCTATAATTATTTCCTGTGGTAGGGTACACTATAACCCTGTAATATAATACGTGGTCCAATTTAAAAATTATAGGTCAATATTAAGGTCCGATACCGTGCCGTTAGTTAACATAGAAAAGTGTCTTCGAATTTCCTTGTTTTAATGCACTATTTAAAATATACATAGTGTACCCCCTAATTGACCTATAATTATTTCCTGTGGCAGGGTACACTATTACCCTGTAATATAATACCTGGTCCAATTTAAATATTATGGGTCAATATTAAGGTCTGATATTGCGCCTAGCGTTAGTTAACCATTGAAAGATGTCTTTGAATTTTTAAAGCATTTTAGAACGCTTATTTCTTCATTTTAAGCTTCTCAGAACACTTTATTTCGCATAGGCATACACAGTAAACTTTAGGGTCACGCTGTGTACCCCCTAATTGACCTATAATTATTTCCTGTGGTAGGGTACACTATTACCCTGTAATATAATACGAGGTCCAATTTAAAAATTATAGGTCAATATTAAGGTCCGATACCGTGCCGTTAGTTAACATAGAAAAGTGTCTTCGTATTTCCTTGTTTTAATGCACTATTTAAAATATACATAGTGTACCCCCTAATTGACCTATAATTATTTCCTGTGGTAGGGTACACTATTACCCTGTAATATAATACCTGGTCCAATTTAAATATTATGGTTCCTTATTAAGGTCTGATATCGCGCCTTGCGTTAGTTAACCATTGAAAGATGTCTTTGAATTTTTAAAGCATTTTAGAACGCTTATTTCTTCATTTTAAGCTTCTCAGAACACTCTATTTCGCATAGGCATACATAGTAAACTTTAGGGTCACGCTGTGTACCCCCTAATTGACCTATAATTATTTCCTGTGGTAGGGTACACTATTACCCTGTAATATAATACGAGGTCCAATTTAAAAATTATAGGTCAATATTAAGGTCCGATACCGTGCCGTTAGTTAACATAGAAAAGTGTCTTCGTATTTCCTTGTTTTAATGCACTATTTAAAATATACATAGTGTACCCCCTAATTGACCTATAATTATTTCCTGTGGCAGGGTACACTATTACCCTGTAATATAATACCTGGTCCAATTTAAATATTATGGGTGAATATTAAGGTCTGATATTGCGCCTAGCGTTAGTTAACCATTGAAAGATGTCTTTGAATTTTTAAAGCATTTTAGAACGCTTATTTCTTCATTTAAAGCTTCTCAGAACACTCTATTTCGCATAGGCATACATAGTAAACTTTAGGGTCACACTGTGTACCCCCTAATTGACCTATAATTATTTCTTGCGGTAGGGTACACTATTACCCTATAATATAATACGTGGTCCAATTTAAAAATTATAGGTCAATACCAAGGTCCGATACCGGGCCGTTAGTTAACATAGAAAAGTGTCTTCGTATTTCCTTGTTTTAATGCACTATTTAAAATATACATAGTGTACCCCCTAATTGACCTATAATTATTTCCTGTGGAAGGGTACACTATTACCCTGTAATATAATACCTGGTCCAATTTAAATATTATGGGTCAATATTAAGGTCTGATATTGCGCCTTGCGCTAGTTAACCATTGAAAGATGTCTTTGAATTTTTAAAGCATTTTAGAACGCTTATTTCTTCATTTTAAGCTTCTCAGAACACTCTATTTCGCATAAGCATACATACTAAAATTTAGGGTCATGCTGTGTACCCCCTAAATGACCTATAATTATTTCCTGTGGTAGGGTACACTATTACCCTGTAATATAATACGTGGTCCAATTTAAAAATTATAGGTCAATATTAAGGTCCGATACCGTGCCGTTAGTTAACATAGAAAAATGTCTTTGAATTTTTAAAGCATTTTAGAACGCTTTTTTCTTCATTTTAAGCTTCTCAGAACACTCTATTTCGCAGAGGCATACATAGAGAACTTTAGGGTCACGCTGTGTACTCCCTAATTGACCTATAATTATATCTTGTGGTAGGGTACACTATTACCCTATAATATAATACGTGGTCCAATTTAAAAATTATAGGTCAATATTAAGGTCCGATACCGGGCCGTTAGTTAACATAGAAAAGTGTCTTCGTATTTCCTTGTTTTAATACACTATTTAAAATATACATAGTGTACCCCCTAATTGACCTATAATTATTTCCTGTGGCAGGGTACACTATTACCCTGTAATATAATACCTGGTCCAATTTAAATATTATGGTTCCATATTAAGGTCTGATATCGCGCCTTGCGTTAGTTAACCATTGGAAGATGTCTTTGAGTTTTTAAAGCATTTTAGAACGCTTATTTCTTCATTTTAAGCTTCTCAGAACACTCTATTTCGCATAGGCATACATAGTAAACTTTAGGGTCACACTGTGTACCCCCTAATTGACCTATAATTATTTCCTGTGGTAGGGCACACTATTACCCTGTAATATAATACGTGGTCCAATTGAAAAATTATAGGTCAATATTAAGGTCCGATACCGTGCCGTTAGTTAACATAGAAAAGTGTCTTCGTATTTCCTTGTTTTAATACACTATTTAAAATATACATAGTGTACCCCCTAATTGACCTATAATTATTTCCTGTGGCAGGATACACTATTACCCTGTAATATAATACCTGGTCCAATTTAAATATTATGGGTCAATATTAAGGTCTGATATTGCGCCTAGCGTTAGTTAACCATTGAAAGATGTCTTTGAATTTTTAAAGCATTTTAGAACGCTTTTTTCTTCATTTTAAGCTTCTCAGAACACTCTATTTCGCAGAGGCATACATAGAGAACTTTAGGGTCACGCTGTGTACTCCCTAATTGACCTATAATTATATCTTGTGGTAGGGTACACTATTACCCTATAATATAATACGTGGTCCAATTTAAAAATTATAGGTCAATATTAAGGTCCGATACCGGGCCGTTAGTTAACATAGAAAAGTGTCTTCGTATTTCCTTGTTTTAATACACTATTTAAAATATACATAGTGTACCCCCTAATTGACCTATAATTATTTCCTGTGGCAGGGTACACTATTACCCTGTAATATAATACCTGGTCCAATTTAAATATTATGGTTCCATATTAAGGTCTGATATCGCGCCTTGCGTTAGTTAACCATTGGAAGATGTCTTTGAGTTTTTAAAGCATTTTAGAACGCTTATTTCTTCATTTTAAGCTTCTCAGAACACTCTATTTCGCATAGGCATACATAGTAAACTTTAGGGTCACACTGTGTACCCCCTAATTGACCTATAATTATTTCCTGTGGTAGGGCACACTATTACCCTGTAATATAATACGTGGTCCAATTGAAAAATTATAGGTCAATATTAAGGTCCGATACCGTGCCGTTAGTTAACATAGAAAAGTGTCTTCGTATTTCCTTGTTTTAATGCACTATTTAAAATATACATAGTGTACCCCCTAATTGACCTATAATTATTTCCTGTGGTAGGGTACACTATTACCCTGTAATATAATACCTGGTCCAATTTAAATATTATGGTTCCTTATTAAGGTCTGATATCGCGCCTTGCGTTAGTTAACCATTGAAAGATGTCTTTGAATTTTTAAAGCATTTTAGAACGCTTATTTCTTCATTTTAAGCTTCTCAGAACACTCTATTTCGCATAGGCATACATAGTAAACTTTAGGGTCACGCTGTGTACCCCCTAATTGACCTATAATTATTTCCTGTGGTAGGGTACACTATTACCCTGTAATATAATACGAGGTCCAATTTAAAAATTATAGGTCAATATTAAGGTCCGATACCGTGCCGTTAGTTAACATAGAAAAGTGTCTTCGTATTTCCTTGTTTTAATGCACTATTTAAAATATACATAGTGTACCCCCTAATTGACCTATAATTATTTCCTGTGGCAGGGTACACTATTACCCTGTAATATAATACCTGGTCCAATTTAAATATTATGGGTGAATATTAAGGTCTGATATTGCGCCTAGCGTTAGTTAACCATTGAAAGATGTCTTTGAATTTTTAAAGCATTTTAGAACGCTTATTTCTTCATTTAAAGCTTCTCAGAACACTCTATTTCGCATAGGCATACATAGTAAACTTTAGGGTCACACTGTGTACCCCCTAATTGACCTATAATTATTTCTTGCGGTAGGGTACACTATTACCCTATAATATAATACGTGGTCCAATTTAAAAATTATAGGTCAATACCAAGGTCCGATACCGGGCCGTTAGTTAACATAGAAAAGTGTCTTCGTATTTCCTTGTTTTAATGCACTATTTAAAATATACATAGTGTACCCCCTAATTGACCTATAATTATTTCCTGTGGAAGGGTACACTATTACCCTGTAATATAATACCTGGTCCAATTTAAATATTATGGGTCAATATTAAGGTCTGATATTGCGCCTTGCGCTAGTTAACCATTGAAAGATGTCTTTGAATTTTTAAAGCATTTTAGAACGCTTATTTCTTCATTTTAAGCTTCTCAGAACACTCTATTTCGCATAAGCATACATACTAAAATTTAGGGTCATGCTGTGTACCCCCTAAATGACCTATAATTATTTCCTGTGGTAGGGTACACTATTACCCTGTAATATAATACGTGGTCCAATTTAAAAATTATAGGTCAATATTAAGGTCCGATACCGTGCCGTTAGTTAACATAGAAAAATGTCTTTGAATTTTTAAAGCATTTTAGAACGCTTATTTCCTCATTTTAAGCTTCTCAGAACACTTTATTTCGCATAGGCATACATAGTAAACTTTAGGGTCACTCTGTGTACCCCCTAATTGACCTATAATTATTTCCTGTGGTAGGGTACACTATAACCCTGTAATATAATACGTGGTCCAATTTAAAAATTATAGGTCAATATTAAGGTCCGATACCGTGCCGTTAGTTAACATAGAAAAGTGTCTTCGAATTTCCTTGTTTTAATGCACTATTTAAAATATACATAGTGTACCCCCTAATTGACCTATAATTATTTCCTGTGGCAGGGTACACTATTACCCTGTAATATAATACCTGGTCCAATTTAAATATTATGGGTCAATATTAAGGTCTGATATTGCGCCTAGCGTTAGTTAACCATTGAAAGATGTCTTTGAATTTTTAAAGCATTTTAGAACGCTTATTTCTTCATTTTAAGCTTCTCAGAACACTTTATTTCGCATAGGCATACACAGTAAACTTTAGGGTCACGCTGTGTACCCCCTAATTGACCTATAATTATTTCCTGTGGTAGGATACACCATAACCCTGTAATATAATACGTGGTCCAATTTAAAAATTATAGGTCAATATTAAGGTCCGATACCGGGCCGTTAGTTAACATAGAAAAGTGTCTTCGTATTTCCTTGTTTTAATACACTATTTAAAATATACATAGTGTACCCCCTAATTGACCTATAATTATTTCCTGTGGCAGGATACACTATTACCCTGTAATATAATACCTGGTCCAATTTAAATATTATGGGTCAATATTAAGGTCTGATATTGCGCCTAGCGTTAGTTAACCATTGAAAGATGTCTTTGAATTTTTAAAGCATTTTAGAACGCTTTTTTCTTCATTTTAAGCTTCTCAGAACACTCTATTTCGCAGAGGCATACATAGAGAACTTTAGGGTCACGCTGTGTACTCCCTAATTGACCTATAATTATATCTTGTGGTAGGGTACACTATTACCCTATAATATAATACGTGGTCCAATTTAAAAATTATAGGTCAATATTAAGGTCCGATACCGGGCCGTTAGTTAACATAGAAAAGTGTCTTCGTATTTCCTTGTTTTAATACACTATTTAAAATATACATAGTGTACCCCCTAATTGACCTATAATTATTTCCTGTGGCAGGGTACACTATTACCCTGTAATATAATACCTGGTCCAATTTAAATATTATGGGTCAATATTAAGGTCTGATATTGCGCCTAGCGTTAGTTAACCATTGAAAGATGTCTTTGAATTTTTAAAGCATTTTAGAACGCTTTTTTCTTCATTTTAAGCTTCTCAGAACACTCTATTTCGCAGAGGCATACATAGAGAACTTTAGGGTCACGCTGTGTACTCCCTAATTGACCTATAATTATATCTTGTGGTAGGGTACACTATTACCCTATAATATAATACGTGGTCCAATTTAAAAATTATAGGTCAATATTAAGGTCCGATACCGGGCCGTTAGTTAACATAGAAAAGTGTCTTCGTATTTCCTTGTTTTAATACACTATTTAAAATATACATAGTGTACCCCCTAATTGACCTATAATTATTTCCTGTGGCAGGGTACACTATTACCCTGTAATATAATACCTGGTCCAATTTAAATATTATGGTTCCATATTAAGGTCTGATATCGCGCCTTGCGTTAGTTAACCATTGGAAGATGTCTTTGAGTTTTTAAAGCATTTTAGAACGCTTATTTCTTCATTTTAAGCTTCTCAGAACACTCTATTTCGCATAGGCATACATAGTAAACTTTAGGGTCACACTGTGTACCCCCTAATTGACCTATAATTATTTCCTGTGGTAGGGCACACTATTACCCTGTAATATAATACGTGGTCCAATTGAAAAATTATAGGTCAATATTAAGGTCCGATACCGTGCCGTTAGTTAACATAGAAAAGTGTCTTCGTATTTCCTTGTTTTAATGCACTATTTAAAATATACATAGTGTACCCCCTAATTGACCTATAATTATTTCCTGTGGTAGGGTACACTATTACCCTGTAATATAATACCTGGTCCAATTTAAATATTATGGTTCCTTATTAAGGTCTGATATCGCGCCTTGCGTTAGTTAACCATTGAAAGATGTCTTTGAATTTTTAAAGCATTTTAGAACGCTTATTTCTTCATTTTAAGCTTCTCAGAACACTCTATTTCGGATAGGCATACATAGTAAACTTTAGGGTCACGCTGTGTACCCCCTAATTGACCTATAATTATTTCCTGTGGTAGGGTACACTATTACCCTGTAATATAATACGAGGTCCAATTTAAAAATTATAGGTCAATATTAAGGTCCGATACAGTGCCGTTAGTTAACATAGAAAAGTGTCTTCGTATTTCCTTGTTTTAATGCACTATTTAAAATATACATAGTGTACCCCCTAATTGACCTATAATTATTTCCTGTGGTAGGGTACACTATTACCCTGTAATATAATACCTGGTCCAATTTAAATATTATGGGTCAATATTAAGGTCTGATACTGCGCCTTGCGTTAGTTAATAATTGAAAGATGACTTTAAATTTTTAAAGCATTTTAGAACGCTTATTTCCTCATTCTAAGCTTCTCAGAACACTTTATTTCGCATAGGCATACATAGTAAACTTTAGGGTCACGCTGTGTATCCCCTAATTGACCTATAATTATTTCCTGTGGTAGGATACACTATAACCCTGTAATATAATACGTGGTCCAATTTAAAAATTATAGGTCAATATTAAGGTCCGATACCGTGCCGTTAGTTAACATGGAAAAGTGTCTTCGAGTTTCCTTGTTTTAATGCACTATTTAAAATATACATAGTGTACCCCCTAATTGACCTATAATTATTTCCTGTGGTAGGGTACACTATTACCCTGTAATATAATACGTGGTCCAATTTAAAAATTATGGGTCAATATTAAGGTCTGATATTGCGCCTTGCGTTAGTTAATAATTGAAAGATGACTTTGAATTTTTAAAGCATTTTAGAACGCTTATTTCTTAATTTTTAGCTTCTCAGAACACTCTATTTCGCATAGGCATACATAGTAAACTTTAGGGTCACGCTGTGTACCCCCTAAATGACCTATAATTATTTCCTGTGATAGGGTACACTATTACCCTGTAATATAATACGTGGTTCAATTTAAAAATTATAGGTCAATATTTAGGTCCGATACCGTGCAGTTAGTTAACATTGAAAAATATCTTTGAATTTTTAAAGCATTTTAGAACGCTAATTTCTTCATTTTAAGCTTCTCAGAACACTTTATTTCCCATAGGCATACATAGTAAACTTTAGGGTCCCGCTGTGTACCCCCTAATTGGCCTATAATTATTTTCTGTTTTAGGGTACACTATCACCCTGTAATATAATACATGGTCCAATTTAAAAATTTTAGGTCAATATTAAGGTCCGATACCGTGCCGTTAGTTAACATAGAAAAGAGTCTTCGAATTTCTTTGTTTTAATGTACTATTTAAAATATACATAGTGTACCCCCTAATTGACCTATAATTATTTCCTGTGGTAGGGTACACTATTACCCTGTAATATAATACCTGGTCCAATTTAAATATTATGGTTCCTTATTAAGGTCTGATATCGCGCCTTGCGTTAGTTAACCATTGAAAGATGTCTTTGAATTTTTAAAGCATTTTAGAACGCTTATTTCTTCATTTTAAGCTTCTCAGAACACTCTATTTCGCATAGGCATACATAGTAAACTTTAGGGTCACACTGTGTACCCCCTAATTGACCTATAATTATTTCCTGTGGTAGGGTACACTATTACCCTGTAATATAATACGAGGTCCAATTTAAAAATTATAGGTCAATATTAAGGTCCGATACCGTGCCGTTAGTTAACATAGAAAAGTGTCTTCGTATTTCCTTGTTTTAATGCACTATTTAAAATATACATAGTGTACCCCCTAATTGACCTATAATTATTTCCTGTGGCAGGGTACACTGTTACCCTGTAATATAATACCTGGTCCAATTTAAATATTTTGGGTCAATATTAAGGTCTGATATTGCGCCTAGCGTTAGTTAACCATTGAAAGATGTCTTTGAATTTTTAAAGCATTTTAGAACGCTTATTTCTTCATTTTAAGCTTCTCAGAACACTCTATTTCGCATAGGCATACATAGTAAACTTTAGGGTCACGCTGTGTACCCCCTAATTGACCTATAATTATTTCCTGTGGTAGGGTACACTATTACCCTGTAATATAATACGAGGTCCAATTTAAAAATTATAGGTCAATATTAAGGTCCGATACCGTGCCGTTAGTTAACATAGAAAAGTGTCTTCGTATTTCCTTGTTTTAATGCACTATTTAAAATATACATAGTGTACCCCCTAATTGACCTATAATTATTTCCTGTGGCAGGGTACACTATTACCCTGTAATATAATACCTGGTCCAATTTAAATATTATGGGTGAATATTAAGGTCTGATATTGCGCCTAGCGTTAGTTAACCATTGAAAGATGTCTTTGAATTTTTAAAGCATTTTAGAACGCTTATTTCTTCATTTAAAGCTTCTCAGAACACTCTATTTCGCATAGGCATACATAGTAAACTTTAGGGTCACACTGTGTACCCCCTAATTGACCTATAATTATTTCTTGCGGTAGGGTACACTATTACCCTATAATATAATACGTGGTCCAATTTAAAAATTATAGGTCAATACCAAGGTCCGATACCGGGCCGTTAGTTAACATAGAAAAGTGTCTTCGTATTTCCTTGTTTTAATGCACTATTTAAAATATACATAGTGTACCCCCTAATTGACCTATAATTATTTCCTGTGGAAGGGTACACTATTACCCTGTAATATAATACCTGGTCCAATTTAAATATTATGGGTCAATATTAAGGTCTGATATTGCGCCTTGCGCTAGTTAACCATTGAAAGATGTCTTTGAATTTTTAAAGCATTTTAGAACGCTTATTTCTTCATTTTAAGCTTCTCAGAACACTCTATTTCGCATAAGCATACATACTAAAATTTAGGGTCATGCTGTGTACCCCCTAAATGACCTATAATTATTTCCTGTGGTAGGGTACACTATTACCCTGTAATATAATACGTGGTCCAATTTAAAAATTATAGGTCAATATTAAGGTCCGATACCGTGCCGTTAGTTAACATAGAAAAATGTCTTTGAATTTTTAAAGCATTTTAGAACGCTTATTTCCTCATTTTAAGCTTCTCAGAACACTTTATTTCGCATAGGCATACATAGTAAACTTTAGGGTCACTCTGTGTACCCCCTAATTGACCTATAATTATTTCCTGTGGTAGGGTACACTATAACCCTGTAATATAATACGTGGTCCAATTTAAAAATTATAGGTCAATATTAAGGTCCGATACCGTGCCGTTAGTTAACATAGAAAAGTGTCTTCGAATTTCCTTGTTTTAATGCACTATTTAAAATATACATAGTGTACCCCCTAATTGACCTATAATTATTTCCTGTGGCAGGGTACACTATTACCCTGTAATATAATACCTGGTCCAATTTAAATATTATGGGTCAATATTAAGGTCTGATATTGCGCCTAGCGTTAGTTAACCATTGAAAGATGTCTTTGAATTTTTAAAGCATTTTAGAACGCTTATTTCTTCATTTTAAGCTTCTCAGAACACTTTATTTCGCATAGGCATACACAGTAAACTTTAGGGTCACGCTGTGTACCCCCTAATTGACCTATAATTATTTCCTGTGGTAGGATACACCATAACCCTGTAATATAATACGTGGTCCAATTTAAAAATTATAGGTCAATATTAAGGTCCGATACCGGGCCGTTAGTTAACATAGAAAAGTGTCTTCGTATTTCCTTGTTTTAATACACTATTTAAAATATACATAGTGTACCCCCTAATTGACCTATAATTATTTCCTGTGGCAGGATACACTATTACCCTGTAATATAATACCTGGTCCAATTTAAATATTATGGGTCAATATTAAGGTCTGATATTGCGCCTAGCGTTAGTTAACCATTGAAAGATGTCTTTGAATTTTTAAAGCATTTTAGAACGCTTTTTTCTTCATTTTAAGCTTCTCAGAACACTCTATTTCGCAGAGGCATACATAGAGAACTTTAGGGTCACGCTGTGTACTCCCTAATTGACCTATAATTATATCTTGTGGTAGGGTACACTATTACCCTATAATATAATACGTGGTCCAATTTAAAAATTATAGGTCAATATTAAGGTCCGATACCGGGCCGTTAGTTAACATAGAAAAGTGTCTTCGTATTTCCTTGTTTTAATACACTATTTAAAATATACATAGTGTACCCCCTAATTGACCTATAATTATTTCCTGTGGCAGGGTACACTATTACCCTGTAATATAATACCTGGTCCAATTTAAATATTATGGTTCCATATTAAGGTCTGATATCGCGCCTTGCGTTAGTTAACCATTGGAAGATGTCTTTGAGTTTTTAAAGCATTTTAGAACGCTTATTTCTTCATTTTAAGCTTCTCAGAACACTCTATTTCGCATAGGCATACATAGTAAACTTTAGGGTCACACTGTGTACCCCCTAATTGACCTATAATTATTTCCTGTGGTTGGGCACACTATTACCCTGTAATATAATACGTGGTCCAATTGAAAAATTATAGGTCAATATTAAGGTCCGATACCGTGCCGTTAGTTAACATAGAAAAGTGTCTTCGTATTTCCTTGTTTTAATGCACTATTTAAAATATACATAGTGTACCCCCTAATTGACCTATAATTATTTCCTGTGGTAGGGTACACTATTACCCTGTAATATAATACCTGGTCCAATTTAAATATTATGGTTCCTTATTAAGGTCTGATATCGCGCCTTGCGTTAGTTAACCATTGAAAGATGTCTTTGAATTTTTAAAGCATTTTAGAACGCTTATTTCTTCATTTTAAGCTTCTCAGAACACTCTATTTCGCATAGGCATACATAGTAAACTTTAGGGTCACGCTGTGTACCCCCTAATTGACCTATAATTATTTCCTGTGGTAGGGTACACTATTACCCTGTAATATAATACGAGGTCCAATTTAAAAATTATAGGTCAATATTAAGGTCCGATACAGTGCCGTTAGTTAACATAGAAAAGTGTCTTCGTATTTCCTTGTTTTAATGCACTATTTAAAATATACATAGTGTACCCCCTAATTGACCTATAATTATTTCCTGTGGTAGGGTACACTATTACCCTGTAATATAATACCTGGTCCAATTTAAATATTATGGGTCAATATTAAGGTCTGATACTGCGCCTTGCGTTAGTTAATAATTGAAAGATGACTTTAAATTTTTAAAGCATTTTAGAACGCTTATTTCCTCATTCTAAGCTTCTCAGAACACTTTATTTCGCATAGGCATACATAGTAAACTTTAGGGTCACGCTGTGTACCCCCTAATTGACCTATAATTATTTCCTGTGGTAGGATACACTATAACCCTGTAATATAATACGTGGTCCAATTTAAAAATTATAGGTCAATATTAAGGTCCGATACCGTGCCGTTAGTTAACATGGAAAAGTGTCTTCGAGTTTCCTTGTTTTAATGCACTATTTAAAATATACATAGTGTACCCCCTAATTGACCTATAATTATTTCCTGTGGTAGGGTACACTATTACCCTGTAATATAATACGTGGTCCAATTTAAAAATTATGGGTCAATATTAAGGTCTGATATTGCGCCTTGCGTTAGTTAATAATTGAAAGATGACTTTGAATTTTTAAAGCATTTTAGAACGCTTATTTCTTAATTTTTAGCTTCTCAGAACACTCTATTTCGCATAGGCATACATAGTAAACTTTAGGGTCACGCTGTGTACCCCCTAAATGACCTATAATTATTTCCTGTGGTAGGGTACACTATTACCCTGTAATATAATACGTGGTTCAATTTAAAAATTATAGGTCAATATTTAGGTCCGATACCGTGCAGTTAGTTAACATTGAAAAATATCTTTGAATTTTTAAAGCATTTTAGAACGCTAATTTCTTCATTTTAAGCTTCTCAGAACACTTTATTTCCCATAGGCATACATAGTAAACTTTAGGGTCCCGCTGTGTACCCCCTAATTGACCTATAATTATTTTCTGTTTTAGGGTACACTATCACCCTGTAATATAATACATGGTCCAATTTAAAAATTTTAGGTCAATATTAAGGTCCGATACCGTGCCGTTAGTTAACATAGAAAAGAGTCTTCGAATTTCTTTGTTTTAATGTACTATTTAAAATATACATAGTGTACCCCCTAATTGACCTATAATTATTTCCTGTGGTAGGGTACACTATTACCCTGTAATATAATACCTGGTCCAATTTAAATATTATGGTTCCTTATTAAGGTCTGATATCGCGCCTTGCGTTAGTTAACCATTGAAAGATGTCTTTGAATTTTTAAAGCATTTTAGAACGCTTATTTCTTCATTTTAAGCTTCTCAGAACACTCTATTTCGCATAGGCATACATAGTAAACTTTAGGGTCACACTGTGTACCCCCTAATTGACCTATAATTATTTCCTGTGGTAGGGTACACTATTACCCTGTAATATAATACGAGGTCCAATTTAAAAATTATAGGTCAATATTAAGGTCCGATACCGTGCCGTTAGTTAACATAGAAAAGTGTCTTCGTATTTCCTTGTTTTAATGCACTATTTAAAATATACATAGTGTACCCCCTAATTGACCTATAATTATTTCCTGTGGCAGGGTACACTGTTACCCTGTAATATAATACCTGGTCCAATTTAAATATTTTGGGTCAATATTAAGGTCTGATATTGCGCCTAGCGTTAGTTAACCATTAAGAGATGTCTTTGAATTTTTAAAGCATTTTAGAACGCTTATTTCTTCATTTTAAGCTTCTCAGAACACTCTATTTCGCATAGGTATACATAGTAAACTTTAGGGTCACGCTGTGTACCACCTAATTGACCTATAATTATTTCCTGTGGTAGGATACACTATAACCCTGTGATATAATACGTGGTCCATTTTAAAAATTATAGGTCAATATTAAGGTCCGATACCGCGCTGTTAGTTAACATAGAAAAGTGTCTTCGTATTTCCTTGTTTTAATGCACTATTTAAAATATACATAGTGTACCCCCTAATTGACCTATAATTATTTCCTAGGGTAGGGTACACTATTACCCTGTAATATAATGCCTGGTCCAATTTAAATATTATGGGTCAATATTAAGGTCTGATATTGCGCCATGCGTTAGTTAACCATTGAAAGATGTCTTTGAATTTTTAAAGCATTTTACAACGCTTATTTCTTCATTTTAAGCTTCTCAGAACACTCTATTTCCCATTGGCATACATAGTAAAATTTAGGGTCACGCCGTGTACCCCCTAAATGACCTATAATTATTTCCTGTGGTAGGGTACACTATTACCCTGTAGTATAATACGTGGTCCAATTTAAAAATTATAGGTCAATATTAAGGTCCGATACCGTGCCGTTAGTTAACATTGAAAAATGTCTTTGAATTTTTAAAGCATTTTAGAACGCTTATTTCCTCATTTTAAGCTTCTCAGAACACTTTATTTCGCTTAGGCATACATAGTAAACTTTAGGGTCACGCTGTGTACCCCTTAATTGACCTATAATTATTTCCTGTGGTAGGATACACTATAACCCTGTAATATAATACGTGGTCCAATTTAAAAATTATA
This sequence comes from Parasteatoda tepidariorum, assembly GCF_982258835.1. Taxonomy (NCBI): domain Eukaryota; kingdom Metazoa; phylum Arthropoda; class Arachnida; order Araneae; family Theridiidae; genus Parasteatoda; species Parasteatoda tepidariorum. The sequence goes on along the minus strand of NW_028257379.1, from coordinate 590,222 downwards.
GGTCAATATTAAGGTCCGATACCGTGCCGTTAGTTAACATAGAAAAGTGTCTTCGAATTTCCTTGTTTTACTGCACTATTTAAAATATACATAGTGTACCCCCTAATTGACCTATAATTATTTCCTGTGGTAGGGTACACTATTACCCTGTAATATAATACCTGGTCCAATTTAAATATTATGGGTCAATATTAAGGTCTGATATTGCGCCTTGCGTTAGTTAATAATTGAAAGATGACTTTGAATTTTTAAAGCATTTTAGAACGCTTATTTCTTAATTTTAAGCTTCTTAGAACACTCTATTTCGCATAGGCATACATAGTAAACTTTAGGGTCACGCTGTGTACCCCCTAAATGACCTATAATTATTTCCTGTGGTAGGGTACACTATTACCCTGTAATATAATACGTGGTTCAATTTAAAAATTATAGGTCAATATTTAGGTCCGATACCGTGCAGTTAGTTAACATTGAAAAATATCTTTGAATTTTTAAAGCATTTTAGAACGCTAATTTCTTCATTTTAAGCTTCTCAGAACACTTTATTTCGCATAGGCATACATAGTAAACTTTAGGGTCCCGCTGTGTACCCCCTAATTGACCTATAATTATTTTCTGTTTTAGGGTACACTATCACCCTGTAATATAATACGTGGTCCAATTTAAAAATTTTAGGTCAATATTAAGGTCCGATACCGTGCCGTTAGTTAACATAGAAAAGAGTCTTCGAATGTCCTTGTTTTAATGTACTATTTAAAATATTCATAGTGTACCCCCTAATTGACCTATAATTATTTCCTGTGGTAGGGTACACTATTACCCTGTAATATAATACCTGGTCCAATTTAAATATTATGGTTCCTTATTAAGGTCTTATATCGCGCCTTGCGTTAGTTAACCATTGAAAGATGTCTTTGAATTTTTAAAGCATTTTAGAACGCTTATTTCTTCATTTTAAGCTTCTCAGAACACTCTATTTCGCATAGGCATACATAATAAACTTTAGGGTCACGCTGTGTACCCCCTAATTGACCTATAATTATTTCCTGTGGTAGGGTACACTATTACCGTGTAATATAATACGAGGTCCAATTTAAAATTTATAGGTCAATATTAAGGTCCGATACCGGGCCGTTAGTTAACATAGAAAAGTGTCTTCGTATTTCCTTGTTTTAATACACTATTTAAAATATACATAGTGTACCCCCTAATTGACCTATAATTATTTCCTGTGGCAGGGTACACTATTACCCTGTAATATAATACCTGGTCCAATTTAAATATTATGGGTCAATATTAAGGTCTGATATTGCGCCTAGCGTTAGTTAACCATTGAAAGATGTCTTTGAGTTTTTAAAGCATTTTAGAACGCTTTTTTCTTCATTTTAAGCTTCTCAGAACACTCTATTTCGCAGAGGCATACATAGAGAACTTTAGGGTCACGCTGTGTACTCCCTAATTGACCTATAATTATATCTTGTGGTAGGGTACACTATTACCCTATAATATAATACGTGGTCCAATTTAAAAATTATAGGTCAATATTAAGGTCCGATACCGGGCCGTTAGTTAACATAGAAAAGTGTCTTCGTATTTCCTTGTTTTAATACACTATTTAAAATATACATAGTGTACCCCCTAATTGACCTATAATTATTTCCTGTGGCAGGGTACACTATTACCCTGTAATATAATACCTGGTCCAATTTAAATATTATGGTTCCATATTAAGGTCTGATATCGCGCCTTGCGTTAGTTAACCATTGGAAGATGTCTTTGAGTTTTTAAAGCATTTTAGAACGCTTATTTCTTCATTTTAAGCTTCTCAGAACACTCTATTTCGCATAGGCATACATAGTAAACTTTAGGGTCACACTGTGTACCCCCTAATTGACCTATAATTATTTCCTGTGGTAGGGCACACTATTACCCTGTAATATAATACGTGGTCCAATTGAAAAATTATAGGTCAATATTAAGGTCCGATACCGTGCCGTTAGTTAACATAGAAAAGTGTCTACGTATTTCCTTGTTTTAATGCACTATTTAAAATATACATAGTGTACCCCCTAATTGACCTATAATTATTTCCTGTGGTAGGGTACACTATTACCCTGTAATATAATACCTGGTCCAATTTAAATATTATGGTTCCTTATTAAGGTCTGATATCGCGCCTTGCGTTAGTTAACCATTGAAAGATGTCTTTGAATTTTTAAAGCATTTTAGAACGCTTATTTCTTCATTTTAAGCTTCTCAGAACACTCTATTTCGCATAGGCATACATAGTAAACTTTAGGGTCACGCTGTGTACCCCCTAATTGACCTATAATTATTTCCTGTGGTAGGGTACACTATTACCCTGTAATATAATACGAGGTCCAATTTAAAAATTATAGGTCAATATTAAGGTCCGATACCGTGCCGTTAGTTAACATAGAAAAGTGTCTTCGTATTTCCTTGTTTTAATGCACTATTTAAAATATACATAGTGTACCCCCTAATTGACCTATAATTATTTCCTGTGGCAGGGTACACTATTACCCTGTAATATAATACCTGGTCCAATTTAAATATTATGGGTGAATATTAAGGTCTGATATTGCGCCTAGCGTTAGTTAACCATTGAAAGATGTCTTTGAATTTTTAAAGCATTTTAGAACGCTTATTTCTTCATTTTAAGCTTCTCAGAACACTCTATTTCGCATAGGCATACATAGTAAACTTTAGGGTCACACTGTGTACCCCCTAATTGACCTATAATTATTTCTTGCGGTAGGGTACACTATTACCCTATAATATAATACGTGGTCCAATTTAAAAATTATAGGTCAATACCAAGGTCCGATACCGGGCCGTTAGTTAACATAGAAAAGTGTCTTCGTATTTCCTTGTTTTAATGCACTATTTAAAATATACATAGTGTACCCCCTAATTGACCTATAATTATTTCCTGTGGAAGGGTACACTATTACCCTGTAATATAATACCTGGTCCAATTTAAATATTATGGGTCAATATTAAGGTCTGATATTGCGCCTTGCGCTAGTTAACCATTGAAAGATGTCTTTGAATTTTTAAAGCATTTTAGAACGCTTATTTCTTCATTTTAAGCTTCTCAGAACACTCTATTTCGCATAAGCATACATACTAAAATTTAGGGTCATGCTGTGTACCCCCTAAATGACCTATAATTATTTCCTGTGGTAGGGTACACTATTACCCTGTAATATAATACGTGGTCCAATTTAAAAATTATAGGTCAATATTAAGGTCCGATACCGTGCCGTTAGTTAACATAGAAAAATGTCTTTGAATTTTTAAAGCATTTTAGAACGCTTATTTCCTCATTTTAAGCTTCTCAGAACACTTTATTTCGCATAGGCATACATAGTAAACTTTAGGGTCACTCTGTGTACCCCCTAATTGACCTATAATTATTTCCTGTGGTAGGGTACACTATAACCCTGTAATATAATACGTGGTCCAATTTAAAAATTATAGGTCAATATTAAGGTCCGATACCGTGCCGTTAGTTAACATAGAAAAGTGTCTTCGAATTTCCTTGTTTTAATGCACTATTTAAAATATACATAGTGTACCCCCTAATTGACCTATAATTATTTCCTGTGGCAGGGTACACTATTACCCTGTAATATAATACCTGGTCCAATTTAAATATTATGGGTCAATATTAAGGTCTGATATTGCGCCTAGCGTTAGTTAACCATTGAAAGATGTCTTTGAATTTTTAAAGCATTTTAGAACGCTTATTTCTTCATTTTAAGCTTCTCAGAACACTTTATTTCGCATAGGCATACACAGTAAACTTTAGGGTCACGCTGTGTACCCCCTAATTGACCTATAATTATTTCCTGTGGTAGGGTACACTATTACCCTGTAATATAATACGAGGTCCAATTTAAAAATTATAGGTCAATATTAAGGTCCGATACCGTGCCGTTAGTTAACATAGAAAAGTGTCTTCGTATTTCCTTGTTTTAATGCACTATTTAAAATATACATAGTGTACCCCCTAATTGACCTATAATTATTTCCTGTGGTAGGGTACACTATTACCCTGTAATATAATACCTGGTCCAATTTAAATATTATGGTTCCTTATTAAGGTCTGATATCGCGCCTTGCGTTAGTTAACCATTGAAAGATGTCTTTGAATTTTTAAAGCATTTTAGAACGCTTATTTCTTCATTTTAAGCTTCTCAGAACACTCTATTTCGCATAGGCATACATAGTAAACTTTAGGGTCACGCTGTGTACCCCCTAATTGACCTATAATTATTTCCTGTGGTAGGGTACACTATTACCCTGTAATATAATACGAGGTCCAATTTAAAAATTATAGGTCAATATTAAAGTCCGATACCGTGCCGTTAGTTAACATAGAAAAGTGTCTTCGTATTTCCTTGTTTTAATGCACTATTTAAAATATACATAGTGTACCCCCTAATTGACCTATAATTATTTCCTGTGGCAGGGTACACTATTACCCTGTAATATAATACCTGGTCCAATTTAAATATTATGGGTGAATATTAAGGTCTGATATTGCGCCTAGCGTTAGTTAACCATTGAAAGATGTCTTTGAATTTTTAAAGCATTTTAGAACGCTTATTTCTTCATTTAAAGCTTCTCAGAACACTCTATTTCGCATAGGCATACATAGTAAACTTTAGGGTCACACTGTGTACCCCCTAATTGACCTATAATTATTTCTTGCGGTAGGGTACACTATTACCCTATAATATAATACGTGGTCCAATTTAAAAATTATAGGTCAATACCAAGGTCCGATACCGGGCCGTTAGTTAACATAGAAAAGTGTCTTCGTATTTCCTTGTTTTAATGCACTATTTGAAATATACATAGTGTACCCCCTAATTGACCTATAATTATTTCCTGTGGAAGGGTACACTATTACCCTGTAATATAATACCTGGTCCAATTTAAATATTATGGGTCAATATTAAGGTCTGATATTGCGCCTTGCGCTAGTTAACCATTGAAAGATGTCTTTGAATTTTTAAAGCATTTTAGAACGCTTATTTCTTCATTTTAAGCTTCTCAGAACACTCTATTTCGCATAAGCATACATACTAAAATTTAGGGTCATGCTGTGTACCCACTAAATGACCTATAATTATTTCCTGTGGTAGGGTACACTATTACCCTGTAATATAATACGTGGTCCAATTTAAAAATTATAGGTCAATATTAAGGTCCGATACCGTGCCGTTAGTTAACATAGAAAAATGTCTTTGAATTTTTAAAGCATTTTAGAACGCTTATTTCCTCATTTTAAGCTTCTCAGAACACTTTATTTCGCATAGGCATACATAGTAAACTTTAGGGTCACTCTGTGTACCCCCTAATTGACCTATAATTATTTCCTGTGGTAGGGTACACTATAACCCTGTAATATAATACGTGGTCCAATTTAAAAATTATAGGTCAATATTAAGGTCCGATACCGTGCCGTTAGTTAACATAGAAAAGTGTCTTCGAATTTCCTTGTTTTAATGCACTATTTAAAATATACATAGTGTACCCCCTAATTGACCTATAATTATTTCCTGTGGCAGGGTACACTATTACCCTGTAATATAATACCTGGTCCAATTTAAATATTATGGGTCAATATTAAGGTCTGATATTGCGCCTAGCGTTAGTTAACCATTGAAAGATGTCTTTGAATTTTTAAAGCATTTTAGAACGCTTATTTCTTCATTTTAAGCTTCTCAGAACACTTTATTTCGCATAGGCATACACAGTAAACTTTAGGGTCACGCTGTGTACCCCCTAATTGACCTATAATTATTTCCTGTGGTAGGATACACCATAACCCTGTAATATAATACGTGGTCCAATTTAAAAATTATAGGTCAATATTAAGGTCCGATACCGGGCCGTTAGTTAACATAGAAAAGTGTCTTCGTATTTCCTTGTTTTAATGCACTATTTAAAATATACATAGTGTACCCCCTAATTGACCTATAATTATTTCCTGTGGTAGGGTACACTATTACCCTGTAATATAATACCTGGTCCAATTTAAATATTATGGTTCCTTATTAAGGTCTGATATCGCGCCTTGCGTTAGTTAACCATTGAAAGATGTCTTTGAATTTTTAAAGCATTTTAGAACGCTTATTTCTTCATTTTAAGCTTCTCAGAACACTCTATTTCGCATAGGCATACATAGTAAACTTTAGGGTCACGCTGTGTACCCCCTAATTGACCTATAATTATTTCCTGTGGTAGGGTACACTATTACCCTGTAATATAATACGAGGTCCAATTTAAAAATTATAGGTCAATATTAAGGTCCGATACAGTGCCGTTAGTTAACATAGAAAAGTGTCTTCGTATTTCCTTGTTTTAATGCACTATTTAAAATATACATAGTGTACCCCCTAATTGACCTATAATTATTTCCTGTGGCAGGGTACACTATTTCCCTGTAATATAATACCTGGTCCAATTTAAATATTATGGGTGAATATTAAGGTCTGATATTGCGCCTAGCGTTAGTTAACCATTGAAAGATGTCTTTGAATTTTTAAAGCATTTTAGAACGCTTATTTCTTCATTTTAAGCTTCTCAGAACACTCTATTTCGCATAGGCATACATAGTAAACTTTAGGGTCACACTGTGTACCCCCTAATTGACCTATAATTATTTCTTGTGGTAGGGTACACTATTACCCTATAATATAATACGTGGTCCAATTTAAAAATTATAGGTCAATACCAAGGTCCGATACCTAGCCGTTAGTTAACATAGAAAAGTGTCTTCGTATTTCCTTGTTTTAATGCACTATTTAAAATATACATAGTGTACCCCCTAATTGACCTATAATTATTTCCTGTGGAAGGGTACACTATTACCCTGTAATATAATACCTGGTCCAATTTAAATATTATGGGTCAATATTAAGGTCTGATATTGCGCCTTGCGCTAGTTAACCATTGAAAGATGTCTTTGAATTTTTAAAGCATTTTTGAACGCTTATTTCTTCATTTTAAGCTTCTCAGAACACTCTATTTCGCATAAGCATACATACTAAAATTTAGGGTCATGCTGTGTACCCCCTAAATGACCTATAATTATTTCCTGTGGTAGGGTACACTATTACCCTGTAATATAATACGTGGTCCAATTTAAAAATTATAGGTCAATATTAAGGTCCGATACCGTGCCGTTAGTTAACATAGAAAAATGTCTTTGAATTTTTAAAGCATTTTAGAACGCTTATTTCCTCATTTTAAGCTTCTCAGAACACTTTATTTCGCATAGGCATACATAGTAAACTTTAGGGTCACTCTGTGTACCCCCTAATTGACCTATAATTATTTCCTGTGGTAGGGTACACTATAACCCTGTAATATAATACGTGGTCCAATTTAAAAATTATAGGTCAATATTAAGGTCCGATACCGTGCCGTTAGTTAACATAGAAAAGTGTCTTCGAATTTCCTTGTTTTAATGCACTATTTAAAATATACATAGTGTACCCCCTAATTGACCTATAATTATTTCCTGTGGCAGGGTACACTATTACCCTGTAATATAATACCTGGTCCAATTTAAATATTATGGGTCAATATTAAGGTCTGATATTGCGCCTAGCGTTAGTTAACCATTGAAAGATGTCTTTGAATTTTTAAAGCATTTTAGAACGCTTATTTCTTCATTTTAAGCTTCTCAGAACACTTTATTTCGCATAGGCATACACAGTAAACTTTAGGGTCACGCTGTGTACCCCCTAATTGACCTATAATTATTTCCTGTGGTAGGATACACCATAACCCTGTAATATAATACGTGGTCCAATTTGAAAATTATAGGTCAATATTAAGGTCCGATACCGGGCCGTTAGTTAACATAGAAAAGTGTCTTCGTATTTCCTTGTTTTAATACACTATTTAAAATATACATAGTGTACCCCCTAATTGACCTATAATTATTTCCTGTGGCAGGGTACACTATTACCCTGTAATATAATACCTGGTCCAATTTAAATATTATGGGTCAATATTAAGGTCTGATATTGCGCCTAGCGTTAGTTAACCATTGAAAGATGTCTTTGAATTTTTAAAGCATTTTAGAACGCTTATTTCTTCATTTTAAGCTTCTCAGAACACTCTATTTCGCAGAGGCATACATAGAGAACTTTAGGGTCACGCTGTGTACTCCCTAATTGACCTATAATTATATCTTGTGGTAGGGTACACTATTACCCTATAATATAATACGTGGTCCAATTTAAAAATTATAGGTCAATATTAAGGTCCGATACCGGGCCGTTAGTTAACATAGAAAAGTGTCTTCGTATTTCCTTGTTTTAATACACTATTTAAAATATACATAGTGTACCCCCTAATTGACCTATAATTATTTCCTGTGGCAGGGTACACTATTACCCTGTAATATAATACCTGGTCCAATTTAAATATTATGGTTCCATATTAAGGTCTGATATCGCGCCTTGCGTTAGTTAACCATTGGAAGATGTCTTTGAGTTTTTAAAGCATTTTAGAACGCTTATTTCTTCATTTTAAGCTTCTCAGAACACTCTATTTCGCATAGGCATACATAGTAAACTTTAGGGTCACACTGTGTACCCCCTAATTGACCTATAATTATTTCCTGTGGTAGGGCACACTATTACCCTGTAATATAATACGTGGTCCAATTGAAAAATTATAGGTCAATATTAAGGTCCGATACCGTGCCGTTAGTTAACATAGAAAAGTGTCTTCGTATTTCCTTGTTTTAATGCACTATTTAAAATATACATAGTGTACCCCCTAATTGACCTATAATTATTTCCTGTGGTAGGGTACACTATTACCCTGTAATATAATACGAGGTCCAATTTAAAAATTATAGGTCAATATTAAGGTCCGATACCGTGCCGTTAGTTAACATAGAAAAGTGTCTTCGTATTTCCTTGTTTTAATGCACTATTTAAAATATACATAGTGTACCCCCTAATTGACCTATAATTATTTCCTGTGGCAGGGTACACTATTACCCTGTAATATAATACCTGGTCCAATTTAAATATTATGGGTGAATATTAAGGTCTGATATTGCGCCTAGCGTTAGTTAACCATTGAAAGATGTCTTTGAATTTTTAAAGCATTTTAGAACGCTTATTTCTTCATTTTAAGCTTCTCAGAACACTCTATTTCGCAGAGGCATACATAGAGAACTTTAGGGTCACGCTGTGTACTCCCTAATTGACCTATATTATATCTTGTGGTAGGGTACACTATTACCCTATAATATAATACGTGGTCCAATTTAAAAATTATAGGTCAATACCAAGGTCCGATACCGGGCCGTTAGTTAACATAGAAAAGTGTCTTCGTATTTCCTTGTTTTAATGCACTATTTAAAATATACATAGTGTACCCCCTAATTGACCTATAATTATTTCCTGTGGAAGGGTACACTATTACCCTGTAATATAATACCTGGTCCAATTTAAATATTATGGGTCAATATTAAGGTCTGATATTGCGCCTTGCGCTAGTTAACCATTGAAAGATGTCTTTGAATTTTTAAAGCATTTTAGAACGCTTATTTCTTCATTTTAAGCTTCTCAGAACACTCTATTTCGCATAGGCATACATAGTAAACTTTAGGGTCACACTGTGTACCCCCTAATTGACCTATAATTATTTCCTGTGGTAGGGCACACTATTACCCTGTAATATAATACGTGGTCCAATTGAAAAATGATAGGTCAATATTAAGGTCCGATACCGTGCCGTTAGTTAACATAGAAAAGTGTCTTCGTATTTCCTTATTTTAATGCACTATTTAAAATATACATAGTGTACCCCCTAATTGACCTATAATTATTTCCTGTGGTAGGGTACACTATTACCCTGTAATATAATACCTGGTCCAATTTAAATATTATGGTTCCTTATTAAGGTCTGATATCGCGCCTTGCGTTAGTTAACCATTGAAAGATGTCTTTGAATTTTTAAAGCATTTTAGAACGCTTATTTCTTCATTTTAAGCTTCTCAGAACACTCTATTTCGCATAGGCATACATAGTAAACTTTAGGATCACGCTGTGTACCCCCTAATTGACCTATAATTATTTCCTGTGGTATTGTACACTATTACCCTGTAATATAATACGAGGGAGGGATCTAGCTACGCCCACCGGTGTTGTCTACCATCTTACAGTGGGATTTTTTTTCACCTAAAAAACAAATAATTATCCATTCTTTCTTCGCAAACCCCATCAAAAACAACATGTAATAGTCCTTGGCATCTCCGGTGAGTCTTTTCCGGGCCTTGGGAGCCCAATTTTTCATGTTTTAAATTTTTAAAATTGACGTTCCATTGATTCAGTCTTAATGTATACGATCGCCATCTTAGCATGTATCTCTATGCAGAATTTTTCTATCGCTAATTTTCAGCACTTATAAATATTAATAAATGAATCTAAACTTAAAATTGCTTGTCCATTTCAATGCTAAAAGCGATTCTCTTAATTTCACTATACTTTGTTTTAATTTTCGGCGATCGTATTACTATTTTTCAGCAACTTTAAATTTTATTGTCATTTCTAGGTATAGGCCATCGCTATGTTAAATATTTTTTATTTTGTTCTCTGACTTTGAGAGATATTTATTTAGACTTAATTGTTACTGTGTGCTCTAACTTTTTTATATGTCATGCCCCAACTCATGCTTAATGTATAACCACTTGTTTCAAAATTTTTAACCCATTACTTATTTTATTATTAATTTTCTAATAAACATCTTTTTCACATTTTCGGCGTTCTTTTTCAATGCAAATTATAGCCATTTTTATATAAACAAACCTTAGCAATGATTACAGTAACAGTTAAGCTCTTACAATCACGCTACGCCAAGCTTTCAATAACTATTATTCTTTTCAATGAACCAATTGTAAATTTTTTAGCTTCTCTTCTTATGGGTATTATCATTCTTCTCAGAGTCAGAGTATAAACATATTTTTAAGAAACTCTTTCTTTATATCTTCTATTGTTTATCTATTTGCATTTATCATTATATTACATGACTTTTTATTAAAATCTTTTATACTTGTGTACTGTTGTGTCTTACTTATTTACACGATTATCAACAACAATCAAAAACTTCTCTTGGTCGCTTCAACCAATAAACAATCTTAGGTAATAGAACATCAACCTACTGTGGACCTCACTGTACCAAGTCATCTTCTTAGAGTATATGAAACAATCATCTAATGGTATGCTTATTGTTTATCTATTGTTTATTTTCATAGCGTTGGCCACCCAGTGTTTAATGTATAATGCTTAATTAGCTCTATTATGATTATTATGTTTTTAGTACTAATTTTTTCGCCATTTTATAATTTCTAACGTAACCATTGCCAGTTGCTTACCTTAATTTTCAACACATCATAGCTTTTCCCATATGACCGCATTAATCAATAGACATGGTAATAGTATGTGGAACTAGTTCTATCGCCATTTCAACTTTCTCCCTACAGCTTTAGCATTGTCGCTTTCTATCTTCCATTAGCGAGCTCTCAACTCAAATAAGAGTCTTTTCATAAGACCAACCTTCAAATAGCATTTTTGCACCTAGCTTGCACCAACCCTATCTTCTCTTATCCTAATAAAAAGTTAAAAAATAATTCATAGTTCCATTAATCATATTGCATTCTCCATAGGCATCCAAACAAAGACAACTTTATAAAAAAAAAAAAAAAATATTGCTCCTCCGCACTTTGGTAGCACCGACCTTCAAAACTTAAAATTCGCCTAAAATTAGGTAAACTTCACCAATTTATCAAAATCTTGAAAATTAATAAGTTTTAAAATAAAAAGGAATCAACTTTAGAATCTTATCATAAGATCAATCTTCAATTAACTTTGTTAGGCTTTTCCGCACCTTGTTAGCATCCACCCCCTCTTATTCTTTTCTAAATATCAATAATAACTCTCAATCTCACCAAACTAATTACAATCCATAGAGATTCAAAATGGACAACTCTTCTAAAATTATCTTTAGCTCATCCGCACATTGTCAGCACCGACCATTAAAACTTAAATTGTCTAAAATCTCAAACTTCCACCACCACCACCACCCCACTCCCATCCCCCCACTTCCCCCACTCACCCCCACCCCCTCTTCCCCCCCGGCACCCCACCCAAAAAAAAAAAAAATCCACTGATCAAAATCTTTAACTTAATGTACACCGGCACTTGTTTTCTCGTCAAAAACAGAACAACTTTTTTTTTTAATTATTGCTTTTTATAGGAATGACCAAAAATCCCCACTGACATAACTTCACCCTCAAACACCCCACCCCTCACTTCACCCCCACTCCCCCCCCCAAAAAAAAAAAAAAATTCAGATCAAAATCTTTTACTTAATGTAAACCTACCGATCAAAATCCTTAACTTAATGCAAATCGGTACTTGTTTTCTCGCCAAAACAGAACAACTTTTTTCTTTCCAAATATTGCTACTTTTAGGAACAAACCAAAAACCTTCGCTAACATAACTTCACCCTCACACCCCCACCCCCCACTTAACCCCCACTCCCCCCCCAAAAAAAAATTAATTTTCAATCCCACCTGCTAACAAACAAGTGATTTATTATCACCTACTCACCCCATCAACTGGCAACGATTAAGACGAATCAAGGGAACGTCACCAACTTTTTATTACTTTCCTCAAAATTTGGAATAATCTTTCACACATCAATTCTCTGGCTCTCCCACGGGTTCTGGAGGGGACTCACCCCCGCCACTTTAATTAATAAAAATAAAAATCCAAACTATTATCAGATAGAGCACTCTAAGTCAAAAAACAAAAGACATTAATCAAACCAAGAAATGAATTCACCCATAAGGAATTCGCAAAATCAAAATAAGGACTTACTTACTCCAACTTCACCAAGAACAACAAGGAGTCCAAACCTCAGCATGCAACAAACTCCAAGAAGGGGATCTAATCATTACCGCAGCATGCAACTGACTTCAAGTAGGGGATTTCATCATAACCAACCACTTCCTCAAAACCACCAGACTCCTACTACCCCCATCATGACAAGGAGTTCATACCGCAACAACCAACTGACTCCAAGAGCCCAACATGATTATAACGAATGTCCAACAACCTTGTTAACCATCGCACAATCTCATCTCCCAAAACCATCAATCAATAGAACTCGAACATTTCTACCAACTCCAAAAAATCAACCACCTCCGCATCCTGACCGTGCACGACAACCTTCTCATGCTTCCAACCTCAGCAGGATCAACGAACGAGAATCGATAGAATCGCTCAATTCTCAGCCACTATCTCCAATAGCTTGTAACAGTACCAGCCAACAAGAGAAACCAACCTTCACTATTCCGCAAACACTCGGAAATCAGGAACGGAACCTCCACCTATCTTCGTCTTCCACTTCCTCGGAAATCCAGCAAGGGTCACTAGGTGTAACTCTCCCCCTACACGACACCAGAGAACAACCTAACAACCATCAATTCTCTTCCGAGGCATTAAGGAAAACCAGACAAGAAGAAATATGTTCTACTATCTCGTTCCTGGAAAAGAGTATAGTCTCCATGAATTGCAATAAATACTACCTCCCATCCAAACACAGGTTTGACTGCATATCAGCACTCACCAAACTTCGTAAGCTAACGTCTCAACAATTTGCTTCAGCACAAGTCTCACCAACCAAAACCTCCATTTCAACGGAAACTATTACTGAAGAGCTCTTCGGTAACCAACAGGACAGTTTAGTCGAAAATAATCTTATCCCAGGATTTCTTCAATCACTTGATGAAAAACTTGAGAAAATTAACAAACGCCTCGAAAAACACGAATCATCCTTAACGACATCAAACATCAACAACCTAAATAATCCAGAACAATCCTCCTCAACTACAGAAAAAGAACTACATCCTACACCATTAGTCATAGAAGGAACAGAAGACAAAAACACAGACCTCATCCTCTCGAAACTTCAACAAAATTGTCCGAAACTAAAAGTAAAGAAAATCCACAAAAACAAAAAATACATCGAACTAATTTTCAACAACAGACATGAAAGAGAAACGGCTAACGCAGAACTACAAAATTCAGGTCTAACAATAAAGGACAAGCGAAAAAAATTAACACATCTTATTATGCTCAACGTTCCTCATCTCTACTCAACCGAAGAATTATTTCTAACTCTAAAAGATCAAATCAAATTCGACAACGACAAAGATATCATCTTACAAATTAAAGACATCGAACATAAAAAAGATGTAAACAAGCGTCACGTAATAGTTAAAGTCAACAAAAAAATTGCAGATCAACTCCTCCAACTAAATTCCTTCTATATAGGTCTTTTCAGATGCTTTACAAAAAAAAGAATCCTTCTCCTCCGTTGCCATAAATGCCAAGAACTTGGTCACCATCAAGCAAATTGCTCAGCCCCCACAAGTGTGTGTGAAGCTTGCGGTTTCAAAGGACACGACTCCTCCCAATGTAAGGAGATAAGCAACTACTGTATCAACTGTTACAACTCGAATATTGAATTCAACATGTCCATTAACTGCAACCACGCAGCATCTTCTCCGACATGTCCAACATATATTCATCATCTCCAACATCTACGTAAAACGATTGCCAACAATCATAAAAAATGATTATCTTCACATATGTTTTCAAACCTTTTTCACTGTTCTCAAATCTTCGAAATAATTCCCAATCCTATCCAAAATCAGACTTTACAAGTCCCCACATACAATTCTAGAACAAAAATTAACTCAAAATAACTTATGCTATGTTTTGTTTTCTTAAGTTTTACAGGCTCTTTTGTAACTGCTTGGAAGACTTCTATTCTTTGTTTTATTTATTTTTTTTATTGTATTTTATTTTCTAACTCTTCTAACTTCACGGATATCTATGAATTCCTCATTGTACTTTTGGAACATTAACCTTAACTAAGTTTACTTATAAAAAAAAAATAAAAAAAAGAAACAAAATTATTAAACTATTACCGTACCGTAAAAAATTTATCTCATAAACATTCAAAAAGAAATTGGAATTCCTGGATATTTGCTTAGTTAAACATATCTAAATTGTAAAATGTCAACAACTCTATCTATTTTATTCATTCTTACCACTTTGTAAAATTATGCCAAAATTATATTTAGAAGTTTGTAAATATTTTTGCTTTCAATAAATTCTTGCTGACTGGGCTCGTTCCTAGGCTGGAGTGGAGCCGGACCAGTAGCCAAGCTTTGGGCTATATGGTAAAGGGTCCATAATGACCTAGGTACATGTCCAAAGCTTGGAGAAAAAAAAAAAAAAAAAAAAAAAAAAAAATATATAATACGAGGTCCAATTTAAAAATTATAGGTCAATATTAAGGTCCGATACCGTGCCGTTAGTTAACATAGAAAAGTGTCTTCGTATTTCCTTGTTTTAATGCACTATTTAAAATATACATAGTGTACCCCCTAATTGACCTATAATTATTTCCTGTGGCAGGGTACACTATTACCCTGTAATATAATACCTGGTCCAATTTAAATATTACGGGTGAATATTAAGGTCTGATATTGCGCCTAGCGTTAGTTAACCATTGAAAGATGTCTTTGAATTTTTAAAGCATTTTAGAACGCTTATTTCTTCATTTTAAGCTTCTCAGAACACTCTATTTCGCATAGGCATACATAGTAAACTTTAGGGTCACACTGTGTACCCCCTAATTGACCTATAATTATTTCTTGTGGTAGGGTACACTATTACCCTATAATATAATACGTGGTCCAATTTAAATATTATAGGTCAATACCAAGGTCCGATACCGTGCCGTTAGTTAACATAGAAAAATGTCTTTGAATTTTTAAAGCATTTTAGAATGCTTATTTCCTCATTTTAAGCTTCTCAGAACACTTTATTTCGCATAGGCATACATAGTAAACTTTAGGGTCACTCTGTGTACCCCCTAATTGACCTATAATTATTTCCTGTGGTAGGGTACACTATAACCCTGTAATATAATACGTGGTCCAATTTAAAAATTATAGGTCAATATTAAGGTCCGATACCGTGCCGTTAGTTAACATAGAAAAGTGTCTTCGAATTTCCTTGTTTTAATGCACTATTTAAAATATACATAGTGTACCCCCTAATTGACCTATAATTATTTCCTGTGGTAGGGTACACTATTACCCTGTGATATAATACCTGGTTCAAGTTAAATATTATGGGTCAATATTAAGGTCTGATATTGCGCCTTGCGTTAGTTAACCATTGAAAGATGTCTTTGAATTTTTAAAGCATTTTAGAATGCTTATTTCTTCATTTTAAGCATCTCAGAACACTCTATTTCGCATAGGCAAACATAGTAAAATTTAGGGTCACGCTGTGTACCCCCTAAATGACCTATAAGTATTTCCTGTGGTAGGGTACACTATTACCCTGCAATATAATACGTGGTCCAATTTAAAAATTATAGGTCAATATTAAGGTCCGATACCGTGCCGTTAGTTAACATAGAAAAATGTCTTTGAATTTTTAAAGCATTTTAAAACGCTTATTTCCTCATATTAAGCTTCTCAGAACACTTTATTTCGCGTAGGCATACATAGTAAACTTTAGGGTCACTCTGTGTACCCCCTAATTGACCTATAATTATTTCCTGTGGCAGGGTACACTATAACCCTGTAATATAATACGTGGTCCAATTTAAAAATTATAGGTCAATATTAAGGTCCGATACCGTGCCGTTAGTTAACATAGAAAAGTGTCTTCGTATTTTCTTGTTTTAATGCACTATTTAAAATATACATAGTGTACCCCCTAATTGACCTATAATTATTTCCTGTTGTAGGGTACACTATTTCCCTGTAATATAATACCTGGTCCAATTTAAATATTATGGGTCAATATTAAGGTCTGATATTGCGCCTTGCGCTAGTTAACCATTGAAAGATGTCTTTGAATTTTTAAAGCATTTTAGAACGCTTATTTCTTCATTTTAAGCTTCTCAGAACACTCTATTTCGCATAGGCATACATAGTAAACTTTAGGGTCACACTGTGTACCCCCTAATTGACCTATAATTATTTCCTGTGGTAGGGCACACTATTACCCTGTAATATAATACGTGGTCCAATTGAAAAATTATAGGTCAATATTAAGGTCCGATACCGTGCCGTTAGTTAACATAGAAAAGTGTCTTCGTATTTCCTTGTTTTAATGCACTATTTAAAATATACATAGTGTACCCCCTAATTGACCTATAATTATTTCCTGTGGTAGGGTACACTATTACCCTGTAATATAATACCTGGTCCAATTTAAATATTATGGTTCCTTATTAAGGTCTGATATCGCGACTTGCGTTAGTTAACCATTGAAAGATGTCTTTGAATTTTTAAAGCATTTTAGAACGCTTATTTCTTCATTTTAAGCTTCTCAGAACACTCTATTTCGCATAGGCATACATAGTAAACTTTAGGGTCACGCTGTGTACCCCCTAATTGACCTATAATTATTTCCTGTGGTAGGGTACACTATTACCCTGTAATATAATACGAGGTCCAATTTAAAAATTATAGGTCAATATTAAGGTCCGATACCGTGCCGTTAGTTAACATAGAAAAGTGTCTTCGTATTTCCTTGTTTTAATGCACTATTTAAAATATACATAGTGTACCCCCTAATTGACCTATAATTATTTCCTGTGGCAGGGTACACTATTACCCTGTAATATAATACCTGGTCCAATTTAAATATTATGGGTGAATATTAAGGTCTGATATTGCGCCTAGCGTTAGTTAACCATTGAAAGATGTCTTTGAATTTTTAAAGCATTTTAGAACGCTTATTTCTTCATTTTAAGCATCTCAGAACACTCTATTTCGCATAGGCAAACATAGTAAAATTTAGGGTCACGCTGTGTACCCCCTAAATGACCTATAAGTATTTCCTGTGGTAGGGTACACTATTACCCTGTAATATAATACGTGGTCCAATTTAAAAATTATAGGTCAATATTAAGGTCCGATACCGTGCCGTTAGTTAACATAGAAAAATGTCTTTGCATTTTTAAAGCATTTTAAAACGCTTATTTCCTCATATTAAGCTTCTCAGAACACTTTATTTCGCGTAGGCATACATAGTAAACTTTAG
Organism: Parasteatoda tepidariorum; assembly: GCF_982258835.1. NCBI lineage: Eukaryota > Metazoa > Arthropoda > Arachnida > Araneae > Theridiidae > Parasteatoda > Parasteatoda tepidariorum. The sequence continues at coordinate 572,013 of NW_028257379.1, read as the reverse complement.
GGTCACTCTGTGTACCCCCTAATTGACCTATAATTATTTCCTGTGGCAGGGTACACTATAACCCTGTAATATAATACGTGGTCCAATTTAAAAATTATAGGTCAATATTAAGGTCCGATACCGTGCCGTTAGTTAACATAGAAAAGTGTCTTCGTATTTTCTTGTTTTAATGCACTATTTAAAATATACATAGTGTACCCCCTAATTGACCTATAATTATTTCCTGTTGTAGGGTACACTATTTCCCTGTAATATAATACCTGGTCTAATTGAAATATTATGGTTCCATATTAAGGTCTGATATCGCGCCTTGCGTTAGTTAACCATTGAAAGATGTCTTTGAATTTTTAAAGCATTTTAGAACGCTTATTTCTTCATTTTAAGCTTCTCAGAACACTCTATTTCCCATAGACATACATAGTAAAATTTAGGGTCACGCTGTGTACCCCCTAAATGACCTATAATTATTTCCTGTGGTAGGGTACACTATTACCCTGTAATATAATACGTGGTCCAATTTAAAAATTATAGGTCAATATTAAGTTCCGATACCGTGCCGTTAGTTAACATTGAAAAATGTCTTCGTATTTCCTTGTTTTAATGCACTATTTGAAATACACATAGTGTACCCCCTAATTGACCTATAATTATTTCCTGTGGTAGGGTACACTATTACCCTGTAATACAATACCTGGTTCAATTTAAATATTATGGGTCAATATTAAGGTTTGATATTGCGCCTTGCGTTAGTTAACCATTGAAAGATGTCTTTGAATTTTTAAAGCATTTTAGAACGCTTATTTCTTCATTTTAAGCTTCTCAGAACACTTTATTTCGCATAGGCATACATAGTAAACTTTAGGGTCACGCTGTGTACCCCCTAATTGACCTATAATTATTTCCTGCGGTAGGGTACACTATTACCCTGTAATATAATAGGTGGTCCAATTTAAAAATTATAGGTCAATATTAAGGTCCGATACCGTGCCGTTAGTTAGCATAGAAAAATGTCTTTGAATTTTTAAAGCATTTTAGAACGCTTATTTCCTCATTTTAAGCTTCTCAGAACACTTTATTTCGCATAGGCATACATAGTAAACTTTAGGGTCACTCTGCGTACCCCCTAATTGACCTATAATTATTTCCTGTGGTAGGGTACACTATAACCCTGTAATATAATACGTGGTCCAATTTAAAAATTATAGGTCAATATTAATTTCCGATACCGTGCCGTTAGTTAACATAGAAAAGTGTCTTCGAATTTCCTTGTTTTAATGCACTATTTAAAATATACATAGTGTACCCCTAATTGACCTATAATTATTTCCTGTGGTAGGGTACACTATTACCCTGTAATATAATACCTGGTCCAATTTAAATATTATGGGTCAATATTAAGGTCTGATATTGCGCCTTGCGTTAGTTAACCATTGAAAGATGTCTTTGAATTTTTAAAGCATTTTTGAACGCTTATTTCTTCATTTTAAGCATCTCAGAACACTCTATTTCGCATAGGCATACATAGTAAAATTTAGGGTCACGCTGTGTACCCCCTAAATGACCTATAATTATTTCCTGTGGTAGGGTACATTATTACCCTGTAATATAATAGGTGGTCCAATTTAAAAATTATAGGTCAATATTAAGGTCCGATACCGTGCCGTTAGTTAGCATAGAAAAATGTCTTTGAATTTTTAAAGCATTTTAGAACGCTTATTTCCTCATTTTAAGCTTCTCAGAACACTTTATTTCGCATAGGCATACATAGTAAACTTTAGGGTCACTCTGCGTACCCCCTAATTGACCTATAATTATTTCCTGTGGTAGGGTACACTATAACCCTGTAATATAATACGTGGTCCAATTTAAAAATTATAGGTCAATATTATTTCCCGATACCGTGCCGTTAGTTAACATAGAAAAGTGTCTTCATATTTCCTTGTTTTAATGCACTATTTAAAATATACATAGTGTACCCCCTAATTGACCTATAATTATTTCCTGTGGTAGGGTACACTATTACCCTGTAATATAATACCTGGTCCAATTTAAATATTATGGGTCAATATTAAGGTCTGATATTGCGCCTTGCGTTAGTTAACCATTGAAAGATGTCTTTGAATTTTTAAAGCATTTTTGAACGCTTATTTCTTCATTTTAAGCATCTCAGAACACTCTATTTCGCATAGGCATACATAGTAAAATTTAGGGTCACGCTGTGTACCCCCTAAATGACCTATAATTATTTCCTGTGGTAGGGTACATTATTACCCTGTAATATAATACGTGGTCCAATTTAAAAATTATAGGTCAATATTAAGGTCCGATACCGTGCCGTTAGTTAACATTGAAAAATGTCTTTGAATTTTTAAAGCATTTTAGAACGCTTATTTCCTCATTTTAAGCTTCTCAGAACACTTTATTTCGCATAGGCATACATAGTAAACTTTAGGGTCACGCTGTGTACCCCCTAATTGACCTATAATTATTTCCTGTGGTAGGATACACTATAACCCTGTAATATAATACGTGGTCCAATTTAAAAATTATAGGTCAATATTAAGGTCCGATACCGTGCCGTTAGTTAACATAGAAAAGTGTCTTCGTATTTCCTTGTTTTAATGCACTATTTAAAATATACATAGTGTACCCCTAATTGACCTATAATTATTTCCTGTGGTAGGGTACACTATTACCCTGTAATACAATACCTGGTTCAATTTAAATATTATGGGTCAATATTAAGGTTTGATATTGCGCCTTGCGTTAGTTAACCATTGAAAGATGTCTTTGAATTTTTAAAGCATTTTAGAACGCTTATTTCTTTATTTTAAGCTTCTCAGAACACTTTATTTCGCATAGGCATACATATTAAACTTTAGGGTCACGCTGTGTACCCCCTAATTGACCTATAATTATTTCCATTGGTAGGGTACACTATTACCCTGTAATATAATAGGTGGTCCAATTTAAAAATTATAGGTCAATATTAAGGTCCGATACCGTGCCATTAGTTAGCATAGAAAAATGTCTTTGAATTTTTAAAGCATTTTAGAACGCTTATTTCCTCATTTTAAGCTTCTCAGAACACTTTATTTCGCATAGGCATACATAGTAAACTTTAGGGTCACTCTGCGTACCCCCTAATTGACCTATAATTATTTCCAGTGGTAGGGTACACTATAACCCTGTAATATAATACGTGGTCCAATTTAAAAATTATAGGTCAATATTAAGGTCCGATACCGTGCCGTTAGTTAACATAGAAAAGTGTCTTCGTATTTCCTTGTTTTAATGCACTATTTAAAATATAAATAGTGTACCCCCTAATTGACCTATAATTATTTCCTGTGGTAGGGTACACTATTACCCTGTAATACAATACCTTGTTCAATTTAAATATTATGGGTCAATATTAAGGTTTGATATTGCGCCTTGCGTTAGTTAACCATTGAAAGATGTCTTTGAATTTTTAAAGCATTTTAGAACGCTTATTTCTTCATTTTAAGCTTCTCAGAACACTTTATTTCGCATAGGCATACATAGTAAACTTTAGGGTCACACTGTGTACCCCCTAATTGACCTATAATTATTTCCTGTGGTAGGGTACACTATTACCCTGTAATATAATAGGTGGTCCAATTTAAAAATTATAGGTCAATATTAAGGACCGATACCGTGCCGTTAGTTAGCATAGAAAAATGTCTTTGAATTTTTAAAGCATTTTAGAACGCTTATTTCCTCATTTTAAGCTTCTCAGAACACTTTATTTCGCATAGGCATACATAGTAAACTTTAGGGTCACTCTGCGTACCCCCTAATTGACCTATAATTATTTCCTGTGGTAGGGTACACTATAACCCTGTAATATAATACGTGGTCCAATTTACAAATTATAGGTCAATATTAAGGTCCGATACCGTGCCGTTAGTTAACATAGAAAAGTGTCTTCGTATTTCCTTGTTTTAATGCACTATTTAAAATATACATAGTGTACCCCCTAATTGACCTATAATTATTTCCTGTGGTAGGGTACACTATTACCCTGTAATATAATACCTGGTCCAATTTAAATATTATGGGTCAATATTAAGGTCTGATATTGCGCCTTGCGTTAGTTAACCATTGAAAGATGTCTTTGAATTTTTAAAGCATTTTTGAACGCTTATTTCTTCATTTTAAGCATCTCAGAACACTCTATTTCGCATAGGCATCATAGTAAAATTTAGGGTCACGCTGTGTACCCCCTAAATGACCTATAATTATTTCCGGTGGTAGGGTACACTATTTCCCTGTAATATAATACGTGGTCCAATTTAAAAATTATAGGTCAATATTAAGGTCCGATACCGTGCCGTTAGTTAACATAGAAAAATGTCTTTGAATTTTTAAAGCATTTTAGAACGCTTATTTCCTCATTTTAAGCTTCTCAGAACACTTTATTTCGCATAGGCATACATAGTAAACTTTAGGGTCACTCTGTGTACCCCCTAATTGACCTATAATTATTTCCTGTGGTAGGGTACACTATAACCCTGTAATATAATACGTGGTCCAATTTAAAAATTATAGATCAATATTAAGGTCCGATACCGTGCCGTTAGTTAACATAGAAAAGTGTCTTCGTATTTTCTTGTTTTAATGCACTATTTAAAACATACATAGTGTACCCCCTAATTGACCTATAATTATTTCCTGTTGTAGGGTACACTATTACCCTGTAATATAATACCTGGTCCAATTGAAATATTATGGTTCCATATTAAGGTCTGATATCGCGCCTTGCGTTAGTTAACCATTGAAAGATGTCTTTGAATTTTTAAAGCATTTTAGAACGCTTATTTCTTCATTTTAAGCTTCTCAGAACACTCTTCGCATAGGCATACATAGTAAATTTTAGGGTCATGCTGTGTACCACCTAATTGACCTATAATTATTTCCTGTGGTAAGGTACACTAGTACCCTGTAATATAATACGTGGTACAATTTAAAAATTATAGGTCAATATTAAGGTCCGATACCTTGCCGTTAGTTAACATAGAAAAGTGTCTTCGTATTTCCTTGTTTTAATGCACTATTTAAAATATACATAGTGTACCCCCTAATTGACCTATAATTATTTCCTGTGGTAGGGTGCACTATTACCCTGTAATATAATACCTGGTCCAATTTAAATATTATGGGTCAATATTAAGGTCTGATATTGCGCCTTGCGCTAGTTAACCATTGAAAGATGTCTTTGAATTTTTAAAGCATTTTAGAACGCTTATTTCTTCATTTTAAGCTTCTCAGAACACTTTATTTCGCATAGGCATACATAGTAAAATTTAGGGTCACGCTGTGTACCCCCTAAATGACCTATAATTATTTCCTGTGGTAGGGCACACTATTACCCTGTAATATAATACGTGGTCCAATTTAAAAATTATAGGTCAATATTAAGGTCCGATACCGTGCCGTTAGTTAACATAGAAAAATGTCTTTGAATTTTTAAAGCATTTTAGAACGCTTATTTCCTCATTTTAAGCTTCTCAGAACACTTTATTTCGCATAGGCATACATAGTAAACTTTAGGGTCACTCTGTGTACCCCCTAATTGACCTATAATTATTTCCTGTGGTAGGGTACACTATAACCCTGTAATATAATACGTGGTCCAGTTTAAAAATTATAGGTCAATATTAAGGTCCGATACCGTGCCGTTAGTTAACATAGAAAAGTGTCTTCGTATTTCCATGTTTTAATGCACTATTTAAAATATACATAGTGTATCCCCTAATTGACCTATAATTACTTCCTGTGGTAGGGTACACTATTACCCTGTAATATAATACCTGGTCCAATTTAAATATTATGGGTCAATATTAAGGTTTGATATTGCGCCTTGCGTTAGTTAACCATTGAAAGATGTCTTTGAATTTTTAAAGCATTTTAGAACGCTTATTTCTTCATTTTAAGCTTCTCAGAACACTTTATTTCGCATAGGCATACATAGTAAACTTTAGGGTCACGCTGTGTACCCCCTAATTGACCTATAATTATTTCCTGTGGTAGGGTACACTATTACCCTGTAATATAATAGGTGGTCCAATTTAAAAATTATAGGTCAATATTAAGGTCCGATACCGTGCCGTTAGTTAGCATAGAAAAATGTCTTTGAATTTTAAAAGCATTTTAGAACGCTTATTTCCTCATTTTAAGCTTCTCAGAACACTTTATTTCGCATAGGCATACATAGTAAACTTTAGGGTCACACTGTGTACCCCCTAATTGACCTATAATTATTTCCTTTGGAAGGGTACACTATTACCCTGTAATATAATACCTGGTCCAATTTAAAAATCTGGGTCAATATTAAGGTCTGATATTGCGCCTTGCGTTATTTAACCATTGAAAGATGTCTTTGAATTTTTAAAGCATTTTAGAACGCTTATTTCTTCATTTTAAGCTTCTCAGAACACTCTATTTCCCATAGGCATACATAGTAAAATTTAGGGTCACGCTGTGTACCCCCTAAATGACCTATTATTATTTCCTGTGGTAGGGTACACTATTACCCTGTAATATAATACGTGGTCCAATTTAAAAATTATAGGTCAATATTAAGTTCCGATACCGTGCCGTTAGTTAACATTGAAAAATGTCTTCGTATTTCCTTGTTTTAATGCACTATTTAAAATATACATAGTGTACCCCCTAATTGACCTATAATTATTTCCTGTGATAGGGTACACTATAACCCTGTAATATAATACGTGGTCCAATTTACAAATTATAGGTCAATATTAAGGTCCGATACCGTGCCGTTAGTTAACATAGAAAAGTGTCTTCGTATTTCCTTGTTTTAATGCACTATTTAAAATATAAATAGTGTACCCCCTAATTGACCTATAATTATTTCCTGTGGTAGGGTACACTATTACCCTGTAATACAATACCTTGTTCAATTTAAATATTATGGGTCAATATTAAGGTTTGATATTGCGCCTTGCGTTAGTTAACCATTGAAAGATGTCTTTGAATTTTTAAAGCATTTTAGAACGCTTATTTCTTCATTTTAAGCTTCTCAGAACACTTTATTTCGCATAGGCATACATAGTAAACTTTAGGGTCACGCTGTGTACCCCCTAAGTGACCTATAATTATTTCCTGTGGTAGGGTACACTATTACCCTGTAATATAATAGGTGGTCCAATTTTAAAATTATAGGTCAATATTAAGGTCCGATACCGTGCCGTTAGTTAGCATAGAAAAATGTCTTCGTATTTCCTTGTTTTAATGCACTATTTAAAATATACATAGTGTACCCCCTAATTGACCTATAATTATTTCCTGTGGTAGGGTACACTATTACCCTGTAATATAATACCTGGTCCAATTTAAATATTATGGGTCAATATTAAGGTCTGATATTGCGCCTTGCGTTAGTTAACCATTGAAAGATGTCTTTGAATTTTTAAAGCATTTTTGAACGCTTATTTCTTCATTTTAAGCATCTCAGATCACTCTATTTCGCATAGGCATACATAGTAAAATTTAGGGTCACGCTGTGTACCCCCTAAATGACCTATAATTATTTCCTGAGGTAGGGTACACTATTTCCCTGTAATATAATACGTGGTCCAATTTAAAAATTATAGGTCAATATTAAGGTCCGATACCGTGCCGTTAGTTAACATAGAAAAGTGTCTTCGTATTTTCTTGTTTTAATGAACTATTTAAAACATACATAGTGTACCCCCTAATTGACCTATAATTATTTCCTGTTGTAGGGTACACTATTACCCTGTAATATAATACCTAGTCCAATTGAAATATTATGGTTCCATATTAAGGTCTGATATCGCGCCTTGCGTTAGTTAACCATTGAAAGATGTCTTTGAATTTTTAAAGCATTTTAGAACGCTTATTTCTTCATTTTAAGCTTCTCAGAACACTCTATTTCGCATAGGCATACATAGTAAATTTTAGGGTCATGCTGTGTACCACCTAATTGACCTATAATTATTTCCTGTGGTAAGGTACACTATTACCCTGTAATATAATACGTGGTACAATTTAAAAATTATAGGTCAATATTAAGGTCCGATACCGTGCCGTTAGTTAACATAGAAAAGTGTCTTCGTATTTCCTTGTTTTAATGCACTATTTAAAATATACATAGTGTACCCCCTAATTGACCTATAATTATTTCCTGTGGTAGGGTGCACTATTACCCTGTAATATAATACCTGGTCCAATTTAAATATTATGGGTCAATATTAAGGTCTGATATTGCGCCTTGCGCTAGTTAACCATTGAAAGATGTCTTTGAATTTTTAAAGCATTTTAGAACGCTTATTTCTTCATTTTAAGCTTCTCAGAACACTTTATTTCGCATAGGCATACATAGTAAAATTTAGGGTCACGCTGTGTACCCCCTAAATGACCTATAATTATTTCCTGTGGTAGGGCACACTATTACCCTGTAATATAATACGTGGTTTAATTTAAAAATTATAGGTCAATATTAAGGTCCGATACCGTGCCGTTAGTTAACATAGAAAAATGTCTTTGAATTTTTAAAGCATTTTAGAACGCTTATTTCCTCATTTTAAGCTTCTCAGAACACTTTATTTCGCATAGGCATACATAGTAAACTTTAGGGTCACTCTGTGTACCCCCTAATTGACCTATAATTATTTCCTGTAGTAGGGTACACTATAACCCTGTAATATAATACATGGTCCAGTTTAAAAATTATAGGTCAATATTAAGGTCCGATACCGTGCCGTTAGTTAACATAGAAAAGTGTCTTCGTATTTCCATGTTTTAATGCACTATTTAAAATATACATAGTGTATCCCCTAATTGACCTATAATTATTTCCTGTGGTAGGGTACACTATTACCCTGTAATATAATACCTGGTCCAATTTAAATATTATGGGTCAATATTAAGGTCTGATATTGCGCCTTGCGTTAGTTAACCATTGAAAGATGTCTTTGAATTTTTAAAGCATTTTAGAACGCTTATTTCTTCATTTTAAGCATCTCAGAACACTCTATTTCGCATAGGCATACATAGTAAAATTTAGGGTCACGCTGTGTACCCCCTAAATGACCTATAATTATTTCCTGAGGTAGGGTACATTATTACCCTGTAATATAATACGTGGTCCAATTTGAAAATTATAGGTCAATATTAAGGTCCGATACCGTGCCGTTAGTTAACATAGAAAAATGTCTTTGAATTTTTAAAGCATTTTAGAACGCTTATTTCCTCATTTTAAGCTTCTCAGAACACTTTATTTTGCATAGGCATACATAGTAAAATTTAGGGTCACGCTGTGTACCCCCTAAATGACCTATAATTAATTCCTGTGGTAGGGTACACTATTACCCTGTAATATAATACGTGGTCCAATGTAAAAATTATAGGTCAATATTAAGTACCGATACCGTGCCGTTAGTTAACATTGAAAAATGTCTTCGTATTTCCTTGTTTTAATGCACTATTTAAAATATACATAGTGTACCCCCTAATTGACCTATAATTATTTCCTGTGGTAGGGTACACTATTACCCTGTAATACAATACCTTGTTCAATTTAAATATTATGGGTCAATATTAAGGTTTGATATTGCCCCTTGCGTTAGTTAACCATTGAAAGATGTCTTTAAATTTTTAAAGCATTTTAGAACGCTTATTTCTTCATTTTAAGCTTCTCAGAACACTTTATTTCGCATAGGCATACATAGTAAACTTTAGGGTCACACTGTGTACCCCCTAATTGACCTATAATTATTTCCTGTGGTAGGGTACACTATTACCCTGTAATATAATAGGTGGTCCAATTTAAAAATTATAGGTCAATATTAAGGTCCGATACCGTTCCGTTAGTTAGCATAGAAAAATGTCTTTGAATTTTAAAAGCATTTTAGAACGCTTATTTCCTCATTTTAAGCTTCTCAGAACACTTTATTTCGCATAGGCATACATAGTAAACTTTAGGGTCACACTGTGTACCCCCTAATTGACCTATAATTATTTCCTTTGGAAGGGTACACTATTACCCTGTAATATAATACCTGGTCCAATTTAAATATTATGGGTCAATATTAAGGTCTGATATTGCGCCTTGCGTTATTTAACCATTGAAAGATGTCTTTGAATTTTTAAAGCATTTTAGAACGCTTATTTCTTCATTTTAAGCTTCTCAGAACACTTTATTTCGCATAGGCATACATAGTAAACTTTAGGGTCACGCTGTGTACCCCCTAAATGACCTATTATTATTTCCTGTGGTAGGGTACACTATTACCCTGTAATATAATACGTGGTCCAATGTAAAAATTATAGGTCAATATTAAGTTCCGATACCGTGCCGTTAGTTAACATTGAAAAATGTCTTCGTATTTCCTTGTTTTAATGCACTATTTAAAATATACATAGTGTACCCCCTTATTGACCTATAATTATTTCCTGTGGTAGGGTACACTATTACCCTGTAATACAATACCTTGTTCAATTTAAATATTATGGGTCAATATTAAGGTTTGATATTGCGCCTTGCGTTAGTTAACCATTGAAAGATGTCTTTGAATTTTTAAAGCATTTTAGAACGCTTATTTCTTCATTTTAAGCTTCTCAGAACACTTTATTTCGCATAGGCATACATAGTAAACTTTAGGGTCACGCTGTGTACCCCCTAATTGACCTATAATTATTTCCTGTGGGTGGGTACACTATTACCCTGTAATATAATAGGTGGTCCAATTTAAAAATTATAGGTCAATATTAAGGTCCGATACCGTGCCGTTAGTTAGCATAGAAAAATGTCTTTGAATTTTAAAAGCATTTTAGAACGCTTATTTCCTCATTTTAAGCTTCTCAGAACACTTTATTTCGCATAGGCATACATAGTAAACTTTAGGGTCACACTGTGTACCCCCTAATTGACCTATAATTATTTCCTGTGGTAGGGTACACTATTACCCTGTAATATAATACGTGGTCCAATTTAAAAATTATGGGTCAATATTAAGGTCCGATACCGTGCCGTTAGTTAACATAGAAAAGTGTCTTCGTATTTCCTTGTTTTAATGCACAATTTAAAATATACATAGTGTACCCCCTAATTGACCTATAATTATTTCCTGTGGTAGGGTACACTATTACCCTGTAATATAATACCTGGTCCAATTTAAATATTATGGGTCAATATTAAGGTCTGATATTGCGCCTTGCGCTAGTTAACCATTGAAAGATGTCTTTGAATTTTTAAAGCATTTTAGAACGCTTATTTCTTCATTTTAAGCTTCTCAGAACACTCTATTTCGCATAAGCATACATAGTAAAATTTAGGGTCACGCTGTGTACCCCCTAAATGACCTATAAATATTTCCTGTGGTAGGGTACACTATTACCCTGTAATATAATACGTGGTCCAATTTAAAAATTATAGGTCAATATTAAGGTCCGATACCGTGCCGTTAGTTAACATTGAAAAATGTCTTTGAATTTTTAAAGCATTTTAGAACGCTTATTTCCTCATTTTAAGCTTCTCAGAACACTTTATTTCGCATAGGCATACATAGTAAACTTTAGGGTCACGCTGTGTACCCCCTAATTGACCTATAACTATTTCCTGTGGTAGGATACACTATAACCCTGTAATATAATACGTGGTCCAATTTAAAAATTATAGGTCAATATTAAGGTCCGATACCGTGCCGTTAGTTAACATAGAAAAGTGTCTTCGTATTTCCTTGTTTTAATGCACTATTTAAAATATACATAGTGTACCCCTAATTGACCTATAATTATTTCCTGTGGTAGGGTACACTATTACCCTGTAATACAATACCTGGTTCAATTTAAATATTATGGGTCAATATTAAGGTTTGATATTGCGCCTTGCGTTAGTTAACCATTGAAAGATGTCTTTGAATTTTTAAAGCATTTTAGAACGCTTATTTCCTCATTTTAAGCTTCTCAGAACACTTTATTTCGCATAGGCATACATAGTAAACTTTAGGGTCACTCTGCGTACCCCCTAATTGACCTATAATTATTTCCTGTGGTAGGGTACACTATAACCCTGTAATATAATACGTGGTCCAATTTAAAAATTATAGGTCAATATTAAGGTCCGATACCGTGCCGTTAGTTAACATAGAAAAGTGTCTTCGTATTTCCTTGTTTTAATGCACTATTTAAAATATACATAGTGTACCCCCTAATTGACCTATAATTATTTCCTGTGGAAGGGTACACTATTACCCTGTAATATAATACCTGGTCCAATTTAAATATTATGGGTCAATATTAAGGTCTGATATTGCGCCTTGCGTTAGTTAACCATTGAAAGATGTCTTTGAATTTTTAAAGCATTTTTGAACGCTTATTTCTTCATTTTAAGCATCTCAGAACACTCTATTTCGCATAGGCATACATAGTAAAATTTAGGGTCACGCTGTGTACCCCCTAAATGACCTATAATTATTTCCTGTGGTAGGGTACACTATTACCCTGTAATATAATACGTGGTCCAATTTAAAAATTATAGGTCAGTATTAAGGTCCGATACCGTGCCGTTAGTTAACATAGAAAAATGTCTTTGAATTTTTAAAGCATTTTAGAACGCTTATTTCCTCATTATAAGCTTCTCAGAACACTTTATTTCGCATAGGCATACATAGTAAAATTTAGGGTCACGCTGTGTACCCCCTAAATGACCTATAATTAATTCCTGTGGAAGGGTACACTATTACCCTGTAATATAATACGTGGTCCAATGTAAAAATTATAGGTCAATATAAAGTTCCGATACCGTGCTGTTAGTTAACATTGAAAAATGTCTTCGTATTTCCTTGTTTTAATGCACTATTTAAAATATACATAGTGTACCCCCTAATTGACCTATAATTATTTCCTGTGGTAGGGTACACTATTACCCTGTAATACAATACCTTGTTCAATTTAAATATTATGGGTCAATATTAAGGTTTGATATTGCGCCTTGCGTTAGTTAACCATTGAAAGATGTCTTTGAATTTTTAAAGCATTTTAGAACGCTTATTTCTTCATTTTAAGCTTCTCAGAACACTTTATTTCGCATAGGCATACATAGTAAACTTTAGGGTCACGCTGTGTACCCCCTAATTGACCTATAATTATTTCCTGTGGTAGGGTACACTATTACCCTGTAATATAATAGGTGGTCCAATTTAAAAATTATAGGTCAATATTAAGGTCCGATACCGTGCCGTTAGTTAGCATAGAAAAATGTCTTTGAATTTTTAAAGCATTTTAGAACGCTTATTTCCTCATTTTAAGCTTCTCAGAACACTTTATTTCGCATAGGCATACATAGTAAACTTTAGGGTCACTCTGCGTACCCCCTAATTGACCTATAATTATTTCCTGTGATAGGGTACACTATAACCCTGTAATATAATACGTGGTCCAATTTACAAATTATAGGTCAATATTAAGGTCCGATACCGTGCCGTTAGTTAACATAGAAAAGTGTCTTCGTATTTCCTTGTTTTAATGCACTATTTAAAATATAAATAGTGTACCCCCTAATTGACCTATAATTATTTCCTGTGGTAGGGTACACTATTACCCTGTAATACAATACCTTGTTCAATTTAAATATTATGGGTCAATATTAAGGTTTGATATTGCGCCTTGCGTTAGTTAACCATTGAAAGATGTCTTTGAATTTTTAAAGCATTTTAGAACGCTTATTTCTTTATTTTAAGCTTCTCAGAACACTTTATTTCGCATAGGCATACATAGTAAACTTTAGGGTCACGCTGTGTACCCCCTAATTGACCTATAATTATTTCCTGTGGTAGGGTACACTATTACCCTGTAATATAATAGGTGGTCCAATTTAAAAATTATAGGTCAATATTAAGGTCCGATACCGTGCCGTTAGTTAGCATAGAAAAATGTCTTTGAATTTTTAAAGCATTTTAGAACGCTTATTTCCTCATTTTAAGCTTCTCAGAACACTTTATTTCGCATAGGCATACATAGTAAACTTTAGGGTCACTCTGCGTACCCCCTAATTGACCTATAATTATTTCCTGTGGTAGGGTACACTATTACCCTGTAATACAATACCTGGTTCAATTTAAATATTATGGGTCAATATTAAGGTTTGATATTGCGCCTTGCGTTAGTTAACCATTGAAAGATGTCTTTGAATTTTTAAAGCATTTTAGAACGCTTATTTCCTCATTTTAAGCTTCTCAGAACACTTTATTTCGCATAGGCATACATAGTAAACTTTAGGGTCACTCTGCGTACCCCCTAATTGACCTATAATTATTTCCCGTGGTAGGGTACACTATAACCCTGTAATATAATACGTGGTCCAATTTAAAAATTATAGGTCAATATTAAGGTCCGATACCGTGCCGTTAGTTAACATAGAAAAGTGTCTTCGTATTTCCTTGTTTTAATGCACTATTTAAAATATACATAGTGTACCCCCTAATTGACCTATAATTATTTCCTGTGGAAGGGTACACTATTACCCTGTAATATAATACCTGGTCCAATTTAAATATTATGGGTCAATATTAAGGTCTGATATTGCGCCTTGCGTTAGTTAACCATTGAAAGATGTCTTTGAATTTTTAAAGCATTTTTGAACGCTTATTTCTTCATTTTAAGCATCTCAGAACACTCTATTTCGCATAGGCATACATAGTAAAATTTAGGGTCACGCTGTGTACCCCCTAAATGACCTATAATTATTTCCTGTGGTAGGGTACACTATTACCCTGTAATATAATACGTGGTCCAATTTAAAAATTATAGGTCAGTATTAAGGTCCGATACCGTGCCGTTAGTTAACATAGAAAAATGTCTTTGAATTTTTAAAGCATTTTAGAACGCTTATTTCCTCATTTTAAGCTTCTCAGAACACTTTATTTCGCATAGGCATACATAGTAAAATTTAGGGTCACGCTGTGTACCCCCTAAATGACCTATAATTAATTCCTGTGGTAGTGTACACTATTACCCTGTAATATAATACGTGGTCCAATGTAAAAATTATAGGTCAATATTAAGTTCCGATACCGTGCTGTTAGTTAACATTGAAAAATGTCTTCGTATTTCCTTGTTTTAATGCACTATTTAAAATATACATAGTGTACCCCCTAATTGACCTATAATTATTTCCTGTGGTAGGGTACACTATCACCCTGTAATACAATACCTTGTTCAATTTAAATATTATGGGTCAATATTAAGGTTTGATATTGCGCCTTGCGTTAGTTAACCATTGAAAGATGTCTTTGAATTTTTAAAGCATTTTAGAACGCTTATTTCTTCATTTTAAGCTTCTCAGAACACTTTATTTCGCATAGGCATACATAGTAAACTTTAGGGTCACGCTGTGTACCCCCTAATTGACCTATAATTATTTCCTGTGGTAGGGTACACTATTACCCTGTAATATAATAGGTGGTCCAATTTAAAAATTATAGGTCAATATTAAGGTCCGATACCGTGCCGTTAGTTAGCATAGAAAAATGTCTTTGAATTTTTAAAGCATTTTAGAACGCTTATTTCCTCATTTTAAGCTTCTCAGAACACTTTATTTCGCATAGGCATACATAGTAAACTTTAGGGTCACTCTGCGTACCCCCTAATTGACCTATAATTATTTCCTGTGATAGGGTACACTATAACCCTGTAATATAATACGTGGTCCAATTTACAAATTATAGGTCAATATTAAGGTCCGATACCGTGCCGTTAGTTAACATAGAAAAGTGTCTTCGTATTTCCTTGTTTTAATGCACTATTTAAAATATAAATAGTGTACCCCCTAATTGACCTATAATTATTTCCTGTGGTAGGGTACACTATTACCCTGTAATACAATACCTTGTTCAATTTAAATATTATGGGTCAATATTAAGGTTTGATATTGCGCCTTGCGTTAGTTAACCATTGAAAGATGTCTTTGAATTTTTAAAGCATTTTAGAACGCTTATTTCTTCATTTTAAGCTTCTCAGAACACTTTATTTCGCATAGGCATACATAGTAAACTTTAGGGTCACGCTGTGTACCCCCTAATTGACCTATAATTATTTCCTGTGGTAGGGTACACTATTACCCTGTAATATAATAGGTGGTCCAATTTAAAAATTATAGGTCAATATTAAGGTCCGATACCGTGCCGTTAGTTAGCATAGAAAAATGTCTTTGAATTTTTAAAGCATTTTAGAACGCTTATTTCCTCATTTTAAGCTTCTCAGAACACTTTATTTCGCATAGGCATACATAGTAAACTTTAGGGTCACTCTGCGTACCCCCTAATTGACCTATAATTATTTCCTGTGATAGGGTACACTATAACCCTGTAATATAATACGTGGTCCAATTTACAAATTATAGGTCAATATTAAGGTCCGATACCGTGCCGTTAGTTAACATAGAAAAGTGTCTTCGTATTTCCTTGTTTTAATGCACTATTTAAAATATAAATAGTGTACCCCCTAATTGACCTATAATTATTTCCTGTGGTAGGGTACACTATTACCCTGTAATACAATACCTTGTTCAAATTAAATATTATGGGTCAATATTAAGGTTTGATATTGCGCCTTGCGTTAGTTAACCATTGAAAGATGTCTTTGAATTTTTAAAGCATTTTAGAACGCTTATTTCTTCATTTTAAGCTTCTCAGAACACTTTATTTCGCATAGGCATACATAGTAAACTTTAGGGTCACGCTGTGTACCCCCTAATTGACCTATAATTATTTCCTGTGGTAGGGTACACTATTACCCTGTAATATAATAGGTGGTCCAATTTAAAAATTATAGGTCAATATTAAGGTCCGATACCGTGCCGTTAATTAGCATAGAAAAATGTCTTTGAATTTTTAAAGCATTTTAGAACGCTTATTTCCTCATTTTAAGCTTCTCAGAACACTTTATTTCGCATAGGCATACATAGTAAACTTTAGGGTCACTCTGCGTACCCCCTAATTGACCTATAATTATTTCCTGTGGTAGGGTACACTATAACCCTGTAATATAATACGTGGTCCAATTTACAAATTATAGGTCAATATTAAGGTCCGATACCGTGCCGTTAGTTAACATAGAAAAGTGTCTTCGTATTTCCTTGTTTTAATGCACTATTTAAAATATACATAGTGTACCCACTAATTGACCTATAATTATTTCCTGTTATAGGGTACACTATTACCCTGTAACATAATACCTGGTCCAATTTAAATATTATGGGTCAATATTAAGGTCTGATATTGCGCCTTGCGTTAGTTAACCATTGAAAGATGTCTTTGAATTTTTAAAGCATTTTTGAACGCTTATTTCTTCATTTTAAGCATCTCAGAACACTCTATTTCGCATAGGCATACATAGTAAAATTTAGGGTCACGCTGTGTACCCCCTAAATGACCTATAATTATTTCCTGTGGTAGGGTACACTATTTCCCTGTAATATAATACGTGGTCCAATTTAAAAATTATAGGTCAATATTAAGGTCCGATACCGTGCCGTTAGTTAACATAGAAAAATGTCTTTGAATTTTTAAAGCATTTTAGAACGCTTATTTCCTCATTTTAAGCTTCTCAGAACACTTTATTTCGCATAGGCATACATAGTAAACTTTAGGGTCACTCTGTGTACCCCCTAATTGACCTATAATTATTTCCTGTGGTAGGGTACACTATAACCCTGTAATATAATACGTGGTCCAATTTAAAAATTATAGGTCAATATTAAGGTCCGATACCGTGCTGTTAGTTAACATAGAAAAGTGTCTTCGTATTTTCTTGTTTTAATGCACTATTTAAAACATACATAGTGTACCCCCTAATTGACCTATAATTATTTCCTGTTGTAGGGTACACTATTACCCTGTAATATAATACCTGGTCCAATTGAAATATTATGGTTCCATATTAAGGTCTGATATCGCGCCTTGCGTTATTAACCATTGAAAGATGTCTTTGAATTTTTAAAGCATTTTAGAACGCTTATTTCTTCATTTTAAGCTTCTCAGAACACTCTATTTCGCATAGGCATACATAGTAAATTTTAGGGTCATGCTGTGTACCACCTAATTGACCTATAATTATTTCCTGTGGTAAGGTACACTATTACCCTGTAATATAATACGTGGTACAATTTAAAAATTATAGGTCAATATTAAGGTCCGATACCGTGCCGTTAGTTAACATAGAAAAGTGTCTTCGTATTTCCTTGTTTTAATGCACTATTTAAAATATACATAGTGTACCCCCTAATTGACCTATAATTATTTCCTGTGGTAGGGTGCACTATTACCCTGTAATATAATACCTGGTCCAATTTAAATATTATGGGTCAATATTAAGGTCTGATATTGCGCCTTGCGCTAGTTAACCAATGAAAGATGTCTTTGAATTTTTAAAGCATTTTAGAACGCTTATTTCTTCATTTTAAGCTTCTCAGAACACTTTATTTCGCATAGGCATACATAGTTAAATTTAGGGTCACGCTGTGTACCCCCTAAATGACCTATAATTATTTCCTGTGGTAGGGCACACTATTACCCTGTAATATAATACGTGGTCCAATTTAAAAATTATAGGTCAATATTAAGGTCCGATACCGTGCCGTTAGTTAACATAGAAAAATGTCTTTGAATTTTTAAAGCATTTTAGAACGCTTATTTCCTCATTTTAAGCTTCTCAGAACACTTTATTTCGCATAGGCATACATAGTAAACTTTAGGGTCACTCTGTGTATCCCCTAATTGACCTATAATTATTTCCTGTGGTAGGGTACACTATAACCCTGTAATATAATACGTGGTCCAGTTTAAAAATTATAGGTCAATATTAAGGTCCGATACCGTGCCGTTAGTTAACATAGAAAAGTGTCTTCGTATTTCCTTGTTTTAATGCACTATTTAAAATATACATAGTGTATCCCCTAATTGACCTATAATTATTTCCTGTGGTAGGGTACACTATTACCCTGTAATATAATACCTGGTCCAATTTAAATATTATGGGTCAATATTAAGGTCTGATATTGCGCCTTGCGTTAGTTAACCATTGAAAGATGTCTTTGAATTTTTAAAGCATTTTAGAACGCTTATTTCTTCATTTTAAGCATCTCAGAACACTCTATTTCGCATAGGCATATATAGTAAACTTTAGGGTCACTCTGTGTACCCCCTAATTGACCTATAATTATTTCCTGTGGTAGGGTACACTATAACCCTGTAATATAATACGTGGTCCAATTTACAAATTATAGGTCAATATTAAGGTCCGATACCGTGCCGTTAGTTAACATAGAAAAGTGTCTTCGTATTTCCTTGTTTTAATGCACTATTTAAAATATACATAGTGTACCCCCTAATTGACCTATAATTATTTCCTGTGGTAGGGTACACTATTACCCTATAATACAATACCTTGTTCAATTTAAATATTATGGGTCAATATTAAGGTTTGATATTGCGCCTTGCGTTAGTTAACCATTGAAAGATGTCTTTGAATTTTTAAAGCATTTTAGAACGCTTATTTCTTCATTTTAAGCTTCTCAGAACACTTTATTTCGCATAGGCATACATAGTAAACTTTAGGGTCACGCTGTGTACCCCCTAATTGACCTATAATTATTTCCTGTTTTAGGGTACACTATTACCCTGTAATATAATAGGTGGTCCAATTTAAAAATTATAGGTCAATATTAAGGTCCGATACCGTGCCGTTAGTTAGCATAGAAAAATGTCTTTGAATTTTTAAAGCATTTTAGAACGCTTATTTCCTCATTTTAAGCTTCTCAGAACACTTTATTTCGCATAGGCATACATAGTAAACTTTAGGGTCACTCTGCGTACCCCCTAATTGACCTATAATTATTTCCTGTGATAGGGTACACTATAACCCTGTAATATAATACGTGGTCCAATTTACAAATTATAGGTCAATATTAAGGTCCGATACCGTGCCGTTAGTTAACATAGAAAAGTGTTTTCGTATTTCCTTGTTTTAATGCACTATTTAAAATATAAATAGTGTACCCCCTAATTGACCTATAATTATTTCCTGTGGTAGGGTACACTATTACCCTGTAATACAATACCTTGTTCAATTTAAATATTATGGGTCAATATTAAGGTTTGATATTGCGCCTTGCGTTAGTTAACCATTGAAAGATGTCTTTGAATTTTTAAAGCATTTTAGAACGCTTATTTCCTCATTTTAAGCTTCTCAGAACACTTTATTTCGCATAGGCATACATAGTAAACTTTAGGGTCACTCTGCGTACCCCCTAATTGACCTATAATTATTTCCTGTGGTAGGGTACACTATAACCCTGTAATATAATACGTGGTCCAATTTACAAATTATAGGTCAATATTAAGGTCCGATACCGTGCCGTTAGTTAACATAGAAAAGTGTCTTCGTATTTCCTTGTTTTAATGCAC
This sequence comes from Parasteatoda tepidariorum, assembly GCF_982258835.1. Taxonomy (NCBI): domain Eukaryota; kingdom Metazoa; phylum Arthropoda; class Arachnida; order Araneae; family Theridiidae; genus Parasteatoda; species Parasteatoda tepidariorum. Next base: position 551,539 of record NW_028257379.1, on the reverse strand, counting down.
TATTTAAAATATACATAGTGTACCCCCTAATTGACCTATAATTATTTCCTGTTACAGGGTACACTATTACCCTGTAATATAATACCTGGTCCAATTTAAATATTATGGGTCAATATTAAGGTCTGATATTGCGCCTTGCGTTAGTTAACCATTGAAAGATGTCTTTGAATTTTTAAAGCATTTTTGAACGCTTATTTCTTCATTTTAAGCATCTCAGAACACTCTATTTCGCATAGGCATACATAGTAAAATTTAGGGTCACGCTGTGTACCCCCTAAATGACCTATAATTATTTGCTGTGGTAGGGTACACTATTTCCCTGTAATATAATACGTGGTCCAATTTAAAAATTATAGGTCAATATTAAGGTCCGATACCGTGCCGTTAGTTAACATAGAAAAATGTCTTTGAATTTTTAAAGCATTTTAGAACGCTTATTTCCTCATTTTAAGCTTCTCAGAACACTTTATTTCGCATAGGCATACATAGTAAACTTTAGGGTCACTCTGTGTACCCCCTAATTGACCTATAATTATTTCCTGTGGTAGGGTACACTATAACCCTGTAATATAATACGTGGTCCAATTTAAAAATTATAGGTCAATATTAAGGTCCGATACCGTGCTGTTAGTTAACATAGAAAAGTGTCTTCGTATTTTCTTGTTTTAATGCACTATTTAAAATATACATAGTGTACCCCCTAATTGACCTATAATTATTTCCTGTGGTAGGGTGCACTATTACATTGTAATATAATACCTGGTCCAATTTAAATATTATGGGTCAATATTAAGGTCTGATATTGCGCCTTGCGCTAGTTAACCATTGAAAGATGTCTTTGAATTTTTAAAGCATTTTAGAACGCTTATTTCTTCATTTTAAGCTTCTCAGAACACTTTATTTCGCATAGGCATACATAGTAAAATTTAGGGTCACGCTGTGTACCCCCTAAATGACCTATAATTATTTCCTGTGGTAGGGCACACTATTACCCTGTAATATAATACGTGGTCCTATTTAAAAATTATAGGTCAATATTAAGGTCCGATACCGTGCCGTTAGTTAACATAGAAAATTGTCTTCGTATTTTCTTGTTTTAATGCACTATTTAAAATATACATAGTGTACCCCCTAATTGACCTATAATTATTTCCTGTCGTAGGGTACACTATTACCCTGTAATACAATACCTTGTTCAATTTAAATATTATGGGTCAATATTAAGGTTTGATATTGCGCCTTGCGTTAGTTAACCATTGAAAGATGTCTTTGAATTTTTAAAGCATTTTAGAACGCTTATTTCTTCATTTTAAGCTTCTCAGAACACTTTATTTCGCATAGGCATACATAGTAAACTTTAGGGTCACGCTGTGTACCCCCTAATTGACCTATAATTATTTCCTGTGGTAGGGTACACTATTACCCTGTAATATAATAGGTGGTCCAATTTAAAAATTATAGGTCAATATTAAGGTCCGATACCGTGCCGTTATTTAGCATAGAAAAATGTCTTTGAATTTTTAAAGCATTTTAGAACGCTTATTTCCTCATTTTAAGCTTCTCAGAACACTTTATTTCGCATAGGCATACATAGTAAACTTTAGGGTCACTCTGCGTACCCCCTAATTGACCTATAATTATTTCCTGTGATAGGGTACACTATAACCCTGTAATATAATACGTGGTCCAATTTACAAATTATAGGTCAATATTAAGGTCCGATACCGTGCCGTTAGTTAACATAGAAAAGTGTCTTCGTATTTCCTTGTTTTAATGCACTATTTAAAATATAAATAGTGTACCCCCTAATTGACCTATAATTATTTCCTGTGGTAGGGTACACTATTACCCTGTAATACAATACCTTGTTCAAATTAAATATTATGGGTCAATATTAAGGTTTGATATTGCGCCTTGCGTTAGTTAACCATTGAAAGATGTCTTTGAATTTTTAAAGCATTTTAGAACGCTTATTTCTTCATTTTAAGCTTCTCAGAACACTTTATTTCGCATAGGCATACATAGTAAACTTTAGGGTCACGCTGTGTACCCCCTAATTGACCTATAATTATTTCCTGTGGTAGGGTACACTATTACCCTGTAATATAATAGGTGGTCCAATTTAAAAATTATAGGTCAATATTAAGGTCCGATACCGTGCCGTTAGTTAGCATAGAAAAATGTCTTTGAATTTTTAAAGCATTTTAGAACGCTTATTTCCTCATTTTAAGCTTCTCAGAACACTTTATTTCGCATAGGCATACATAGTAAACTTTAGGGTCACTCTGCGTACCCCCTAATTGACCTATAATTATTTCCTGTGGTAGGGTACACTATAACCCTGTAATATAATACGTGGTCCAATTTACAAATTATAGGTCAATATTAAGGTCCGATACCGTGCCGTTAGTTAACATAGAAAAGTGTCTTCGTATTTCCTTGTTTTAATGCACTATTTAAAATATACATAGTGTACCCACTAATTGACCTATAATTATTTCCTGTTATAGGGTACACTATTACCCTGTAATATAATACCTGGTCCAATTGAAATATTATGGTTCCATATTAAGGTCTGATATCGCGCCTTGCGTTAGTTAACCATTGAAAGATGTCTTTGAATTTTTAAAGCATTTTAGAACGCTTATTTCTTCATTTTAAGCTTCTCAGAACACTCTATTTCGCATAGGCATACATAGTAAATTTTAGGGTCATGCTGTGTACCACCTAATTGACCTATAATTATTTCCTGTGGTAAGGTACACTATTACCCTGTAATATAATACGTGGTACAATTTAAAAATTATAGGTCAATATTAAGGTCCGATACCGTGCCGTTAGTTAACATAGAAAATTATCTTCGTATTTCCTTGTTTTAATGCACTATTTAAAATATACATAGTGTACCCCCTAATTGACCTATAATTATTTCCTGTGGTAGGGTGCACTATTACCCTGTAATATAATACCTGGTCCAATTTAAATATTATGGGTCAATATTAAGGTCTGATATTGCGCCTTGCGCTAGTTAACCAATGAAAGATGTCTTTGAAATTTTAAAGCATTTTAGAACGCTTATTTCTTCATTTTAAGCTTCTCAGAACACTTTATTTCGCATAGGCATACATAGTTAAATTTAGGGTCACGCTGTGTACCCCCTAAATGACCTATAATTATTTCCTGTGGTAGGGCACACTATTACCCTGTAATATAATACGTGGTCCAATTTAAAAATTATAGGTCAATATTAAGGTCCGATACCGTGCCGTTAGTTAACATAGAAAAATGTCTTTGAATTTTTAAAGCATTTTAGAACGCTTATTTCCTCATTTTAAGCTTCTCAGAACACTTTATTTCGCATAGGCATACATAGTAAACTTTAGGGTCACTCTGTGTATCCCCTAATTGACCTATAATTATTTCCTGTGGTAGGGTACACTATAACCCTGTAATATAATACGTGGTCCAGTTTAAAAATTATAGGTCAATATTAAGGTCCGATACCGTGCCGTTAGTTAACATAGAAAAGTGTCTTCGTATTTCCTTGTTTTAATGCACTATTTAAAATATACATAGTGTATCCCCTAATTGACCTATAATTATTTCCTGTGGTAGGGTACACTATTACCCTGTAATATAATACCTGGTCCAATTTAAATATTATGGGTCAATATTAAGGTCTGATATTGCGCCTTGCGTTAGTTAACCATTGAAAGATGTCCTTGAATTTTTAAAGCATTTTAGAACGCTTATTTCTTCATTTTAAGCATCTCAGAACACTCTATTTCGCATAGGCATATATAGTAAACTTTAGGGTCACTCTGCGTACCCCCTAATTGACCTATAATTATTTCCTGTGATAGGGTACACTATAACCCTGTAATATAATACGTGGTCCAATTTACAAATTATAGGTCAATATTAAGGTCCGATACCGTGCCGTTAGTTAACATAGAAAAGTGTTTTCGTATTTCCTTGTTTTAATGCACTATTTAAAATATAAATAGTGTACCCCCTAATTGACCTATAATTATTTCCTGTGGTAGGGTACACTATTACCCTGTAATACAATACCTTGTTCAATTTAAATATTATGGGTCAATATTAAGGTTTGATATTGCGCCTTGCGTTAGTTAACCATTGAAAGATGTCTTTGAATTTTTAAAGCATTTTAGAACGCTTATTTCCTCATTTTAAGCTTCTCAGAACACTTTATTTCGCATAGGCATACATAGTAAACTTTAGGGTCACTCTGCGTACCCCCTAATTGACCTATAATTATTTCCTGTGGTAGGGTACACTATAACCCTGTAATATAATACGTGGTCCAATTTACAAATTATAGGTCAATATTAAGGTCCGATACCGTGCCGTTAGTTAACATAGAAAAGTGTCTTCGTATTTCCTTGTTTTAATGCACTATTTAAAATATACATAGTGTACCCCCTAATTGACCTATAATTATTTCCTGTTACCTTGTACACTATTACCCTGTAATATAATACCTGGTCCAATTTAAATATTATGGGTCAATATTAAGGTCTGATATCGCGCCTTGCGTTAGTTAACCATTGAAAGATGTCTTTGAATTTTTAAAGCATTTTAGAACGCTTATTTCTTCATTTTAAGCTTCTCAGAACACTCTATTTCGCATAGGCATTCATAGTAAATTTTAGGGTCATGCTGTGTACCACCTAATTGACCTATAATTATTTCCTGTGGTAAGGTACACTATTACCCTGTAATATAATACGTGGTACAATTTAAAAATTATAGGTCAATATTAAGGTCCGATACCGTGCCGTTAGTTAACATAGAAAAGTGTCTTCGTATTTCCTTGTTTTAATGCACTATTTAAAATATACATAGTGTACCCACTAATTGACCTATAATTATTTCCTGTTATAGGGTACACTATTACCCTGTAATATAATACCTGGTCCAATTGAAATATTATGGTTCCATATTAAGGTCTGATATCGCGCCTTGCGTTAGTTAACCATTGAAAGATGTCTTTGAATTTTTAAAGCATTTTAGAACGCTTATTTCTTCATTTTAAGCTTCTCAGAACACTCTATTTCGCATAGGCATACATAGTAAATTTTAGGGTCATGCTGTGTACCACCTAATTGACCTATAATTATTTCCTGTGGTAAGGTACACTATTACCCTGTAATATAATACGTGGTACAATTTAAAAATTATAGGTCAATATTAAGGTCCGATACCGTGCCGTTAGTTAACATAGAAAATTATCTTCGTATTTCCTTGTTTTAATGCACTATTTAAAATATACATAGTGTACCCCCTAATTGACCTATAATTATTTCCTGTGGTAGGGTGCACTATTACCCTGTAATATAATACCTGGTCCAATTTAAATATTATGGGTCAATATTAAGGTCTGATATTGCGCCTTGCGCTAGTTAACCAATGAAAGATGTCTTTGAAATTTTAAAGCATTTTAGAACGCTTATTTCTTCATTTTAAGCTTCTCAGAACACTTTATTTCGCATAGGCATACATAGTTAAATTTAGGGTCACGCTGTGTACCCCCTAAATGACCTATAATTATTTCCTGTGGTAGGGCACACTATTACCCTGTAATATAATACGTGGTCCAATTTAAAAATTATAGGTCAATATTAAGGTCCGATACCGTGCCGTTAGTTAACATAGAAAAATGTCTTTGAATTTTTAAAGCATTTTAGAACGCTTATTTCCTCATTTTAAGCTTCTCAGAACACTTTATTTCGCATAGGCATACATAGTAAACTTTAGGGTCACTCTGTGTATCCCCTAATTGACCTATAATTATTTCCTGTGGTAGGGTACACTATAACCCTGTAATATAATACGTGGTCCAGTTTAAAAATTATAGGTCAATATTAAGGTCCGATACCGTGCCGTTAGTTAACATAGAAAAGTGTCTTCGTATTTCCTTGTTTTAATGCACTATTTAAAATATACATAGTGTATCCCCTAATTGACCTATAATTATTTCCTGTGGTAGGGTACACTATTACCCTGTAATATAATACCTGGTCCAATTTAAATATTATGGGTCAATATTAAGGTCTGATATTGCGCCTTGCGTTAGTTAACCATTGAAAGATGTCCTTGAATTTTTAAAGCATTTTAGAACGCTTATTTCTTCATTTTAAGCATCTCAGAACACTCTATTTCGCATAGGCATATATAGTAAACTTTAGGGTCACTCTGCGTACCCCCTAATTGACCTATAATTATTTCCTGTGATAGGGTACACTATAACCCTGTAATATAATACGTGGTCCAATTTACAAATTATAGGTCAATATTAAGGTCCGATACCGTGCCGTTAGTTAACATAGAAAAGTGTTTTCGTATTTCCTTGTTTTAATGCACTATTTAAAATATAAATAGTGTACCCCCTAATTGACCTATAATTATTTCCTGTGGTAGGGTACACTATTACCCTGTAATACAATACCTTGTTCAATTTAAATATTATGGGTCAATATTAAGGTTTGATATTGCGCCTTGCGTTAGTTAACCATTGAAAGATGTCTTTGAATTTTTAAAGCATTTTAGAACGCTTATTTCCTCATTTTAAGCTTCTCAGAACACTTTATTTCGCATAGGCATACATAGTAAACTTTAGGGTCACTCTGCGTACCCCCTAATTGACCTATAATTATTTCCTGTGGTAGGGTACACTATAACCCTGTAATATAATACGTGGTCCAATTTACAAATTATAGGTCAATATTAAGGTCCGATACCGTGCCGTTAGTTAACATAGAAAAGTGTCTTCGTATTTCCTTGTTTTAATGCACTATTTAAAATATACATAGTGTACCCCCTAATTGACCTATAATTATTTCCTGTTACCTTGTACACTATTACCCTGTAATATAATACCTGGTCCAATTTAAATATTATGGGTCAATATTAAGGTCTGATATCGCGCCTTGCGTTAGTTAACCATTGAAAGATGTCTTTGAATTTTTAAAGCATTTTAGAACGCTTATTTCTTCATTTTAAGCTTCTCAGAACACTCTATTTCGCATAGGCATTCATAGTAAATTTTAGGGTCATGCTGTGTACCACCTAATTGACCTATAATTATTTCCTGTGGTAAGGTACACTATTACCCTGTAATATAATACGTGGTACAATTTAAAAATTATAGGTCAATATTAAGGTCCGATACCGTGCCGTTAGTTAACATAGAAAAGTGTCTTCGTATTTCCTTGTTTTAATGCACTATTTAAAATATACATAGTGTACCCCCTAATTGACCTATAATTATTTCCTGTGGTAGGGTGCACTATTACATTGTAATATAATACCTGGTCCAATTTAAATATTATGGGTCAATATTAAGGTCTGATATTGCGCCTTGCGCTAGTTAACCATTGAAAGATGTCTTTGAATTTTTAAAGCATTTTAGAACGCTTATTTCTTCATTTTAAGCTTCTCAGAACACTTTATTTCGCATAGGCATACATAGTAAAATTTAGGGTCACGCTGTGTACCCCCTAAATGACCTATAATTATTTCCTGTGGTAGGGCACACTATTACCCTGTAATATAATACGTGGTCCTATTTAAAAATTATAGGTCAATATTAAGGTCCGATACCGTGCCGTTAGTTAACATAGAAAATTGTCTTCGTATTTTCTTGTTTTAATGCACTATTTAAAATATACATAGTGTACCCCCTAATTGACCTATAATTATTTCCTGTTGTAGGGTACACTATTACCCTGTAATACAATACCTTGTTCAATTTAAATATTATGGGTCAATATTAAGGTTTGATATTGCGCCTTGCGTTAGTTAACCATTGAAAGATGTCTTTGAATTTTTAAAGCATTTTAGAACGCTTATTTCTTCATTTTAAGCTTCTCAGAACACTTTATTTCGCATAGACATACATAGTAAACTTTAGGGTCACGCTGTGTACCCCCTAATTGACCTATAATTATTTCCTGTGGTAGGGTACACTATTACCCTGTAATATAATAGGTGGTCCAATTTAAAAATTATAGGTCAATATTAAGGTCCGATACCGTGCCGTTATTTAGCATAGAAAAATGTCTTTGAATTTTTAAAGCATTTTAGAACGCTTATTTCCTCATTTTAAGCTTCTCAGAACACTTTATTTCGCATAGGCATACATAGTAAACTTTAGGGTCACTCTGCGTACCCCCTAATTGACCTATAATTATTTCCTGTGATAGGGTACACTATAACCCTGTAATATAATACGTGGTCCAATTTACAAATTATAGGTCAATATTAAGGTCCGATACCGTGCCGTTAGTTAACATAGAAAAGTGTCTTCGTATTTCCTTGTTTTAATGCACTATTTAAAATATAAATAGTGTACCCCCTAATTGACCTATAATTATTTCCTGTGGTAGGGTACACTATTACCCTGTAATACAATACCTTGTTCAAATTAAATATTATGGGTCAATATTAAGGTTTGATATTGCGCCTTGCGTTAGTTAACCATTGAAAGATGTCTTTGAATTTTTAAAGCATTTTAGAACGCTTATTTCTTCATTTTAAGCTTCTCAGAACACTTTATTTCGCATAGGCATACATAGTAAACTTTAGGGTCACGCTGTGTACCCCCTAATTGACCTATAATTATTTCCTGTGGTAGGGTACACTATTACCCTGTAATATAATAGGTGGTCCAATTTAAAAATTATAGGTCAATATTAAGGTCCGATACCGTGCCGTTAGTTAGCATAGAAAAATGTCTTTGAATTTTTAAAGCATTTTAGAACGCTTATTTCCTCATTTTAAGCTTCTCAGAACACTTTATTTCGCATAGGCATACATAGTAAACTTTAGGGTCACTCTGCGTACCCCCTAATTGACCTATAATTATTTCCTGTGGTAGGGTACACTATAACCCTGTAATATAATACGTGGTACAATTTAAAAATTATAGGTCAATATTAAGGTCCGATACCGTGCTGTTAGTTAACATAGAAAAGTGTCTTCGTATTTTCTTGTTTTAATGCACTATTTAAAACATACATAGTGTACCCCCTAATTGACCTATAATTATTTCCTGTTGTAGGGTACACTATTACCCTGTAATATAATACCTGGTCCAATTGAAATATTATGGTTCCATATTAAGGTCTGATATCGCGCCTTGCGTTAGTTAACCATTGAAAGATGTCTTTGAATTTTTAAAGCATTTTAGAACGCTTATTTCTTCATTTTAAGCTTCTCAGAACACTCTATTTCGCATAGGCATACATAGTAAATTTTAGGGTCATGCTGTGTACCACCTAATTGACCTATAATTATTTCCTGTGGTAAGGTACACTATTACCCTGTAATATAATACGTGGTACAATTTAAAAATTATAGGTCAATATTAAGGTCCGATACCGTGCCGTTAGTTAACATAGAAAAGTGTCTTCGTATTTCCTTGTTTTAATGCACTATTTAAAATATACATAGTGTACCCCCTAATTGACCTATAATTATTTCCTGTGGTAGGGTGCACTATTACCCTGTAATATAATACCTGGTCCAATTTAAATATTATGGGTCAATATTAAGGTCTGATATTGCGCCTTGCGCTAGTTAACCAATGAAAGATGTCTTTGAATTTTTAAAGCATTTTAGAACGCTTATTTCTTCATTTTAAGCTTCTCAGAACACTTTATTTCGCATAGGCATACATAGTAAAATTTAGGGTCACGCTGTGAACCCCCTAAATGACCTATAATTATTTCCTGTGGTAGGGCACACTATTACCCTGTAATATAATACGTGGTCCAATTTAAAAATTATAGGTCAATATTAAGGTCCGATACCGTGCCGTTAGTTAACATAGAAAAATGTCTTTGAATTTTTAAAGCATTTTAGAACGCTTATTTCCTCATTTTAAGCTTCTCAGAACACTTTATTTCGCATAGGCATACATAGTAAACTTTAGGGTCACTCTGTGTACCCCCTAATTGACCTATAATTATTTCCTGTGGTAGGGTACACTATAACCCTGTAATATAATACGTGGTCCAGTTTAAAAATTATAGGTCAATATTAAGGTCCGATACCGTGCCGTTAGTTAACATAGAAAAGTGTCTTCGTATTTCCTTGTTTTAATGCACTATTTAAAATATACATAGTGTATCCCCTAATTGACCTATAATTATTTCCTGTGGTAGGGTACACTATTACCCTGTAATATAATACCTGGTCCAATTTAAATATTATGGGTCAATATTAAGGTCTGATATTGCGCCTTGCGTTAGTTAACCGTTGAAAGATGTCTTTGAATTTTTAAAGCATTTTAGAACGCTTATTTCTTCATTTTAAGCATCACAGAACACTCTATTTCGCATAGGCATATATAGTAAACTTTAGGGTCACTCTGTGTACCCCCTAATTGACCTATAATTATTTCCTGTGGTAGGGTACACTATAACCCTGTAATATAATACGTGGTCCAATTTACAAATTATAGGTCAATATTAAGGTCCGATACCGTGCCGTTAGTTAACATAGAAAAGTGTCTTCGTATTTCCTTGTTTTAATGCACTATTTAAAATATACATAGTGTACCCCCTAATTGACCTATAATTATTTCCTGTGGTAGGGTACACTATTACCCTGTAATACAATACCTTGTTCAATTTAAATATTATGGGTCAATATTAAGGTTTGATATTGCGCCTTGCGTTAGTTAACCATTGAAAGATGTCTTTGAATTTTTAAAGCATTTTAGAACGCTTATTTCTTCATTTTAAGCTTCTCAGAACACTTTATTTCGCATAGGCATACATAGTAAACTTTAGGGTCACGCTGTGTACCCCCTAATTGACCTATAATTATTTCCTGTTTTAGGGTACACTATTACCCTGTAATATAATAGGTGGTCCAATTTAAAAATTATAGGTCAATATTAAGGTCCGATACCGTGCCGTTAGTTAGCATAGAAAAATGTCTTTGAATTTTTAAAGCATTTTAGAACGCTTATTTCCTCATTTTAAGCTTCTCAGAACACTTTATTTCGCATAGGCATACATAGTAAACTTTAGGGTCACTCTGCGTACCCCCTAATTGACCTATAATTATTTCCTGTGATAGGGTACACTATAACCCTGTAATATAATACGTGGTCCAATTTACAAATTATAGGTCAATATTAAGGTCCGATACCGTGCCGTTAGTTAACATAGAAAAGTGTCTTCGTATTTCCTTGTTTTAATGCACTATTTAAAATATAAATAGTGTACCCCCTAATTGACCTATAATTATTTCCTGTGGTAGGGTACACTATTACCCTGTAATACAATACCTTGTTCAATTTAAATATTATGGGTCAATATTAAGGTTTGATATTGCGCCTTGCGTTAGTTAACCATTGAAAGATGTCTTTGAATTTTTAAAGCATTTTAGAACGCTTATTTCCTCATTTTAAGCTTCTCAGAACACTTTATTTCGCATAGGCATACATAGTAAACTTTAGGGTCACTCTGCGTACCCCCTAATTGACCTATAATTATTTCCTGTGGTAGGGTACACTATAACCCTGTAATATAATACGTGGTCCAATTTACAAATTATAGGTCAATATTAAGGTCCGATACCGTGCCGTTAGTTAACATAGAAAAGTGTCTTCGTATTTCCTTGTTTTAATGCACTATTTAAAATATACATAGTGTACCCCCTAATTGACCTATAATTATTTCCTGTGGTAGGGTGCACTATTACATTGTAATATAATACCTGGTCCAATTTAAATATTATGGGTCAATATTAAGGTCTGATATTGCGCCTTGCGCTAGTTAACCATTGAAAGATGTCTTTGAATTTTTAAAGCATTTTAGAACGCTTATTTCTTCATTTTAATCTTCTCAGAACACTTTATTTCGCATAGGCATACATAGTAAAATTTAGGGTCACGCTGTGTACCCCCTAAATGACCTATAATTATTTCCTGTGGTAGGGCACACTATTACCCTGTAATATAATACGTGGTCCAATTTAAAAATTATAGGTCAATATTAAGGTCCGATACCGTGCCGTTAGTTAACATAGAAAAATGTCTTTGAATTTTTAAAGCATTTTAGAACGCTTATTTCCTCATTTTAAGCTTCTCAGAACACTTTATTTCGCATAGGCATACATAGTAAACTTTAGGGTCACTCTGTGTACCCCCTAATTGACCTATAATTATTTCCTGTGGTAGGGTACACTATAACCCTGTAATATAATACGTGGTCCAGTTTAAAAATTATAGGTCAATATTAAGGTCCGATACCGTGCCGTTAGTTAACATAGAAAAGTGTCTTCGTATTTCCTTGTTTTAATGCACTATTTAAAATATACATAGTGTATCCCCTAATTGACCTATAATTATTTCCTGTGGTAGGGTACACTATTACCCTGTAATATAATACCTGGTCCAATTTAAATATTATGGGTCAATATTAAGGTCTGATATTGCGCCTTGCGTTAGTTAACCATTGAAAGATGTCTTTGAATTTTTAAAGCATTTTAGAACGCTTATTTCTTCATTTTAAGCATCTCAGAACACTCTATTTCGCATAGGCATATATAGTAAACTTTAGGGTCACTCTGTGTACCCCCTAATTGACCTATAATTATTTCCTGTGGTAGGGTACACTATAACCCTGTAATATAATACGTGGTCAAATTTAAAAATTATAGGTCAATATTAAGGTCCGATACCGTGCCGTTAGTTAACATAGAAAAGTGTCTTCGTATTTCCTTGTTTTAATGCACTATTTAAAATATACATAGTGTACCCCCTAATTGACCTATAATTATTTCCTGTGGTAGGGTACACTATTACCCTGTAATATAATACCTGGTCCAATTTAAATATTATGGGTCAATATTAAGGTCTGATATTGCTACTAGCGTTAGTTAACCATTGAAAGATGTCTTTGAATTTTTAAAGCATTTTAGAACGATTATTTCTTCATTTTAAGCTTCTCAGAACACTTTATTTCGCATAGGCATACATAGTAAACTTTAGGGTCACGCTGTGTACCCCCTAATTGACCTATAATTATTTCCTGTGGTAGGATACACTATAACCCTGTAATATAATACGTGGTCCAATTTAAAAATTATAGGTCAATATTAAGGTCCGATACCGTGCCGTTAGTTAACATAGAAAAGTGTCTTCGTATTTCCTTGTTTTAATGCACTATTTAAAATATACATAGTGTACCCCCTAATTGACCTATAATTATTTCCTGTGGAAGGGTACACTATTACCCTGTAATATAATACCTGGTCCAATTTAAATATTATGGGACAATATTAAGGTCTGATATTGCGCCTTGCGTTAGTTAACCATTGAAAGATGTCTTTGAATTTTTAAAGCATTTTTGAACGCTTATTTCTTCATTTTAAGCATCTCAGAACACTCTATTTCGCATAGGCATACATAGTAAAATTTAGGGTCACGCTGTGTACCCCCTAAATGACCTATAAATATTTCCTGTGGTAGGGTACACTATTACCCTGTAATATAATACGTGGTCCAATTTAAAAATTATAGGTCAATATTAAGGTCCGATACCGTGCCGTTAGTTAACATAGAAAAATGTCTTTGAATTTTTAAAGCATTTTAGAACGCTTATTTCCTCATTTTAAGCTTCTCAGAACACTTTATTTCGCATAGGCATACATAGTAAAATTTAGGGTCACGCTGCGTACCCCCTAAATGACCTATAATTAATTCCTGTGGTAGGGTACACTATTACCCTGTAATATAATACGTGGTCCAATGTAAAAATTATAGGTCAATATTAAGTTCCGATACCGTGCTGTTAGTTAACATTGAAAAATGTCTTCGTATTACCTTGTTTTAATGCACTATTTAAAATATACATAGTGTACCCCCTAATTGACCTATAATTATTTCCTGTGGTAGGGTACACTATTACCCTGTAATACAATACCTTGTTCAATTTAAATATTATGGGTCAATATTAAGGTTTGATATTGCGCCTTGCGTTAGTTAACCATTGAAAGATGTCTTTGAATTTTTAAAGCATTTTAGAACGCTTATTTCTTCATTTTAAGCTTCTCAGAACACTTTATTTCGCATAGGCATACATAGTAAACTTTAGGGTCACTCTGCGTACCCCCTAATTGACCTATAATTATTTCCTGTGGTAGGGTACACTATAACCCTGTAATATAATACGTGGTCCAATTTACAAATTATAGGTCAATATTAAGGTCCGATACCGTGCCGTTAATTAACATAGAAAAGTGTCTTCGTATTTCCTTGTTTTAATGCACTATTTAAAATATACATAGTGTACCCCCTAATTGACCTATAATTATTTCCTGTGGTAGGGTGCACTATTACCCTGTAATATAATACCTGGTCCAATTTAAATATTATGGGTCAATATTAAGGTCTGATATTGCGCCTTGCGTTAGTTAACCATTGAAAGATGTCTTTGAATTTTTAAAGCATTTTTGAACGCTTATTTCTTCATTTTAAGCATCTCAGAACACTCTATTTCGCATAGGCATACATAGTAAAATTTAGGGTCACGCTGTGTACCCCCTAAATGACCTATAATTATTTCCTGTGGTAGGGTACACTATTTCCCTGTAATATAATACGTGGTCCAATTTAAAAATTATAGGTCAATATTAAGGTCCGATACCGTGCTGTTAGTTAACATTGAAAAATGTCTTCGTATTACCTTGTTTTAATGCACTATTTAAAATATACATAGTGTACCCCCTAATTGACCTATAATTATTTCCTGTGGTAGGGTACACTATTACCCTGTAATACAATACCTTGTTCAATTTAAATATTATGGGTCAATATTAAGGTTTGATATTGCGCCTTGCGTTAGTTAACCATTGAAAGATGTCTTTGAATTTTTAAAGCATTTTAGAACGCTTATTTCTTCATTTTAAGCTTCTCAGAACACTTTATTTTGCATAGGCATACATAGTAAACTTTAGGGTCACGCTGTGTACCCCCTAATTGACCTATAATTATTTCCTGTGGTAGGGTACACTATTACCCTGTAATATAATAGGTGGTCCAGTTTAAAAATTATAGGTCAATATTAAGGTCCGATACCGTGCCGTTAGTTAGCATAGAAAAATGTCTTTGAATTTTTAAAGCATTTTAGAACGCTTATTTCCTCATTTTAAGCTTCTCAGAACACTTTATTTCGCATAGGCATACATAGTAAAATTTAGGGTCACTCTGCGTACCCCCTAATTGACCTATAATTATTTCCTGTGATAGGGTACACTATAACCCTGTAATATAATACGTGGTCCAATTTACAAATTATAGGTCAATATTAAGGTCCGATACCGTGCCGCTAGTTAACATAGAAAAGTGTCTTCGTATTTCCTTGTTTTAATGCACTATTTAAAATATAAATAGTGTACCCCCTAATTGACCTATAATTATTTCCTGTGGTAGGGTACACTATTACCCTGTAATACAATACCTTGTTCAATTTAAATATTATGGGTCAATATTAAGGTTTGATATTGCGCCTTGCGTTAGTTAACCATTGAAAGATGTCTTTGAATTTTTAAAGCATTTTAGAACGCTTATTTCTTCATTTTAAGCTTCTCAGAACACTCTATTTCGCATAGGCATACATAGTAAACTTTAGGGTCACGCTGTGTACCCCCTAATTGACCTATAATTATTTCCAGTGGTAGGGTACACTATTACCCTGTAATATAATAGGTGGTCCAATTTAAAAATTATAGGTCAATATTAAGGTCCGATACCGTGCCGTTAGTTAGCATAGAAAAATGTCTTTGAATTTTTAAAGCATTTTAGAACGCTTATTTCCTCATTTTAAGCTTCTCAGAACACTTTATTTCGCATAGGCATACATAGTAAACTTTAGGGTCACTCTGCGTACCCCCTAAATGACCTATAATTATTTCCTGTGGTAGTGTACACTATAACCCTGTAATATAATACGTGGTCCAATTTACAAATTATAGGTCAATATTAAGGTCCGATACCGTGCCGTTAATTAACATAGAAAAGTGTCTTCGTATTTCCTTGTTTTAATGCACTATTTAAAATATACATAGTGTACCCCCTAATTGACCTATAATTATTTCCTGTGGTAGGGTGCACTATTACCCTGTAATATAATACCTGGTCCAATTTAAATATTATGGGTCAATATTAAGGTCTGATATTGCGCCTTGCGTTAGTTAACCATTGAAAGATGTCTTTGAATTTTTAAAGCATTTTTGAACGCTTATTTCTTCATTTTAAGCATCTCAGAACACTCTATTTCGCATAGGCATACATAGTAAAATTTAGGGTCACGCTGTGTACCCCCTAAATGACCTATAATTATTTCCTGTGGTAGGGTACACTATTTCCCTGTAATATAATACGTGGTCCAATTTAAAAATTATAGGTCAATATTAAGGTCCGATACCGTGCCGTTAGTTAACATAGAAAAATGTCTTTGAATTTTTAAAGCATTTTAGAACGCTTATTTCCTCATTTTAAGCTTCTCAGAACACTTTATTTCGCATAGGCATACATAGTAAACTTTAGGGTCACTCTGTGTACCCCCTAATTGACCTATAATTATTTCCTGTGGTAGGGTACACTATAACCCTGTAATATAATACGTGGTCCAATTTAAAAATTATAGGTCAATATTAAGGTCCGATACCGTGCCGTTAGTTACCATAGAAAAGTGTCTTCGTATTTTCTTGTTTTAATGCACTATTTAAAACATACATAGTGTACCCCCTAATTGACCTATAATTATTTCCTGTTGTAGGGTACACTATTACCCTGTAATATAATACCTGGTCCAATTGAAATATTATGGTTCCATATTAAGGTCTGATATCGCGCCTTGCGTTAGTTAACCATTGAAAGATGTCTTTGAATTTTTAAAGCATTTTAGAACGCTTATTTCTTCATTTTAAGCTTCTCAGAACACTCTATTTCGCATAGGCATACATAGTAAATTTTAGGGTCATGCTGTGTACCACCTAATTGACCTATAATTATTTCCTGTGGTAAGGTACACTATTACCCTGTAATATAATACGTGGTACAATTTAAAAATTATAGGTCAATATTAAGGTCCGATACCGTGCCGTTAGTTAACATAGAAAAGTGTCTTCGTATTTCCTTGTTTTAATGCACTATTTAAAATATACATAGTGTACCCCCTAATTGACCTATAATTATTTCCTGTGGTAGGGTGCACTATTACCCTGTAATATAATACCTATTCCAATTTAAATATTATGGGTCAATATTAAGGTCTGATATTGCGCCTTGCGCTAGTTAACCATTGAAAGATGTCTTTGAATTTTTAAAGCATTTTAGAACGCTTATTTCTTCATTTTAAGCTTCTCAGAACACTTTATTTCGCATAGGCATACATAGTAAAATTTAGGGTCACGCTGTGTACCCCCTAAATGACCTATAATTATTTCCTGTGGTAGGGCACACTATTACCCTGTAATATAATACGTGGTCCAATTTAAAAATTATAGGTCAATATTAAGGTCCGATACCGTGCCGTTAGTTAACATAGAAAAATGTCTTTGAATTTTTAAAGCATTTTAGAACGCTTATTTCCTCATTTTAAGCTTCTCAGAACACTTTATTTCGCATAGGCATACATAGTAAACTTTAGGGTCACTCTGTGTACCCCCTAATTGACCTATAATTATTTCCTGTGGTAGGGTACACTATAACCCTGTAATATAATACGTGGTCCAGTTTAAAAATTATAGGTCAATATTAAGGTCCGATACCGTGCCGTTAGTTAACATAGAAAAGTGTCTTCGTATTTCCTTGTTTTAATGCACTATTTAAAATATACATAGTGTATCCCCTAATTGACCTATAATTATTTCCTGTGGTAGGGTACACTATTACCCTGTAATATAATACCTGGTCCAATTTAAATATTATGGGTCAATATTAAGGTCTGATATCGCGCCTTGCGTTAGTTAACCATTGAAAGATGTCTTTGAATTTTTAAAGCATTTTAGAACGCTTATTTCTTCATTTTAAGCATCTCAGAACACTCTATTTCGCATAGGCATATATAGTAAACTTTAGGGTCACTCTGTGTACCACCTAATTGACCTATAATTATTTCCTGTGGTAGGGTACACTATAACCCTGTAATATAATACGTGGTCAAATTTAAAAATTATAGGTCAATATTAAGGTCCGATACCGTGCCGTTAGTTAACATAGAAAAGTGTCTTCGTATTTCCTTGTTTTAATGCACTATTTAAAATATACATAGTGTACCCCCTAATTGACCTATAATTATTTCCTGTGGTAGGGTACACTATTACCCTGTAATATAATACCTGGTCCAATTTAAATATTATGGGTCAATATTAAGGTCTGATATTGCGCCTAGCGTTACTTAACCATTGAAAGATGTCTTTGAATTTTTAAAGCATTTTAGAACGCTTATTTCTTCATTTTAAGCTTTTCAGAACACTTTATTTCGCATAGGCATACATAGTAAACTTTAGGGTCACACTGTGTACCCCCTAATTGACCTAAATATATTTCCTGTGGTAGGGTACATTATTATCATGTAATATAATACGTGGTCCAATTTAAAAATTATAGGTCAATATAAAGGTCCGATACCGGGCCGTTAGTTAACATAGAAAAGTGTCTTCGTATTTCCTTGTTTTAATGCACTATTTAAAATATACATAGTGTACCCCCTAATTGACCTATAATTATTTCCTGTGGTAGGGTACACTATTACCCTGTAATATAATACCTGGTCCAATTTAAATATTATGGGTCAATATTAAGGTCTGATATTGCGCCTTGCGCTAGTTAACCATTGAAAGATGTCTTTGAATTTTTAAAGCATTTTAGAACGCTTATTTCTTCATTTTAAGCTTCTCAGAACACTCTATTTCGCATAAGCATACATAGTAAAATTTAGGGTCACGCTGTGTACCCCCTAAATGACCTATAATTATTTCCTGTGGTAGGGTACACTATTACCCTGTTATATAATACGTGGTCCAATTTAAAAATTATAGGTCAATATTAAGGTCCGATACCGTGCCGTTAGTTAACATTGAAAAATGTCTTTGAATTTTTAAAGCATTTTAGAACGCTTATTTCCTCATTTTAAGCTTCTCAGAACACTTTATTTCGCATAGGCATACATAGTAAACTTTAGGGTCACGCTGTGTACCCCCTAATTGACCTATAATTATTTCCTGTGGTAGGATACACTATAACCCTGTAATATAATACGTGGTCCAATTTAAAAATTATAGGTCAATATTAAGGTCAGATACCGTGCCGTTAGTTAACATAGAAAAGTGTCTTCGAATTTCCTTGTTTTAATGCACTATTTAAAATATACATAGTGTACCCCCTAATTGACCTATAATTATTTCCTGTGGTAGGGTACACTATTACCCTCAGATATAATACCTGGTTCAAGTTAAATATTATGGGTCAATATTAAGGTCTGATATTGCGCCTTGCGTTAGTTAACCATTGAAAGATGTCTTTGAATTTTTAAAGCATTTTAGAACGCTTATTTCTTCATTTTAAGCATCTCAGAACACTCTATTTCGCATAGGCATACATAGTAAACTTTAGGGTCACGCTGTGTACCCCCTAATTGACCTATAATTATTTCCTGTTGTAGGGTACACTATTACCCTGTAATATAATAGGTGGTCCAATTTAAAAATTATAGGTCAATATTAAGGTCCGATACCGTGCCGTTAGTTAGCATAGAAAAATGTCTTTGAATTTTTAAAGCATTTTAGAACGCTTATTTCCTCATTTTAAGCTTCTCAGAACGATTCATTTCGCATAGGCATACATAGAAAACTTTAGGGTC
The DNA here is from genome assembly GCF_982258835.1 of Parasteatoda tepidariorum. Classification (NCBI taxonomy): domain Eukaryota; kingdom Metazoa; phylum Arthropoda; class Arachnida; order Araneae; family Theridiidae; genus Parasteatoda; species Parasteatoda tepidariorum. Next base: position 531,632 of record NW_028257379.1, on the reverse strand, counting down.
ACTCTGCGTACCCCCTAATTGACCTATAATTATTTCCTGTGGTAGGGTACACTATAACCCTGTAATATAATACGTGGTCCAATTTAAAAATTATAGGTCAATATTAAGGTCCGATACCGTGCCGTTAGTTAACATAGAAAAGTGTCTTCGTATTTCCTTGTTTTAATGCACTATTTAAAATATACATAGTGTACCCCCTAATTGACCTATAATTATTTCCTGTGGTAGGGTACACTATTACCCTGTAATATAATACCTGGTCCAATTTAAATATTATGGGTCAATATTAAGGTCTGATATTGCGCCTTGCGTTAGTTAACCATTGAAAGATGTCTTTGAATTTTTAAAGCATTTTAGAACGCTTATTTCTTCATTTTAAGCTTCTCAGAACACTCTATTTCGCATAGGCATACATAGTAAAATTTAGGGTCACGCTGTGTACCCCCTAAATGACCTATAATTATTTCCTGTGGTAGGGTACACTATTACCCTGTAATATAATACGTGGTCCAATTTAAAAATTATAGGTCAATATTAAGTTCCGATACCGTGCCGTTATTTAACATTGAAAAATGTCTTCGTATTTCCTTGTTTTAATGCACTATTTAAAATATTCATAGTGTACCCCCTAATTGACCTATAATTATTTCCTGTGGTAGGGTACACTATTACCCTGTAATACAATACCTGGTTCAATTTAAATATTATGGGTCAATATTAAGGTTTGATATTGCGCCTTGCGTTAGTTAACCATTGAAAGATGTCTTTGAATTTTTAAAGCATTTTAGAACGCTTATTTCTTCATTTTAAGCTTCTCAGAACACTTTATTTCGCATAGGCATACATAGTAAACTTTAGGGTCACGCTGTGTACCCCCTAATTGACCTATAATTATTTCCTGTGGTAGGGTACACTATTACCCTGTAATACAATACCTGGTTCAATTTAAATATTATGGGTCAATATTAAGGTCCGATACCGTGCCGTTAGTTAGCATAGAAAAATGTCTTTGAATTTTTAAAGCATTTTAGAACGCTTATTTCCTCATTTTAAGCTTCTCAGAACACTTCATTTCGCATAGGCATACATAGAAAACTTTAGGGTCACTCTGCGCACCCCCTAATTGACCTATAATTATTTCCTGTGGTAGGGTACACTATAACCCTGTAATATAATACGTGGTCCAATTTAAAAATTATAGGTCAATATTAAGGTGCAATACCGTGCCGTTAGTTAACATAGAAAAGTGTCTTCGTATTTTCTTGTTTTAATGCACTATTTAAAACATACATAGTGTACCCCCTAATTGACCTATAATTATTTCCTGTTGTAGGGTACAATATTACCCTGTAATATAATACCTGGTCCAATTGAAATATTATGGTTCCATATTAAGGTCTGATATCGCGCCTTGCGTTAGTTAATAATTGAAAGATGTTTTTGAATTTTTAAAGCATTTTAGAACGCTTATTTCTTCATTTTAAGCTTCTCAGAACACTCTATTTCGCATAGACATACATAGTAAATTTTAGGGTCACGCTGTGTACCACCTAATTGACCTATAATTATTTCCTGTGGTAAGGTACACTATTACCCTATAATATAATACGTGGTACAATTTAAAAATTATAGGTCAATATTAAGGTCCGATACCGTGCCGTTAGTTAACATAGAAAAGTGTCTTCGTATTTCCTTGTTTTAATGCACTATTTAAAATATACATAGTGTACCCCCTAATTGACCTATAATTATTTCCTGTGGTAGGGTACACTATTACCCTGTAATATAATACCTGGTCCAATTTAAATATTATGGGTCAATATTAAGGTCTGATATTGCGCCTTGCGCTAGTTAACCATTGAAAGATGTCTTTGAATTTTTAAAGCATTTTAGAACGCTTATTTCTTCATTTTAAGCTTCTCAGAACACTCTATTTCGCATAAGCATACATAGTAAAATTTAGGGTCACGCTGTGTACCCCCTAAATGACCTATAATTATTTCCTGTGGTAGGGTACACTATTACCCTGTTATATAATACGTGGTCCAATTTAAAAATTATAGGTCAATATTAAGGTCCGATACCGTGCCGTTAGTTAACATTGAAAAATGTCTTTGAATTTTTAAAGCATTTTAGAACGCTTATTTCCTCATTTTAAGCTTCTCAGAACACTTTATTTCGCATAGGCATACATAGTAAACTTTAGGGTCACGCTGTGTACCCCCTAATTGACCTATAATTATTTCCTGTGGTAGGATACACTATAACCCTGTAATATAATACGTGGTCCAATTTAAAAATTATAGGTCAATATTAAGGTCAGATACCGTGCCGTTAGTTAACATAGAAAAGTGTCTTCGAATTTCCTTGTTTTAATGCACTATTTAAAATATACATAGTGTACCCCCTAATTGACCTATAATTATTTCCTGTGGTAGGGTACACTATTACCCTCAGATATAATACCTGGTTCAAGTTAAATATTATGGGTCAATATTAAGGTCTGATATTGCGCCTTGCGTTAGTTAACCATTGAAAGATGTCTTTGAATTTTTAAAGCATTTTAGAACGCTTATTTCTTCATTTTAAGCATCTCAGAACACTCTATTTCGCATAGGCATACATAGTAAACTTTAGGGTCACGCTGTGTACCCCCTAATTGACCTATAATTATTTCCTGTTGTAGGGTACACTATTACCCTGTAATATAATAGGTGGTCCAATTTAAAAATTATAGGTCAATATTAAGGTCCGATACCGTGCCGTTAGTTAGCATAGAAAAATGTCTTTGAATTTTTAAAGCATTTTAGAACGCTTATTTCCTCATTTTAAGCTTCTCAGAACGATTCATTTCGCATAGGCATACATAGAAAACTTTAGGGTCACTCTGCGTACCCCCTAATTGACCTATAATTATTTCCTGTGGTAGGGTACACTATAACCCTGTAATATAATACGTGGTCCAATTTAAAAATTATAGGTCAATATTAAGGTCCGATACCGTGCCGTTAGTTAACATAGAAAAGTGTCTTCGTATTTCCTTGTTTTAATGCACTATTTAAAATATACATAGTGTACCCCCTAATTGACCTATAATTATTTCCTGTGGTAGGGTACACTATTACCCTGTAATATAATACCTGGTCCAATTTAAATATTATGGGTCAATATTAAGGTCTGATATTGCGCCTTGCGTTAGTTAACCATTGAAAGATGTCTTTGAATTTTTAAAGCATTTTAGAACGCTTATTTCTTCATTTTAAGCTTCTCAGAACACTCTATTTCGCATAGGCATACATAGTAAAATTTAGGGTCACGCTGTGTACCCCCTAAATGACCTATAATTATTTCCTGTGGTAGGGTACACTATTACCCTGTAATATAATACGTGGTCCAATTTAAAAATTATAGGTCAATATTAAGTTCCGATACCGTGCCGTTATTTAACATTGAAAAATGTCTTCGTATTTCCTTGTTTTAATGCACTATTTAAAATATTCATAGTGTACCCCCTAATTGACCTATAATTATTTCCTGTGGTAGGGTACACTATTACCCTGTAATACAATACCTGGTTCAATTTAAATATTATGGGTCAATATTAAGGTTTGATATTGCGCCTTGCGTTAGTTAACCATTGAAAGATGTCTTTGAATTTTTAAAGCATTTTAGAACGCTTATTTCTTCATTTTAAGCTTCTCAGAACACTTTATTTCGCATAGGCATACATAGTAAACTTTAGGGTCACGCTGTGTACCCCCTAATTGACCTATAATTATTTCCTGTGGTAGGGTACACTATTACCCTGTAATACAATACCTGGTTCAATTTAAATATTATGGGTCAATATTAAGGTCCGATACCGTGCCGTTAGTTAGCATAGAAAAATGTCTTTGAATTTTTAAAGCATTTTAGAACGCTTATTTCCTCATTTTAAGCTTCTCAGAACACTTCATTTCGCATAGGCATACATAGAAAACTTTAGGGTCACTCTGCGCACCCCCTAATTGACCTATAATTATTTCCTGTGGTAGGGTACACTATAACCCTGTAATATAATACGTGGTCCAATTTAAAAATTATAGGTCAATATTAAGGTGCAATACCGTGCCGTTAGTTAACATAGAAAAGTGTCTTCGTATTTTCTTGTTTTAATGCACTATTTAAAACATACATAGTGTACCCCCTAATTGACCTATAATTATTTCCTGTTGTAGGGTACAATATTACCCTGTAATATAATACCTGGTCCAATTGAAATATTATGGTTCCATATTAAGGTCTGATATCGCGCCTTGCGTTAGTTAATAATTGAAAGATGTTTTTGAATTTTTAAAGCATTTTAGAACGCTTATTTCTTCATTTTAAGCTTCTCAGAACACTCTATTTCGCATAGACATACATAGTAAATTTTAGGGTCACGCTGTGTACCACCTAATTGACCTATAATTATTTCCTGTGGTAAGGTACACTATTACCCTATAATATAATACGTGGTACAATTTAAAAATTATAGGTCAATATTAAGGTCCGATACCGTGCCGTTAGTTAACATAGAAAAGTGTCTTCGTATTTCCTTGTTTTAATGCACTATTTAAAATATACATAGTGTACCCCCTAATTGACCTATAATTATTTCCTGTGGTAGGGTACACTATTACCCTGTAATATAATACCTGGTCCAATTTAAATATTATGGGTCAATATTAAGGTCTGATATTGCGCCTTGCGCTAGTTAACCATTGAAAGATGTCGTTGAATTTTTAAAGCATTTTAGAACGCTTATTTCTTCATTTTAAGCTTCTCAGAACACTCTATTTCGCATAAGCATACATAGTAAAATTTAGGGTCACGCTGTGTACCCCCTAAATGACCTATAATTATTTCCTGTGGTAGGGTACACTATTACCCTGTAATATAATACGTGGTCCAATTTAAAAATTATAGGTCAATATTAAGGACCGATACCGTGCCGTTAGTTAACATTGAAAAATGTCTTTGAATTTTTAAAGCATTTTAGAACGCTTATTTCCTCATTTTAAGCTTCTCAGAACACTTTATTTCGCATAGGCATACATAGTAAACTTTAGGGTTTCTCTGTGTACCCCCTAATTGACCTATAATTATTTCCTGTGGTAGGGTACACTATAACCCTGTATTATAATACGTGGTCCAATTTAAAAATTATAGGTCAATATTAAGGTCCGATACCGTGCCGTTAGTTAACATAAAAAAATGTCTTTGAATTTTTAAAGCATTTTAGAACGCTTATTTCCTCATTTTAAGCTTCTCAGAACACTTTATTTCGCATAGGCATACATAGTAAACTTTAGGGTCACGCTGTGTACCCCCTAATTGACCTATAATTATTTCCTTTGGTGGGGTACACTATTACCCTGTAATATAATACGTGGTCCAATTTAAAAATTATAGGTCAATATTAAGGTCCGATACCGTGCCGTTAGTTAACATAAAAAAATGTCTTTGAATTTTTAAAGCATTTTAGAACGCTTATTTCCTCATTTTAAGCTTCTCAGAACACTTTATTTCGCATAGGCATACATAGTAAACTTTAGGGTCACGCTGTGTACCCCCTAATTGACCTATAATTATTTCCTTTGGTGGGGTACACTATTACCCTGTAATATAATTCCTGGTCCAATTTAAATATTATGGGTCAATATTAAGGTCTGATATTGCGCCTTGCGTTAGTTAACCATTGAAAGATGTCTTTGAATTTTTAAAGCATTTTAGAACGCTTATTTCTTCATTTTAAGCTTCTCAGAGCACTCTATTTCGCATAGGCATACATAGTAAAATTTAGGGTCACGCTGTGTACCCCCTAATTGACCTATAATTATTTCCTGTTGTAGGGTACACTATTACCCTGTAATATAATAGGTGGTCCAATTTAAAAATTATAGGTCAATATTAAGGTCCGATACCGTGCCGTTAGTTAACATAGAAAAGTGTCTTCGTTGTGAACGCCTTGTTTTAATGCACTATTTAAAATATACATAGTGTACCCCCTAATTGACCTATAATTATTTCCTGTGGTAGGGTACACTATTACCCTGTAATATAATACCTGGTCCAATTTAAATATTATGGGTCAATATTAAGGTCTGATATTGCGCCTTGCGTTAGTTAACCATTGAAAGATGTCTTTGAATTTTTAAAGCATTTTAGAACGCTTATTTCTTCATTTTAAGCTTCTCAGAACACTCTATTTCGCATAGGCATACATAGTAAAATTTAGGGTCACGCTGTGTACCCCCTAAATGACCTATAATTATTTCCTGTGGTAGGGTACACTATTACCCTGTAATATAATACGTGGTCCAATTTAAAAATTATAGGTCAATATTAAGTTCCGATACCGTGCCGTTATTTAACATTGAAAAATGTCTTCGTATTTCCTTGTTTTAATGCACTATTTAAAATATTCATAGTGTACCCCCTAATTGACCTATAATTATTTCCTGTGGTAGGGTACACTATTACCCTGTAATACAATACCTGGTTCAATTTAAATATTATGGGTCAATATTAAGGTTTGATATTGCGCCTTGCGTTAGTTAACCATTGAAAGATGTCTTTGAATTTTTAAAGCATTTTAGAACGCTTATTTCTTCATTTTAAGCTTCTCAGAACACTTTATTTCGCATAGGCATACATAGTAAACTTTAGGGTCACGCTGTGTACCCCCTAATTGACCTATAATTATTTCCTGTGGTAGGGTACACTATTACCCTGTAATATAATAGGTGGTCCAATTTAAAAATTATAGGTTAATATTAAGGTCCGATACCGTGCCGTTAGTTAGCATAGAAAAATGTCTTTGAATTTTTAAAGCATTTTAGAACGCTTATTTCCTCATTTTAAGCTTCTCAGAACACTTTATTTCGCATAGGCATACATAGTAAACTTTAGGGTCACTCTGTGTACCCCCTAATTGTCCTATAATTATTTCCTGTGGTAGGGTACACTATAACCCTGTAATATAATACGTGGTCCAGTTTAAAAATTATAGGTCAATATTAAGGTCCCATACCGTGCCGTTAGTTAACATAGAAAAGTGTCTTCGTATTTCCTTGTTTTAATGCACTATTTAAAATATACATAGTGTACCCCCTAATTGACCTATAATTATTTCCTGTGGTAGGGTACACTATTACCCTGTAATATAATACCTGGTCCAATTTAAATATTATGGGTCAATATTAAGGTCTGATATTGCGAATTGCGTTAGTTAACCATTGAAAGATGTTTTTGAATTTTTAAAGCATTTTAGAACGCTTATTTCTTCATTTTAAGCATCTCAGAACACTCTATTTCGCATAGGCATATATATAGTAAACTTTAGGGTCACTCTGTGTACCCCCTAATTGACCTATAATTATTTCCTGTGGTAGGGTACACTATAACCCTGTAATATAATACGTGGTCCAATTTAAAAATTATAGGTCAATATTAAGGTCCGATACCGTGCCGTTAGTTAACATAGAAAAGTGTCTTTGAATTTTTAAAGCATTTTAGAACGCTTATTTCCTCATTTTAAGCTTCTCAGAACACTTTATTTCGCAACGGCATACATAGTAAACTTTAGGGTCACTCTGTGTACCCCCTAATTGACCTATAATTATTTCCTGTGGTAGGGTACACTATAACCCTGTAATATAATACATGGTCCAATTTAAAAATTATAGGTCAATATTAAGGTCCGATACCGTGCCGTTAGTTAACATAGAAAAGTGTCTTCGTATTTTCTTGTTTTAATGCACTATTTAAAACATGCATAGTGTACCCCCTAATTGACCTATAATTATTTCCTGTTGTAGGGTACACTATTACCCTGTAATATAATACCTGGTCCAATTGAAATATTATGGTTCCATATTAAGGTCTGATATCGCGCCTTGCGTTAGTTAACCATTGAAAGATGTCTTTGAATTTTTAAAGCATTTTAGAACGCTTATTTCTTCATTTTAAGCTTCTCAGAACACTCTATTTCGCATAGGCATACATAGTAAATTTTAGGGTCACGCTGTGTACCACCTAATTTCCTATAATTATTTCCTTTGGTAAGGTACACTATTTCCCTGTAATATAATACGTGGTACAATTTAAAAATTATAGGTCAATATTAAGGTCCGATACCGTGCCGTTAGTTAACATAGAAAAGTGTCTTCGTATTTCCTTGTTTTAATGCACTATTTAAAATATACATAGTGTACCCCCTAAATGACCTATAATTATTTCCTGTGGTAGGGTACACTATTACCCTGTAATATAATAGGTGGTCCAATTTTAAAATTATAGGTCAATATTAAGGTCCGATACCGTGAAGTTAGTTAACATAGAAAAATGTCTTTGAATTTTTATAGCATTTTAGAACGCTTATTTCCTCATTTTAAGCTTCTCAGAACACTTTATTTCGCATAGGCATACATAGTAAACTTTAGGGTCACTCCGTGTACCCCCTAATTGTCCTATAATTATTTCCTGCGGTAGGGTACACTATAACCCTGTAATATAATACGTGGTCCAGTTTAAAAATTATAGGTCAATATTAAGGTCCGATACCGTGCCGTTAGTTAACATAGAAAAGTGTCTTCGTATTTCCTTGTTTTAATGCACTATTTAAAATATACATAGTGTACCCCCTAATTGACCTATAATTATTTCCTGTGGTAGGGTACACTATTACCCTGTAATATAATACCTGGTCCAATTTAAATATTATGGGTCAATATTAAGGTCTGATATTGCGAATTGCGTTAGTTAACCATTGAAAGATGTTTTTGAATTTTTAAAGCATTTTAGAACGCTTATTTCTTCATTTTAAGCATCTCAGAACACTCTATTTCGCATAGGCATATATATAGTAAACTTTAGGGTCACTCTGTGTACCCCCTAATTGACCTATAATTATTTCCTGTGGTAGGGTACACTATAACCCTGTAATATAATACGTGGTCCAATTTAAAATTTAAAGGTCAATATTAAGGTCCGATACCGTGCCGTTAGTTAACATAGAAAAGTGTCTTCGTATATCCTTGTTTTAATGCACTATTTAAAATATACATAGTGTACCCCCTAATTAACCTATAATAATTTCCTGTGGTAGGGTACACTATTACCCTGTAATATAATACCTGGTCCAATTTAAATATTATGGGTCAATATTAAGGTCTGATATTGCGCCTTGCGTTAGTTAACCATTGGAAGATGTCTTTGAATTTTTAAAGCATTTTAGAACGCTTATTTCTTCATTTTAAGCATCTCAGAACACTCTATTTCGCATAGGCATACATAGTAAATTTTAGGGTCACGCTGTGTACCCCCAAAATGACCTATAATTATTTCCTGTGGTAGGGTGCACTATTACCCTGTAATATAATACGTGGTCCAATTTAAAAATTATAGGTCAATATTAAGGTCCGATACCCGGCCGTTAGTTAACATAGAAAAATGTCTTTGAATTTTTAAAGCATTTTAGAACGCTTATTTCCTCATTTTAAGCTTCTCAGAACACTTTATTTTGCATAGGCATACATAGTAAACTTTAGGGTCACGCTGTGTACCCCCTAATTGACCTATAATTATTTCCTTTGGTAGGGTACACTATTACCCTGTAATATAATACCTGGTCCAATTTAAATTTTATGGGTCAATATTAAGGTCTGATATTGCGCCTTGCGTTAGTTAACCATTGAAAGATGTCTTTGAATTTTTAAAGCATTTTAGAACGCTTATTTCTTCATTTTAAGCTTCTCAGAACACTCTATTTCGCATAGGCATACATAGTAAAATTTAGGGTCACGCTGTGTACCCCCTAAATGACCTATAATTATTTCCTGTGGTAGGGTACACTATAACCCTGTAATATAATACGTGGTCCAATTTAAAAATTATAGGTCAATATTAAGTTCCGATACCGTGCCGTTAGTTAACATTGAAAAATGTCTTCGTATTTCCTTGTTTTAATGCACTATTTAAAATATACATAGTGTACCCCCTAATTGACCTATAATTATTTCCTGTGGTAGGGTACACTATTACCCTGTAATATAATACCTGGTCCAATTTAAATATTATGGGTCAATATTAAGGTCTGATATTGCGCCTTGCGTTAGTTAACCATTGAAAGATGTCTTTGAATTTTTAAAGCATTTTAGAACGCTTATTTCTTCATTTTAAGCATCTCAGAACACTCTATTTCGCTTAGGCATACATAGTAAAATTTAGGGTCACGCTGTGTACCCCCTAAATGACCTATAATTATATCCTGTGGTAGGGTACACTATTACCCTGTAATATAATACCTGGTCCAATTGAAATATTATGGTTCCATATTAAGGTCTGATATCGCGCCTTTCGTTAGTTAATAATTGAAAGATGTCTTTGAATTTTTAAAGCATTTTAGAACGCTTATTTCTTCATTTTAAGCTTCTCAGAACACTCTATTTCGCATAGACATACATAGTAAATTTTAGGGTCACGCTGTGAACCACCTAATTGACCTATAATTATTTCCTGTGGTAAGGAACACTATTACCCTGTAATATAATACGTGGTACAATTTAAAAATTATAGGTCAATATTAAGGTCCGATACCGTGCCGTTAGTTAACATAGAAAAGTGTCTTCGTATTTCCTTGTTTTAATGCACTATTTAAAATATACATAGTGTACCCCCTAATTGACCTATAATTATTTCCTGTGGTAGGGTACACTATTACCCTGTAATATAATACCTGGTCCAATTTAAATATTATGGGTCAATATTAAGGTCTGATATTGCGAATTGCGTTAGTTAACCATTGAAAGATGTTTTTGAATTTTTAAAGCATTTTAGAACGCTTATTTCTTCATTTTAAGCATCTCAGAACACTCTATTTCGCATAGGCATATATATAGTAAACTTTAGGGTCACTCTGTGTACCCCCTAATTGACCTATAATTATTTCCTGTGGTAGGGTACACTATAACCCTGTAATATAATACGTGGTCCAATTTAAAATTTAAAGGTCAATATTAAGGTCCGATACCGTGCCGTTAGTTAACATAGAAAAGTGTCTTCGTATATCCTTGTTTTAATGCACTATTTAAAATATACATAGTGTACCCCCTAATTGACCTATAATAATTTCCTGTGGTAGGGTACACTATTACCCTGTAATATAATACCTGGTCCAATTTAAATATTATGGGTCAATATTAAGGTCTGATATTGCGCCTTGCGTTAGTTAACCATTGGAAGATGTCTTTGAATTTTTAAAGCATTTTAGAACGCTTATTTCTTCATTTTAAGCATCTCAGAACACTCTATTTCGCATAGGCATACATAGTAAATTTTAGGGTCACGCTGTGTACCCCCAAAATGACCTATAATTATTTCCTGTGGTAGGGTGCACTATTACCCTGTAATATAATACGTGGTCCAATTTAAAAATTATAGGTCAATATTAAGGTCCGATACCCGGCCGTTAGTTAACATAGAAAAATGTCTTTGAATTTTTAAAGCATTTTAGAACGCTTATTTCCTCATTTTAAGCTTCTCAGAACACTTTATTTTGCATAGGCATACATAGTAAACTTTAGGGTCACGCTGTGTACCCCCTAATTGACCTATAATTATTTCCTTTGGTAGGGTACACTATTACCCTGTAATATAATACCTGGTCCAATTTAAATTTTATGGGTCAATATTAAGGTCTGATATTGCGCCTTGCGTTAGTTAACCATTGAAAGATGTCTTTGAATTTTTAAAGCATTTTAGAACGCTTATTTCTTCATTTTAAGCTTCTCAGAACACTCTATTTCGCATAGGCATACATAGTAAAATTTAGGGTCACGCTGTGTACCCCCTAAATGACCTATAATTATTTCCTGTGGTAGGGTACACTATAACCCTGTAATATAATACGTGGTCCAATTTAAAAATTATAGGTCAATATTAAGTTCCGATACCGTGCCGTTAGTTAACATTGAAAAATGTCTTCGTATTTCCTTGTTTTAATGCACTATTTAAAATATACATAGTGTACCCCCTAATTGACCTATAATTATTTCCTGTGGTAGGGTACACTATTACCCTGTAATATAATACCTGGTCCAATTTAAATATTATGGGTCAATATTAAGGTCTGATATTGCGCCTTGCGTTAGTTAACCATTGAAAGATGTCTTTGAATTTTTAAAGCATTTTAGAACGCTTATTTCTTCATTTTAAGCATCTCAGAACACTCTATTTCGCTTAGGCATACATAGTAAAATTTAGGGTCACGCTGTGTACCCCCTAAATGACCTATAATTATATCCTGTGGTAGGGTACACTATTACCCTGTAATATAATACCTGGTCCAATTGAAATATTATGGTTCCATATTAAGGTCTGATATCGCGCCTTGCGTTAGTTAATAATTGAAAGATGTCTTTGAATTTTTAAAGCATTTTAGAACGCTTATTTCTTCATTTTAAGCTTCTCAGAACACTCTATTTCGCATAGACATACATAGTAAATTTTAGGGTCACGCTGTGAACCACCTAATTGACCTATAATTATTTCCTGTGGTAAGGAACACTATTACCCTGTAATATAATACGTGGTACAATTTAAAAATTATAGGTCAATATTAAGGTCCGATACCGTGCCGTTAGTTAACATAGAAAAGTGTCTTCGTATTTCCTTGTTTTAATGCACTATTTAAAATATACATAGTGTACCCCCTAATTGACCTATAATTATTTCCTGTGGTAGGGTACACTATTACCCTGTAATATAATACCTGGTCCAATTTAAATATTATGGGTCAATATTAAGGTCGGATATTGCGCCTTGCGCTAGTTAACCATTGAAAGATGTCTTTGAATTTTTAAAGCATTTTAGAACGCTTATTTCTTCATTTTAAGCTTCTCAGAACACTCTATTTCGCATAAGCATACATAGTAAAATTTAGGGTCACGCTGTGTACCCCCTAAATTACCTATAATTATTTCCTGTGGTAGGGTACACTATTACCCTGTAATATAATACGTGGTCCAATTTAAAAATTATAGGTCAATATTAAGGACCGATACCGTGCCGTTAGTTAACATTGAAAAATGTCTTTGAATTTTTAAAGCATTTTAGAACGCTTATTTCCTCATTTTAAGCTTCTCAGAACACTTTATTTCGCATAGGCATACATAGTAAACTTTAGGGTCTCTCTGTGTACCCCCTAATTGACCTATAATTATTTCCTGTGGTAGGGTACACTATAACCCTGTAATATAATACGTGGTCCAATTTAAAAATTATAGGTCAATATTAAGGTCCGATACCGTGCCGTTAGTTAACATAGAAAAGTGTATTCGTATTTCCTTGTTTTAATGCACTATTTAAAATATACATAGTGTACCCCCTAATTGACCTATAATTATTTCCTGTGGTAGGGTACACTATTACCCTGTAATATAATACCTATTCCAATTTAAATATTATGGGTCAATATTAAGGTCTGATATTGCGCCTTGCGTTAGTTAACCATTGAAAGATGTCTTTGAATTTTTAAAGCATTTTAGAACGCTTATTTCTTCATTTTAAGCATCTCAGAACACTCTATTTCGCATAGGCATACATAGTAAAATTTAGGGTCACGCTGTGTACCCCCTAAATGACCTATAATTATATCCTGTGGTAGGGTACACTATTACCATGTAATATAATACGTGGTCCAATTTAAAAATTATAGGTCAATATTAAGGTCCGATACCGTGCCGTTAGTTAACATAAAAAAATGTCTTTGAATTTTTAAAGCATTTTAGAACGCTTATTTCCTCATTTTAAGCTTCTCAGAACACTTTATTTCGCATAGGCATACATAGTAAACTTTAGGGTCACGCTGTGTACCCCCTAATTGACCTATAATTATTTCCTTTGGTGGGGTACACTATTACCCTGTAATATAATACCTGGTCCAATTTAAATATTATGGGTCAATATTAAGGTCTGATATTGCGCCTTGCGTTAGTTAACCATTGAAAGATGTCTTTGAATTTTTAAAGCATTTTAGAACGCTTATTTCTTCATTTTAAGCTTCTCAGAACACTTTATTTCGCATAGGCATACATAGTAAACATTAGGGTCACGCTGTGTACCCCCTAATTGACCTATAATTATTTCCTGTGGTAGGGTACACTATTACCCTGTAATACAATACCTGGTTCAATTTAAATATTATGGGTCAATATTAAGGTCCGATACCGTGCCGTTAGTTAGCATAGAAAAATGTCTTTGAATTTTTAAAGCATTTTAGAACGCTTATTTCCTCATTTTAAGCTTCTCAGAACACTTCATTTCGCATAGGCATACATAGAAAACTTTAGGGTCACTCTGCGCACCCCCTAATTGACCTATAATTATTTCCTTTGGTAGGGTACACTATAACCCTGTAATATAATACGTGGTCCAATTTAAAAATTATAGGTCAATATTAAGGTCCGATACCGTGCCGTTAGTTAACATAGAAAAGTGTCTTCGTATTTCCTTGTTTTAATGCACTATTTAAAATATACATAGTGTACCCCCTAATTGACCTATAATTATTTCCTGTGGTAGGGTACACTATTACCCTGTAATATAATACCTGGTCCAATTTAAATATTATGGGTCAATATTAAGGTCTGATATTGCGCCTTGCGCTAGTTAACCATTGAAAGATGTCGTTGAATTTTTAAAGCATTTTAGAACGCTTATTTCTTCATTTTAAGCTTCTCAGAACACTCTATTTCGCATAAGCATACATAGTAAAATTTAGGGTCACGCTGTGTACCCCCTAAATGACCTATAATTATTTCCTGTGGTAGGGTACACTATTACCCTGTAATATAATACGTGGTCCAATTTAAAAATTATAGGTCAATATTAAGGACCGATACCGTGCCGTTAGTTAACATTGAAAAATGTCTTTGAATTTTTAAAGCATTTTAGAACGCTTATTTCCTCATTTTAAGCTTCTCAGAACACTTTATTTCGCATAGGCATACATAGTAAACTTTAGGGTCTCTCTGTGTACCCCCTAATTGACCTATAATTATTTCCTGTGGTAGGGTACACTATAACCCTGTAATATAATACGTGGTCCAATTTAAAAATTATAGGTCAATATTAAGGTCCGATACCGTGCGGTTAGTTAACATAGAAAAGTGTATTCGTATTTCCTTGTTTTAATGCACTATTTAAAATATACATAGTGTACCCCTTAATTGACCTATAATTATTTCCTGTGGTAGGGTACACTATTACCCTGTAATATAATACCTATTCCAATTTAAATATTATGGGTCAATATTAAGGTCTGATATTGCGCCTTGCGTTAGTTAACCATTGAAAGATGTCTTTGAATTTTTAAAGCATTTTAGAACGCTTATTTCTTCATTTTAAGCATCTCAGAACACTCTATTTCGCATAGGCATACATAGTAAAATTTAGGGTCACGCTGTGTACCCCCTAAATGACCTATAATTATATCCTGTGGTAGGGTACACTATTACCCTGTAATATAATACGTGGTCCAATTTAAAAATTATAGGTCAATATTAAGGTCCGATACCGTGCCGTTAGTTAACATAAAAAAATGTCTTTGAATTTTTAAAGCATTTTAGAACGCTTATTTCCTCATTTTAAGCTTCTCAGAACACTTTATTTCGCATAGGCATACATAGTAAACTTTAGGGTCACGCTGTGTACCCCCTAATTGACCTATAATTATTTCCTTTGGTGGGGTACACTATTACCCTGTAATATAATTCCTGGTCCAATTTAAATATTATGGGTCAATATTAAGGTCTGATATTGCGCCTTGCGTTAGTTAACCATTGAAAGATGTCTTTGAATTTTTAAAGCATTTTAGAACGCTTATTTCTTCATTTTAAGCTTCTCAGAGCACTCTATTTCGCATAGGCATACATAGTAAAATTTAGGGTCACGCTGTGTACCCCCTAATTGACCTATAATTATTTCCTGTTGTAGGGTACACTATTACCCTGTAATATAATAGGTGGTCCAATTTAAAAATTATAGGTCAATATTAAGGTCCGATACCGTGCCGTTAGTTACATAGAAAAGTGTCTTCGTATTTCCTTGTTTTAATGCACTATTTAAAATATACATAGTGTACCCCCTAATTGACCTATAATTATTTCCTGTGGTAGGGTACACTATTACCCTGTAATATAATACCTGGTCCAATTTAAATATTATGGGTCAATATTAAGGTCTGATATTGCGCCTTGCGTTAGTTAACCATTGAAAGATGTCTTTGAATTTTTAAAGCATTTTAGAACGCTTATTTCTTCATTTTAAGCTTCTCAGAACACTCTATTTCGCATAGGCATACATAGTAAAATTTAGGGTCACGCTGTGTACCCCCTAAATGACCTATAATTATTTCCTGTGGTAGGGTACACTATTACCCTGTAATATAATACGTGGTCCAATTTAAAAATTATAGGTCAATATTAAGTTCCGATACCGTGCCGTTATTTAACATTGAAAAATGTCTTCGTATTTCCTTGTTTTAATGCACTATTTAAAATATTCATAGTGTACCCCCTAATTGACCTATAATTATTTCCTGTGGTAGGGTACACTATTACCCTGTAATACAATACCTGGTTCAATTTAAATATTATGGGTCAATATTAAGGTTTGATATTGCGCCTTGCGTTAGTTAACCATTGAAAGATGTCTTTGAATTTTTAAAGCATTTTAGAACGCTTATTTCTTCCTTTTAAGCTTCTCAGAACACTTTATTTCGCATAGGCATACATAGTAAACTTTAGGGTCACGCTGTGTACCCCCTAATTGACCTATAATTATTTCCTGTGGTAGGGTACACTATTACCCTGTAATATAATAGGTGGTCCAATTTAAAAATTATAGGTTAATATTAAGGTCCGATACCGTGCCGTTAGTTAGCATAGAAAAATGTCTTTGAATTTTTAAAGCATTTTAGAACGCTTATTTCCTCATTTTAAGCTTCTCAGAACACTTTATTTCGCATAGGCATACATAGTAAACTTTAGGGTCACTCTGTGTACCCCCTAATTGTCCTATAATTATTTCCTGTGGTAGGGTACACTATAACCCTGTAATATAATACGTGGTCCAGTTTAAAAATTATAGGTCAATATTAAGGTCCGATACCGTGCCGTTAGTTAACATAGAAAAGTGTCTTCGTATTTCCTTGTTTTAATGCACTATTTAAAATATACATAGTGTACCCCCTAATTGACCTATAATTATTTCCTGTGGTAGGGTACACTATTACCCTGTAATATAATACCTGGTCCAATTTAAATATTATGGGTCAATATTAAGGTCTGATATTGCGAATTGCGTTAGTTAACCATTGAAAGATGTTTTTGAATTTTTAAAGCATTTTAGAACGCTTATTTCTTCATTTTAAGCATCTCAGAACACTCTATTTCGCATAGGCATATATATAGTAAACTTTAGGGTCACTCTGTGTACCCCCTAATTGACCTATAATTATTTCCTGTGGTAGGGTACACTATAACCCTGTAATATAATACGTGGTCCAATTTAAAAATTATAGGTCAATATTAAGGTCCGATACCGTGCCGTTAGTTAACATAGAAAAGTGTCTTTGAATTTTTAAAGCATTTTAGAACGCTTATTTCCTCATTTTAAGCTTCTCAGAACACTTTATTTCGCAACGGCATACATAGTAAACTTTAGGGTCACTCTGTGTACCCCCTAATTGACCTATAATTATTTCCTGTGGTAGGGTACACTATAACCCTGTAATATAATACATGGTCCAATTTAAAAATTATAGGTCAATATTAAGGTCCGATACCGTGCCGTTAGTTAACATAGAAAAGTGTCTTCGTATTTTCTTGTTTTAATGCACTATTTAAAACATGCATAGTGTACCCCCTAATTGACCTATAATTATTTCCTGTTGTAGGGTACACTATTACCCTGTAATATAATACCTGGTCCAATTGAAATATTATGGTTCCATATTAAGGTCTGATATCGCGCCTTGCGTTAGTTAACCATTGAAAGATGTCTTTGAATTTTTAAAGCATTTTAGAACGCTTATTTCTTCATTTTAAGCTTCTCAGAACACTCTATTTCGCATAGGCATACATAGTAAATTTTAGGGTCACGCTGTGTACCACCTAATTTCCTATAATTATTTCCTTTGGTAAGGTACACTATTTCCCTGTAATATAATACGTGGTACAATTTAAAAATTATAGGTCAATATTAAGGTCCGATACCGTGCCGTTAGTTAACATAGAAAAGTGTCTTCGTATTTCCTTGTTTTAATGCACTATTTAAAATATACATAGTGTACCCCCTAAATGACCTATAATTATTTCCTGTGGTAGGGTACACTATTACCCTGTAATATAATAGGTGGTCCAATTTTAAAATTATAGGTCAATATTAAGGTCCGATACCGTGAAGTTAGTTAACATAGAAAAATGTCTTTGAATTTTTATAGCATTTTAGAACGCTTATTTCCTCATTTTAAGCTTCTCAGAACACTTTATTTCGCATAGGCATACATAGTAAACTTTAGGGTCACTCCGTGTACCCCCTAATTGTCCTATAATTATTTCCTGTGGTAGGGTACACTATAACCCTGTAATATAATACGTGGTCCAGTTTAAAAATTATAGGTCAATATTAAGGTCCGATACCGTGCCGTTAGTTAACATAGAAAAGTGTCTTCGTATTTCCTTGTTTTAATGCACTATTTAAAATATACATAGTGTACCCCCTAATTGACCTATAATTATTTCCTGTGGTAGGGTACACTATTACCCTGTAATATAATACCTGGTCCAATTTAAATATTATGGGTCAATATTAAGGTCTGATATTGCGAATTGCGTCAGTTAACCATTGAAAGATGTTTTTGAATTTTTAAAGCATTTTAGAACGCTTATTTCTTCATTTTAAGCATCTCAGAACACTCTATTTCGCATAGGCATATATATAGTAAACTTTAGGGTCACTCTGTGTACCCCCTAATTGACCTATAATTATTTCCTGTGGTAGGGTACACTATAACCCTGTAATATAATACGTGGTCCAATTTAAAATTTAAAGGTCAATATTAAGGTCCGATACCGTGCCGTTAGTTAACATAGAAAAGTGTCTTCGTATATCCTTGTTTTAATGCACTATTTAAAATATACATAGTGTACCCCCTAATTGACCTATAATAATTTCCTGTGGTAGGGTACACTATTACCCTGTAATATAATACCTGGTCCAATTTAAATATTATGGGTCAATATTAAGGTCTGATATTGCGCCTTGCGTTAGTTAACCATTGGAAGATGTCTTTGAATTTTTAAAGCATTTTAGAACGCTTATTTCTTCATTTTAAGCATCTCAGAACACTCTATTTCGCATAGGCATACATAGTAAAATTTAGGGTCACGCTGTGTACCCCCAAAATGACCTATAATTATTTCCTGTGGTAGGGTGCACTATTACCCTGTAATATAATACGTGGTCCAATTTAAAAATTATAGGTCAATATTAAGGTCCGATACCCGGCCGTTAGTTAACATAGAAAAATGTCTTTGAATTTTTAAAGCATTTTAGAACGCTTATTTCCTCATTTTAAGCTTCTCAGAACACTTTATTTTGCATAGGCATACATAGTAAACTTTAGGGTCACGCTGTGTACCCCCTAATTGACCTATAATTATTTCCTTTGGTAGGGTACACTATTACCCTGTAATATAATACCTGGTCCAATTTAAATATTATGGGTCAATATTAAGGTCTGATATTGCGCCTTGCGTTAGTTAACCATTGAAAGATGTCTTTGAATTTTTAAAGCATTTTAGAACGCTTATTTCTTCATTTTAAGCTTCTCAGAGCACTCTATTTCGCATAGGCATACATAGTAAAATTTAGGGTCACGCTGTGTACCCCCTAATTGACCTATAATTATTTCCTGTTGTAGAATACACTATTACCCTGTAATATAATAGGTGGTCCAATTTAAAAATTATAGGTCAATATTAAGGTCCGATACCGTGCCGTTAGTTAACATAGAAAAGTGTCTTCGTATTTCCTTGTTTTAATGCACTATTTAAAATATACATAGTGTACCCCCTAATTGACCTATAATTATTTCCTGTGGTAGGGTACACTATTACCCTGTAATATAATACCTGGTCCAATTTAAATATTATGGGTCAATATTAAGGTCTGATATTGCGCCTTGCGTTAGTTAACCATTGAAAGATGTCTTTGAATTTTTAAAGCATTTTAGAACGCTTATTTCCTCATTTTAAGCTTCTCAGAACACTTTATTTCGCATAGGCATACATAGTAAACTTTAGGGTCACTCTGTGTACCCCCTAATTGTCCTATAATTATTTCCTGTGGTAGGGTACACTATAACCCTGTAATATAATACGTGGTCCAGTTTAAAAATTATAGGTCAATATTAAGGTCCGATACCGTGCCGTTAGTTAACATAGAAAAGTGTCTTCGTATTTCCTTGTTTTAATGCACTATTTAAAATATACATAGTGTACCCCCTAATTGACCTATAATTATTTCCTGTGGTAGGGTACACTATTACCCTGTAATATAATACCTGGTCCAATTTAAATATTATGGGTCAATATTAAGGTCTGATATTGCGAATTGCGTTAGTTAACCATTGAAAGATGTTTTTGAATTTTTAAAGCATTTTAGAACGCTTATTTCTTCATTTTAAGCATCTCAGAACACTCTATTTCGCATAGGCATATATATAGTAAACTTTAGGGTCACTCTGTGTACCCCCTAATTGACCTATAATTATTTCCTGTGGTAGGGTACACTATAACCCTGTAATATAATACGTGGTCCAATTTAAAAATTATAGGTCAATATTAAGGTCCGATACCGTGCCGTTAGTTAACATAGAAAAGTGTCTTTGAATTTTTAAAGCATTTTAGAACGCTTATTTCCTCATTTTAAGCTTCTCAGAACACTTTATTTCGCAACGGCATACATAGTAAACTTTAGGGTCACTCTGTGTACCCCCTAATTGACCTATAATTATTTCCTGTGGTAGGGTACACTATAACCCTGTAATATAATACATGGTCCAATTTAAAAATTATAGGTCAATATTAAGGTCCGATACCGTGCCGTTAGTTAACATAGAAAAGTGTCTTCGTATTTTCTTGTTTTAATGCACTATTTAAAACATGCATAGTGTACCCCCTAATTGACCTATAATTATTTCCTGTTGTAGGGTACACTATTACCCTGTAATATAATACCTGGTCCAATTGAAATATTATGGTTCCATATTAAGGTCTGATATCGCGCCTTGCGTTAGTTAACCATTGAAAGATGTCTTTGAATTTTTAAAGCATTTTAGAACGCTTATTTCTTCATTTTAAGCTTCTCAGAACACTCTATTTCGCATAGGCATACATAGTAAATTTTAGGGTCACGCTGTGTACCACCTAATTTCCTATAATTATTTCCTTTGGTAAGGTACACTATTTCCCTGTAATATAATACGTGGTACAATTTAAAAATTATAGGTCAATATTAAGGTCCGATACCGTGCCGTTAGTTAACATAGAAAAGTGTCTTCGTATTTCCTTGTTTTAATGCACTATTTAAAATATACATAGTGTACCCCCTAAATGACCTATAATTATTTCCTGTGGTAGGGTACACTATTACCCTGTAATATAATAGGTGGTCCAATTTTAAAATTATAGGTCAATATTAAGGTCCGATACCGTGAAGTTAGTTAACATAGAAAAATGTCTTTGAATTTTTATAGCATTTTAGAACGCTTATTTCCTCATTTTAAGCTTCTCAGAACACTCTATTTCGCATAGGCATATATATAGTAAACTTTAGGGTCACTCTGTGTACCCCCTAATTGACCTATAATTATTTCCTGTGGTAGGGTACACTATAACCCTGTAATATAATACGTGGTCCAATTTAAAATTTAAAGGTCAATATTAAGGTCCGATACCGTGCCGTTAGTTAACATAGAAAAGTGTCTTCGTATATCCTTGTTTTAATGCACTATTTAAAATATACATAGTGTACCCCCTAATTGACCTATAATAATTTCCTGTGGTAGGGTACACTATTACCCTGTAATATAATACCTGGTCCAATTTAAATATTATGGGTCAATATTAAGGTCTGATATTGCGCCTTGCGTTAGTTAACCATTGGAAGATGTCTTTGAATTTTTAAAGCATTTTAGAACGCTTATTTCTTCATTTTAAGCATCTCAGAACACTCTATTTCGCATAGGCATACATAGTAAAATTTAGGGTCACGCTGTGTACCCCCAAAATGACCTATAATTATTTCCTGTGGTAGGGTGCACTATTACCCTGTAATATAATACGTGGTCCAATTTAAAAATTATAGGTCAATATTAAGGTCCGATACCCGGCCGTTAGTTAACATAGAAAAATGTCTTTGAATTTTTAAAGCATTTTAGAACGCTTATTTCCTCATTTTAAGCTTCTCAGAACACTTTATTTTGCATAGGCATACATAGTAAACTTTAGGGTCACGCTGTGTACCCCCTAATTGACCTATAATTATTTCCTTTGGTAGGGTACACTATTACCCTGTAATATAATACCTGGTCCAATTTAAATTTTATGGGTCAATATTAAGGTCTGATATTGCGCCTTGCGTTAGTTAACCATTGAAAGATGTCTTTGAATTTTTAAAGCATTTTAGAACGCTTATTTCTTCATTTTAAGCTTCTCAGAACACTCTATTTCGCATAGGCATACATAGTAAAATTTAGGGTCACGCTGTGTACCCCCTAAATGACCTATAATTATTTCCTGTGGTAGGGTACACTATAACCCTGTAATATAATACGTGGTCCAATTTAAAAATTATAGGTCAATATTAAGTTCCGATACCGTGCCGTTAGTTAACATTGAAAAATGTCTTCGTATTTCCTTGTTTTAATGCACTATTTAAAATATACATAGTGTACCCCCTAATTGACCTATAATTATTTCCTGTGGTAGGGTACACTATTACCCTGTAATATAATACCTGGTCCAATTTAAATATTATGGGTCAATATTAAGGTCTGATATTGCGCCTTGCGTTAGTTAACCATTGAAAGATGTCTTTGAATTTTTAAAGCATTTTAGAACGCTTATTTCTTCATTTTAAGCATCTCAGAACACTCTATTTCGCTTAGGCATACATAGTAAAATTTAGGGTCACGCTGTGTACCCCCTAAATGACCTATAATTATATCCTGTGGTAGGGTACACTATTACCCTGTAATATAATACCTGGTCCAATTGAAATATTATGGTTCCATATTAAGGTCTGATATCGCGCCTTGCGTTAGTTAATAATTGAAAGATGTCTTTGAATTTTTAAAGCATTTTAGAACGCTTATTTCTTCATTTTAAGCTTCTCAGAACACTCTATTTCGCATAGACATACATAGTAAATTTTAGGGTCACGCTGTGTACCACCTAATTGACCTATAATTATTTCCTGTGGTAAGGAACACTATTACCCTGTAATATAATACGTGGTACAATTTAAAAATTATAGGTCAATATTAAGGTCCGATACCGTGCCGTTAGTTAACATAGAAAAGTGTCTTCGTATTTCCTTGTTTTAATGCACTATTTAAAATATACATAGTGTACCCCCTAATTGACCTATAATTATTTCCTGTGGTAGGGTACACTATTACCCTGTAATATAATACCTGGTCCAATTTAAATATTATGGGTCAATATTAAGGTCGGATATTGCGCCTTGCGCTAGTTAACCATTGAAAGATGTCTTTGAATTTTTAAAGCATTTTAGAACGCTTATTTCTTCATTTTAAGCTTCTCAGAACACTCTATTTCGCATAAGCATACATAGTAAAATTTAGGGTCACGCTGTGTACCCCCTAAATTACCTATAATTATTTCCTGTGGTAGGGTACACTATTACCCTGTAATATAATACGTGGTCCAATTTAAAAATTATAGGTCAATATTAAGGACCGATACCGTGCCGTTAGTTAACATTGAAAAATGTCTTTGAATTTTTAAAGCATTTTAGAACGCTTATTTCCTCATTTTAAGCTTCTCAGAACACTTTATTTCGCATAGGCATACATAGTAAACTTTAGGGTCTCTCTGTGTACCCCCTAATTGACCTATAATTATTTCCTGTGGTAGGGTACACTATAACCCTGTAATATAATACGTGGTCCAATTTAAAAATTATAGGTCAATATTAAGGTCCGATACCGTGCCGTTAGTTACCATAGAAAAGTGTATTCGTATTTCCTTGTTTTAATGCACTATTTAAAATATACATAGTGTACCCCCTAATTGACCTATAATTATTTCCTGTGGTAGGGTACACTATTACCCTGTAATATAATACCTATTCCAATTTAAATATTATGGGTCAATATTAAGGTCTGATATTGCGCCTTGCGTTAGTTAACCATTGAAAGATGTCTTTGAATTTTTAAAGCATTTTAGAACGCTTATTTCTTCATTTTAAGCATCTCAGAACACTCTATTTCGCATAGGCATACATAGTAAAATTTAGGGTCACGCTGTGTACCCCCTAAATGACCTATAATTATATCCTGTGGTAGGGTACACTATTACCATGTAATATAATACGTGGTCCAATTTAAAAATTATAGGTCAATATTAAGGTCCGATACCGTGCCGTTAGTTAACATAAAAAAATGTCTTTGAATTTTTAAAGCATTTTAGAACGCTTATTTCCTCATTTTAAGCTTCTCAGAACACTTTATTTCGCATAGGCATATATAGTAAACTTTAGGGTCACGCTGTGTACCCCCTAATTGACCTATAATTATTTCCTTTGGTGGGGTACACTATTACCCTGTAATATAATACCTGGTCCAATTTAAATATTATGGGTCAATATTAAGGTCTGATATTGCGCCTTGCGTTAGTTAACCATTGAAAGATGTCTTTGAATTTTTAAAGCATTTTAGAACGCTTATTTCTTCATTTTAAGCTTCTCAGAGCACTCTATTTCGCATAGGCATACATAGTAAAATTTAGGGTTACGCTGTGTACCCCCTAAATGACCTATAATTATTTCCTGTGGTAGGGCACACTATTACCCTGTAATATAATACGTGGTCCAATTTAAAAATTATAGGTCAATATTAAGTTCCGATACCGTGCCGTTAGTTAACATTGAAAAATGTCTTTGTATTTCCTTGTTTTAACGCACTATTTAAAATATACATAGTGTACCCCCTAATTGACCTATAATTATTTCCTGTGGTAGGGTACACTATTACCCTGTAATACAATACGTGGTTCAATTTAAATATTATGGGTCAATATTAAGGTTTGATATTGCGCCTTGCGTTAGTTAACCATTGAAAGATGTCTTTGAATTTTTAAAGCATTTTAGAACGCTTATTTCTTCATTTTAAGCTTCTCAGAACACTTTATTTCGCATAGGCATACATAGTAAACTTTAGGGTCACTCTGTGTACCCCCTAATCGACCTATAATTATTTCCTGTGGTAAGATACACTATTACCCTGTAATATAATAGGTGATCCAATTTAAAAATTATAGGTCAATATTAAGGTCCGATACCGTGCCGTTAGTTAGCATAGAAAAATGTCATTGAATTTTTAAAGCATTTTAGAACGCTTATTTCCTCATTTTAAGCTTCTCAGAACACTTTATTTCGCATAGGCATACATAGTAAACTTTAGGGTCACTCTGTGTACCCCCTAATTGTCCTATAATTATTTCCTGTGGTAGGGTACACTATAACCCTGTAATATAATACGTGGTCCAGTTTAAAAATTATAGGTCAATATTAAGGTCCGATACCGTGCCGTTAGTTAACATAGAAAAGTGTCTTCGTATTTCCTTGTTTTAATGCACTATTTAAAATATACATAGTGTACCCCCTAATTGACCTATAATTATTTCCTGTGGTAGGGTACACTATTACCCTGTAATATAATACCTGGTCCAATTTAAATATTATGGGTCAATATTAAGGTCTGATATTGCGAATTGCGTTAGTTAACCATTGAAAGATGTTTTTGAATTTTTAAAGCATTTTAGAACGCTTATTTCTTCATTTTAAGCATCTCAGAACACTCTATTTCGCATAGGCATATATATAGTAAACTTTAGGGTCACTCTGTGTACCCCCTAATTGACCTATAATTATTTCCTGTGGTAGGGTACACTATAACCCTGTAATATAATACGTGGTCCAATTTAAAAATTATAGGTCAATATTAAGGTCCGATACCGTGCCGTTAGTTAACATAGAAAAGTGTCTTTGAATTTTTAAAGCATTTTAGAACGCTTATTTCCTCATTTTAAGCTTCTCAGAACACTTTATTTCGCAACGGCATACATAGTAAACTTTAGGGTCACTCTGTGTACCCCCTAATTGACCTATAATTATTTCCTGTGGTAGGGTACACTATAACCCTGTAATATAATACATGGTCCAATTTAAAAATTATAGGTCAATATTAAGGTCCGATACCGTGCCGTTAGTTAACATAGAAAAGTGTCTTCGTATTTTCTTGTTTTAATGCACTATTTAAAACATACATAGTGTACCCCCTAATTGACCTATAATTATTTCCTGTTGTAGGGTACACTATTACCCTGTAATATAATACCTGGTCCAATTGAAATATTATGGTTCCATATTAAGGTCTGATATCGCGCCTTGCGTTAGTTAACCATTGAAAGATGTCTTTGAATTTTTAAAGCATTTTAGAACGCTTATTTCTTCATTTTAAGCTTCTCAGAACACTCTATTTCGCATAGGCATACATAGTAAATTTTAGGGTCACGCTGTGTACCACCTAATTTCCTATAATTATTTCCTTTGGTAAGGTACACTATTACCCTGTAATATAATACGTGGTACAATTTAAAAATTATAGGTCAATATTAAGGTCCGATACCGTGCCGTTAGTTAACATAGAAAAGTGTCTTCGTATTTCCTTGTTTTAATGCACTATTTAAAATATACATAGTGTACCCCCTAAATGACCTATAATTATTTCCTGTGGTAGGGTACACTATTACCCTGTAATATAATAGGTGGTCCAATTTAAAAATTATAGGTCAATATTAAGGTCCGATACCGTGAAGTTAGTTAACATAGAAAAATGTCTTTGAATTTTTATAGCATTTTAGAACGCTTATTTCCTCATTTTAAGCTTCTCAGAACACTTTATTTCGCATAGGCATACATAGTAAACTTTAGGGTCACTCCGTGTACCCCCTAATTGTCCTATAATTATTTCCTGTGGTAGGGTACACTATAACCCTGTAATATAATACGTGGTCCAGTTTAAAAATTATAGGTCAATATTAAGGTCCGATACCGTGCCGTTAGTTAACATAGAAAAGTGTCTTCGTATTTCCTTGTTTTAATGCACTATTTAAAATATACATAGTGTACCCCCTAATTGACCTATAATTATTTCCTGTGGTAGGGTACACTATTACCCTGTAATATAATACCTGGTCCAATTTAAATATTATGGGTCAATATTAAGGTCTGATATTGCGAATTGCGTTAGTTAACCATTGAAAGATGTTTTTGAATTTTTAAAGCATTTTAGAACGCTTATTTCTTCATTTTAAGCATCTCAGAACACTCTATTTCGCATAGGCATATATATAGTAAACTTTAGGGTCACTCTGTGTACCCCCTAATTGACCTATAATTATTTCCTGTGGTAGGGTACACTATAACCCTGTAATATAATACGTGGTCCAATTTAAAATTTAAAGGTCAATATTAAGGTCCGATACCGTGCCGTTAGTTAACATAGAAAAGTGTCTTCGTATATCCTTGTTTTAATGCACTATTTAAAATATACATAGTGTACCCCCTAATTGACCTATAATAATTTCCTGTGGTAGGGTACACTATTACCCTGCAATATAATACCTGGTCCAATTTAAATATTATGGGTCAATATTAAGGTCTGATATTGCGCCTTGCGTTAGTTAACCATTGGAAGATGTCTTTGAATTTTTAAAGCATTTTAGAACGCTTATTTCTTCATTTTAAGCATCTCAGAACACTCTATTTCGCATAGGCATACATAGTAAAATTTAGGGTCACGCTGTGTACCCCCAAAATGACCTATAATTATTTCCTGTGGTAGGGTGCACTATTACCCTGTAATATAATACGTGGTCCAATTTAAAAATTATAGGTCAATATTAAGGTCCGATACCCGGCCGTTAGTTAACATAGAAAAATGTCTTTGAATTTTTAAAGCATTTTAGAACGCTTATTTCCTCATTTTAAGCTTCTCAGAACACTTTATTTTGCATAGGCATACATAGTAAACTTTAGGGTCACGCTGTGTACCCCCTAATTGACCTATAATTATTTCCTTTGGTAGGGTACACTATTACCCTGTAATATAATACCTGGTCCAATTTAAATTTTATGGGTCAATATTAAGGTCTGATATTGCGCCTTGCGTTAGTTAACCATTGAAAGATGTCTTTGAATTTTTAAAGCATTTTAGAACGCTTATTTCTTCATTTTAAGCTTCTCAGAACACTCTATTTCGCATAGGCATACATAGTAAAATTTAGGGTCACGCTGTGTTCCCCCTAAATGACCTATAATTATTTCCTGTGGTAGGGTACACTATTACCCTGTAATATAATACGTGGTCCAATTTAAAAATTATAGGTCAATATTAAGTTCCGATACCGTGCCGTTAGTTAACATTGAAAAATGACTTCGTATTTCCTTGTTTTAATGCACTATTTAAAATATACATAGTGTACCCCCTAATTGACCTATAATTATTTCCTGTGGTAGGGTACACTATTACCCTGTAATATAATACCTGGTCCAATTTAAATATTATGGGTCAATATTAAGGTCTGATATCGCGCCTTGCGTTAGTTAACCATTGAAAGATGTCTTTGAATTTTTAAAGCATTTTAGAACGCTTATTTCTTCATTTTAAGCTTCTCAGAACACTCTATTTCGCATAGACATACATAGTAAATTTTAGGGTCACGCTGTGTACCACCTAATTGACCTATAATTATTTCCTGTGGTAAGGTACACTATTACCCTGTAATATAATACGTGGTACAATTTAAAAATTATAGGTCAATATTAAGGTCCGATACCGTGCCGTTAGTTAACATAGAAAAGTGTCTTCGTATTTCCTTGTTTTAATGCACTATTTAAAATATACATAGTGTACCCCCTAATTGACCTATAATTATTTCCTGTGGTAGGGTACACTATTACCCTGTAATATAATACCTATTCCAATTTAAATATTATGGGTCAATATTAAGGTCTGATATTGCGCCTTGCGTTAGTTAACCATTGAAAGATGTCTTTGAATTTTTAAAGCATTTTAGAACGCTTATTTCTTCATTTTAAGCATCTCAGAACACTCTATTTCGCATAGGCATACATAGTAAAATTTAGGGTCACGCTGTGTACCCCCTAAATGACCTATAATTATATCCTGTGGTAGGGTACACTATTACCCTGTAATATAATACGTGGTCCAATTTAAAAATTATAGGTCAATATTAAGGTCCGATACCGTGCCGTTAGTTAACATAGAAAAATGTCTTTGAATTTTTAAAGCATTTTAGAACGCTTATTTCCTCATTTTAAGCTTCTCAGAACACTTTATTTCGCATATGCATACATAGTAAACTTTAGGGTCACGCTGTGTACCCCCTAATTGACCTATAATTATTTCCTTTGGTGGGGTACACTATTACCCTGTAATATAATACCTGGTCCAATTTAAAAATTATAGGTCAATAATAAGGTCCGATACCGTGCCGTTAGTTAACATAGAAAAATGTCTTTGAATTTTTAAAGCATTTTAGAACGCTTATTTCCTCATTTTAAGCTTCTCAGAACACTTTATTTCGCATATGCATACATAGTAAACTTTAGGGTCACGCTGTGTACCCCCTAATTGACCTATAATTATTTCCTTTGGTGGGGTACACTATTACCCTGTAATATAATACCTGGTCCAATTTAAAAATTATAGGTCAATATTAAGTTCCGATACCGTGCCGTTAGTTAACATTGAAAAATGTCTTCGTATTTCCTTGTTTTAATGCACTATTTAAAATATACATAGTGTACCCCCTAATTGACCTATAATTATCTCCTGTGGTAGGGTACACTATTACCCTGTAATACAATACCTGGTTCAATTTAAATATTATGGGTCAATATTAAGGTTTGATATTGCGCCTTGCGTTAGTTAACCATTGAAAGATGTCTTTGAATTTTTAAAGCATTTTAGAACGCTTATTTCTTCATTTTAAGCTTCTCAGAACACTTTATTTCGCATAGGCATACATAGTAAACTTTAGGGTCACGCTGTGTACCCCCTAATTGACCTATAATTATTTCCTGTGGTAGGGTACACTATTACCCTGTAATATAATAGGTGGTCCAATTTAAAAATTATAGGTCAATATTAAGGTCCGATACCGTGCCGTTAGTTAGCATAGAAAAATGTCTTTGAATTTTTAAAGCATTTTAGAACGCTTATTTCCTCATTCTAAGCTTCTCAGAACACTTCATTTCGCATAGGCATACATAGAAAACTTTAGGGTCACTCTGCGTACCCCCTAATTGACCTATAATTATTTCCTGTGGTAGGCTACACTATAACCCTGTAATATAATACGTGGTCCAATTTAAAAATTATAGGTCAATATTAAGGTCCGATACCGTGCCGTTAGTTAACATAGAAAAGTGTCTTCGTATTTCCTTGTTTTAATGCACTATTTAAAATATACATAGTGTACCCCCTAATTGACCTATAATTATTTCCTGTGGTAGGGTACACTATTACCCTGTAATATAATACCTGGTCCAATTGAAATATTATGGTTCCATATTAAGGTCTGATATCGCGCCTTGCGTTAGTTAACCATTGAAAGATGTCTTTGAATTTTTAAAGCATTTTAGAAGACTTATTTCTTCATTTTAAGCTTCTCAGAACACTTTATTTCGCATAGGCATACATAGTAAACTTTAGGGTCACGCTGTGTACCCCCTAATTGACCTATAATTATTTCCTGTGGTAGGGTACACTATTACCCTGTAATATAATAGGTGGTCCAATTTAAAAATTATAGGTCAATATTAAGGTCCGATACCGTGCCGTTAGTTAGCATAGAAAAATGTCTATGAATTTTTAAAGCATTTTAGAACGCT
The DNA here is from genome assembly GCF_982258835.1 of Parasteatoda tepidariorum. Taxonomy (NCBI): domain Eukaryota; kingdom Metazoa; phylum Arthropoda; class Arachnida; order Araneae; family Theridiidae; genus Parasteatoda; species Parasteatoda tepidariorum. The sequence goes on along the minus strand of NW_028257379.1, from coordinate 500,318 downwards.
TATTTCCTCATTTTAAGCTTCTCAGAACACTTCATTTCGCATAGGCATACATAGAAAACTTTAGGGTCACTCTGCGTACCCCCTAATTGACCTATAATTATTTCCTGTGGTAGGGTACACTATAACCCTGTAATATAATACGTGGTCCAATTTAAAAATTATAGGTCAATATTAAGGTCCGATACCGTGCCGTTAGTTAACATAGAAAAGTGTCTTTGTATTTCCTTGTTTTAATGCACTATTTAAAATATACATAGTGTACCCCCTAATTGACCTATAATTATTTCCTGTGGTAGGGTACACTATTACCCTGTAATATAATACCTGGTCCAATTTAAATATTATGGGTCAATATTAAGGTCTGATATTGCGCCTTGCGTTAGTTAACCATTGAAAGATGTCTTTGAATTTTTAAAGCATTTTAGAACGCTTATTTCTTCATTTTAAGCTTCTCAGAACACTCTATTTCGCATAGGCATACATAGTAAATATTAGGGTCACGCTGTGTACCACCTAATTGACCTATAATTATTTCCTGTGGTAAGGTACACTATTACCCTGTAATATAATACGTGGTACAATTTAAAAATTATAGGTCAATATTAAGGTCCGATACCGTGCCGTTAGTTAACATAGAAAAGTGTCTTCGTATTTCCTTGTTTTAATGCACTATTTAAAATATACATAGTGTACCCCCTAATTGACCTATAATTATTTCCTGTGGTAGGGTACACTATTACCCTGTAATATAATACCTATTCCAATTTAAATATTATGGGTCAATATTAAGGTCTGATATTGCGCCTTGCGTTAGTTAACCATTGAAAGATGTCTTTGAATTTTTAAAGCATTTTAGAACGCTTATTTCTTCATTTTAAGCATCTCAGAACACTCTATTTCGCATAGGCATACATAGTAAAATTTAGGGTCACGCTGTGTACCCCCTAAATGACCTATAATTATATCCTGTGGTAGGGTACACTATTACCCTGTAATATAATACGTGGTCCAATTTAAAAATTATAGGTCAATATTAAGGTCCGATACCGTGCCGTTAGTTAACATAGAAAAATGTCTTTGAATTTTTAAAGCATTTTAGAACGCTTATTTCCTCATTTTAAGCTTCTCAGAACAATTTATTTCGCATAGGCATACATAGTAAACTTTAGGGTCACGCTGTGTACACCCTAATTGACCTATAATTATTTCCTTTGGTTTGGGTACACTATTACCCTGTAATATAATACCTGGTTCAATTTAAAAATTATAGGTCAATAATAAGGTCCGATACCGTGCCGTTAGTTAACATAGAAAAATGTCTTTGAATTTTTAAAGCATTTTAGAACGCTTATTTCTTCATTTTAAGCTTCTCAGAGCACTCTATTTCGCATAGGCATACATAGTAAAATTTAGGGTCACGCTGTGTACCCCCTAAATGACCTATAATTATTTCCTGTGGTAGGGCACACTATTACCCTGTAATATAATACGTGGTCCAATTTAAAAATTATAGGTCAATATTAAGTTCCGATACCGTGCCGTTAGTTAACATTGAAAAATGTCTTCGTATTTCCTTGTTTTAATGCACTATTTAAAATATACATAGTGTACCCCCTAATTGACCTATAATTATTTCCTGTGGTAGGGTACACTATTACCCTGTAATACAATACCTGGTTCAATTTAAATATTATGGGTCAATATTAAGGTTTGATATTGCGCCTTGCGTTAGTTAACCATTGAAAGATGTCTTTGAATTTTTAAAGCATTTTAGAACGCTTATTTCTTCATTTTAAGCTTCTCAGAACACTCTATTTCGCATAGGCATACATAGTAAAATTTAGGGTCACGCTGTGTACCCCCTAAATGACCTATAATTATTTCCTGTGGTAGGGTACACTATTACCCTCTAATATAATACGTGGTTCAATTTAAAAATTATAGGTCAATATTAAGGTCCGATACCGTGCCGTTAGTTAACATAGAAAAATGTCTTTGAATTTTTAAAGCATTTTAGAACGCTTATTTCCTCATTTTAAGCTTCTCAGAACACTCTATTTCGCATAGGCATACATAGTAAATTTTAGGGTCACGCTGTGTACCACCTAATTGACCTATAATTATTTCCTGTGGTAAGGTACACTATTACCTTGTAATATAATACGTGGTACAATTTAAAAATTATAGGTCAATATTAAGGTCCGATACCGTGCCGTTAGTTAACATAGAAAAGTGTCTTCGTATTTCCTTGTTTTAATGCACTATTTAAAATATACATAGTGTACCCCCTAATTGACCTATAATTATTTCCTGTGGTAGGGTACACTATTACCCTGTAATATAATACCTGGTCCAATTTAAATATTATGGGTCAATATTAAGGTCTGATATTGCGCCTTGCGCTAGTTAACCATTGAAAGATGTCTTTGAATTTTTAAAGCATTTTAGAACGCTTATTTCTTCATTTTAAGCTTCTCAGAACACTCTATTTCGCATAAGCATACATAGTAAAATTTAGGGTCACGCTGTGCACCCCCTAAATGACCTATAATTATTTCCTGTGGTAGGGTACACTATTACCCTGTAATATAATACGTGGTCCAATTTAAAAATTATAGGTCAATATTAAGGACCGATACCGTGCCGTTAGTTAACATTGAAAAATGTCTTTGAATTTTTAAAGCATTTTAGAACGCTTATTTCCTCATTTTAAGCTTCTCAGAACACTTTATTTCGCATAGGCATACATAGTAAACTTTAGGGTCTCTCTGTGTACCCCCTAATTGACCTATAATTTTTTCCTGTGATGGGTACACTATAACCCTGTAATATAATACGTGGTCCAATTTAAAAATTATAGGTCAATATTAAGGTCCGATACCGTGCCGTTAGTTAACATAGAAAAGTGTCTTCGTATTTCCTTGTTTTAATGCACTATTTAAAATATACATAGTGTACCCCCTAATTGACCTATAATTATTTCCTGTGGTAGGGTACACTATTACCCTGTAATATAATACCTGGTCCAATTTAAATATTATGGGTCAATATTAAGGTCTGATATTGCGCCTTGCGTTAGTTAACCATTGAAAGATGTCTTTGAATTTTTAAAGCATTTCAGAACGCTTATTTCTTCATTTTAAGCTTCTCAGAACACTCTATTTCGCATAGGCATACATAGTAAATTTTAGGGTCACGCTGTGTACCACCTAATTGACCTATAATTATTTCCTGAGGTAAGGTACACTATTACCCTGTAATATAATACGTGGTACAATTTAAAAATTATAGGTCAATATTAAGGTCCGATACCGTGCAGTTAGTTAACATAGAAAAGTGTCTTCGTATTTCCTTGTTTTAATGCACTATTTAAAATATACATAGTGTACCCCCTAATTGACCTATAATTATTTCCTGTGGTAGGGTACACTATTACCCTGTAATATAATACCTGGTCCAATTTAAATATTATGGGTCAATATTAAGGTCTGATATTGCGCCTTGCGCTAGTTAACCATTGAAAGATGTCTTTGAATTTTTAAAGCATTTTAGAACGCTTATTTCTTTATTTTAAGCTTCTCAGAACACTCTATTTCGCATAAGCATACATAGTAAAATTTAGGGTCACGCTGTGTACCCCCTAAATGAACTATAATTATTTCCTGTGGTAGGGTACACTATTACCCTGTAATATAATACGTGGTCCAATTTGAAAATTATAGGTCAATATTAAGGTCCGATACCGTGCCGTTAGTTAACATTGAAAAATGTCTTCGTATTTCCTTGTTTTAATGCACTATTTAAAATATACATAGTGTACCCCCTAATTGACCTATTATTATTTCCTGTGGTAGGGTACACTATTACCCTGTAATATAATACCTATTCCAATTTAAATATTATGGGTCAATATTAAGGTCTGATATTGCGCCTTGCGTTAGTTAACCATTGAAAGATGTCTTTGAATTTTTAAAGCATTTTAGAACGCTTATTTCTTCATTTTAAGCATCTCAGAACACTCTATTTCGCATAGGCATACATAGTAAAATTTAGGGTCACGCTGTGTACCCCCTAAATGACCTATAATTATATCCTGTGGTAGGGTACACTATTACCCTGTAATATAATACGTGGTCCAATTTAAAAATTATAGGTCAATATTATGGTCCGATACCGTGCCGTTACTTAACATAGAAAAATGTCTTTGAATTTTTAAAGCATTTTAGAACGCTTATTTCCTCATTTTAAGCTTCTCAGAACACTTTATTTCGCATAGGCATACATAGTAAACTTTAGGGTCACGCTGTGTACCCCCTAATTGACCTATAATTATTTCCTGTGGTAGGGTACACTATTACACTGTAATATAATACCTGGTCCAATTTAAATATTATGGGTCAATATTAAGGTCTGATATTGCGCCTTGCGTTAGTTAACCATTGAAAGATGTCTTTGAATTTTTAAAGCATTTTAGAACGCTTATTTCTTCATTTTAAGCATCTCAGAACACTCTATTTCGCATAGGCATACATAGTAAAATTTAGGGTCACGCTGTGTACCCCCTAAATGACCTATAATTATTTCCTGTGGTAGGGTACACTATTACCCTGTAATATAATACGTGGTCCAATTTAAAAATTATAGGTCAATAATAAGGTCCGATACCGTGCCGTTAGTTAACATAGAAAAATGTCTTTGAATTTTTAAAGCATTTTAGAACGCTTATTTCCTCATTTTAAGCTTCTCAGAACACTTTATTTCGCAACGGCATACATAGTAAACTTTAGGGTCACTCTGTGTACCCCCTAATTGACCTATAATTATTTCCTGTGGTAGGGTACACTATAACCCTGTAATATAATACGTGGTCCAATTTAAAAATTATAGGTAAATATTAAGGTCCGATACCGTGCCGTTAGTTAACATAGAAAAGTGTCTTCGTATTTTCTTGTTTTAATGCACTATTTAAAAAATACATAGTGTACCCCCTAATTGACCTATAATTATTTCCTGTTGTAGGGTACACAATTACCCTGTAATATAATGCCTGGTCCAATTGAAATATTATGGTTCCATATTAAGGTCTGATATCGCGCCTTGCGTTAGTTAACCATTGAAAGATGTCTTTGAATTTTTAAAGCATTTTAGAACGCTTATTTCTTCATTTTAAGCTTCTCAGAACACTCTATTTCGCATAGGCATACATAGTAAATTTTAGGGTCACGCTGTGTACCACCTAATTGACCTATAATTATTTCCTGTGGTAAGGTACACTATTACTCTGTAATATAATACGTGGTACAATTTAAAAATTATAGATCAATAATAAGGTCCGATACCGTGCCGTTAGTTAACATAGAAAAGTGTTTTCGTATTTCCTTGTTTTAATGCACTATTTAAAATATACATAGTGTACCCCCTAAATGACCTATAATTATTTCCTGTTTTAGGGTACACTATTACCCTGTAATATAATAGGTGGTCCAATTTAAAAATTATAGGTCAATATTAAGGTCCGATACCGTGAAGTTAGTTAACATAGAAAAATGTCTTTGAATTTTTAAAGCATTTTAGAACGCTTATTTCCTCATTTTAAGCTTCTCAGAACACTTTATTTCGCATAGGCATACATAGTAAACTTTAGGGTCACTCTGTGTACCCCCTAATTGACCTATAATTATTTCCTGTGGTAGGGTACACTATTACCCTGTAATATAATACCTGGTCCAATTTAAATATTATGGGTCAATATTAAGGTCTGATATTGCGAATTGCGTTAGTTAACCATTGAAAGATGTTTTTGAATTTTTAAAGCATTTTAGAACGCTTATTTCTTCATTTTAAGCATCTCAGAACACTCTATTTCGCATAGGCATATATAGTAAAATTTAGGGTCACGCTGTGTACCCCCTAAATGACCTATAATTATTTCCTGTGGTAGGGTGCACTATTACCCTGTAATATAATACGTTGTCCAATTTAAAAATTATAGGTCAATATTAAGGTCCGATACCGTGCCGTTAGTTAACATAGAAAAATGTCTTTGAATTTTTAAAGCATTTTGGAACGCTTATTTCCTCATTTTAAGCTTCTCAGAACACTTTATTTTGCATAGGCATACATAGTAAACTTTAGGGTCACGCTGTGTACCCCCTAATTGACCTATAATTATTTCCTTTGGTAGGGTACACTATTACCCTGTAATATAATACCTGGTCCAATTTAAATATTATGGGTCAATATTAAGGTCTGATATTGCGCCTTGCGTTAGTTAACCATTGAAAGATGTCTTTGAATTCTTAAAGCATTTTAGAACGCTTATTTCTTCATTTTAAGCATCTCAGAACACTCTATTTCGCATAGGCATACATAGTAAAATTTAGGGTCACGCTGTGTACCCCCTAAATGACCTATAATTATTTCCTGTGGTAGGGAACACTATAACCCTGTAATATAATACGTGGTCCAATTTAAAAATTATAGGTCAATATTAAGGTCCGATACCGTGCCGTTAGTTAACATAGAAAAGTGTCTTCGTATTTCCTTGTTTTAATGCACTATTTAAAATATACATAGTGTACCCCCTAATTGACCTATAATTATTTCCTGTGGTAGGGTACACTATTACCCTGTAATACAATACCTGGTTCAATTTAAATATTATGGGTCAATATTAAGGTTTGATATTGCGCCTTGCGTTAGTTAACCATTGAAAGATGTCTTTGAATTTTTAAAGCATTTTAGAACGCTTATTTCTTCATTTTAAGCTTCTCAGAACACTTTATTTCGCATAGGCATACATAGTAAACTTTAGGGTCACGCTGTGTACCCCCTAATTGACCTATAATTATTTCCTGTGGTAAGGTACACTATTACCCTGTAATATAATAGGTGGTCCAATTTAAAAATTATAGGTCAATATTAAGGTCCGATACCGTGCCGTTAGTTAGCATAGAAAAATGTCATTGAATTTTTAAAGCATTTTAGAACGCTTATTTCCTCATTTTAAGCTTCTCAGAACACTTTATTTCGCATAGGCATACATACTAAACTTTAGGGTCACTCTGCGTACCCCTTAATTGACCTATAATTATTTCCTGGGGTAGGGTACACTATAACCCTGTAATATAATACGTGGTCCAATTTAAAAATTATAGGTCAATATTAAGGTCCGATACCGTGCCGTTAGTTAACATAGAAAAGTGTTTTCGTATTTCCTTGTTTTAATGCACTATTTAAAATATACATAGTGTACCCCCTAAATGACCTATAATTATTTCCTGTGGTAGGGTACACTATTACCCTGTAATATAATAGGTGGTCCAATTTAAAAATTATAGGTCAATATTAAGGTCCGATACCGTGAAGTTAGTTAACATAGAAAAATGTCTTTGAATTTTTAAAGCATTTTAGAACGCTTATTTCCTCATTTTAAGCTACTCAGAACACTTTATTTCGCATAGGCATACATAGTAAACTTTAGGGTCACTCTGTGTACCCCCTAATTGACCTATAATTATTTCCTGTGGTAGGGTACACTATAACCCTGTAATATAATACGTGGTCCAGTTTAAAAATTATAGGTCAATATTAAGGTCCGATACCGTGCCGTTAGTTAACATAGAAAAGTGTCTTCGTATTTCCTTGTTTTAATGCACTATTTAAAATATACATAGTGTACCCCCTAATCGACCTATAATTATTTCCTGTGGTAGGGTACACTATTACCCTGTAATATAATACCTGGTCCAATTTAAATATTATGGGTCAATATTAAGGTCTGATATTGCGAATTGCGTTAGTTAACCATTGAAAGATGTTTTTGAATTTTTAAAGCATTTTAGAACGCTTATTTCTTCATTTTAAGCATCTCAGAACACTCTATTTCGCATAGGCATACATAGTAAAATTTAGGGTCACGCTGTGTAGCCCCTAAATGACCTATAATTATTTCCTGTGGTAGGGTGCACTATTACCCTGTAATATAATACGTGGTCCAATTTAAAAATTATAGGTCAATATTAAGGTCCGATACCGTGCCGTTAGTTAACATAGAAAAATGTCTTTGAATTTTTAAAGCATTTTGGAACGCTTATTTCCTCATTTTAAGCTTCTCAGAACACTTTATTTTGCATAGGCATACATAGTAAACTTTAGGGTCACGCTGTGTACCCCCTAATTGACCTATAATTATTTCCTTTGGTAGGGTACACTATTACCCTGTAATATAATACCTGGTCCAATTTAAATATTATGGGTCAATATTAAGGTCTGATATTGCGCCTTGCGTTAGTTAACCATTGAAAGATGTCTTTGAATTCTTAAAGCATTTTAGAACGCTTATTTCTTCATTTTAAGCATCTCAGAACACTCTATTTCGCATAGGCATACATAGTAAAATTTAGGGTCACGCTGTGTACCCCCTAAATGACCTATAATTATTTCCTGTGGTAGGGAACACTATAACCCTGTAATATAATACGTGGTCCAATTTAAAAATTATAGGTCAATATTAAGGTCCGATACCGTGCCGTTAGTTAACATAGAAAAGTGTCTTCGTATTTCCTTGTTTTAATGCACTATTTAAAATATACATAGTGTACCCCCTAATTGACCTATAATTATTTCCTGTGGTAGGGTACACTATTACCCTGTAATACAATACCTGGTTCAATTTAAATATTATGGGTCAATATTAAGGTTTGATATTGCGCCTTGCGTTAGTTAACCATTGAAAGATGTCTTTGAATTTTTAAAGCATTTTAGAACGCTTATTTCTTCATTTTAAGCTTCTCAGAACACTTTATTTCGCATAGGCATACATAGTAAACTTTAGGGTCACGCTGTGTACCCCCTAATTGACCTATAATTATTTCCTGTGGTAAGGTACACTATTACCCTGTAATATAATAGGTGGTCCAATTTAAAAATTATAGGTCAATATTAAGGTCCGATACCGTGCCGTTAGTTAGCATAGAAAAATGTCATTGAATTTTTAAAGCATTTTAGAACGCTTATTTCCTCATTTTAAGCTTCTCAGAACACTTTATTTCGCATAGGCATACATAGTAAACTTTAGGGTCACTCTGCGTACCCCCTAATTGACCTATAATTATTTCCTGTGGTAGGGTACACTATAACCCTGTAATATAATACGTGGTCCAATTTAAAAATTATAGGGCAATATTAAGGTCCGATACCGTGCCGTTAGTTAACATAGAAAAGTGTCTTCGTATTTCCTTGTTTTAATGCACTATTTAAAATATACATAGTGTACCCCCTAATTGACCTATAATTATTTCCTGTGGTAGGGTACACTATTACCCTGTAATATAATACCTGGTCCAATTTAAATATTATGGGTCAATATTAAGGTCTGATATTGCGCCTTGCGTTAGTTAACCATTGAAAGATGTCTTTGAATTTTTAAAGCATTTTAGAACGCTTATTTCTTCATTTTAAGCATCTCAGAACACTCTATTTCGCATAGGCATACATAGTAAAATTTAGGGTCACGCTGTGTACCCCCTAAATGACCTATAATTATTTCCGGTGGTAGGGTACACTATTACCCTGTAATATAATACGTGGTCCAATTTAAAAATTATAGGTCAATAATAAGGTCCGATACCGTGCCGTTAGTTAACATAGAAAAATGTCTTTGAATTTTTAAAGCATTTTAGAACGCTTATTTCCTCATTTTAAGCTTCTCAGAACACTTTATTTCGCAACGGCATACATAGTAAACTTTAGGGTCACTCTGTGTACCCCCTAATTGACCTATAATTATTTCCTGTGGTAGGGTACACTATAACCCTGTAATATAATACGTGGTCCAATTTAAAAATTATAGGTCAATATTAAGGTCCGATACCGAGCCGTTAGTTAACATAGAAAAGTGTCTTCGTATTTTCTTGTTTTAATGCACTATTTAAAACATACATAGTGTACCCCCTAATTAAGCTATAATTATTTCCTGTTGTAGGGTACACAATTACCCTGTAATATAATACCTGGTCCAATTTAAATTTTATGGGTCAATATTAAGGTCTGATATTGCGCCTTGCGTTAGTTAACCATTGAAAGATGTCTTTGAATTTTTAAAGCATTTTAGAACGCTTATTTCTTTATTTTAAGCTTCTCAGAACACTCTATTTCGCATAGGCATACATAGTAAAATTTAGGGTCACGCTGTGTACCCCCTAAATGACCTATAATTATTTCCTGTGGTAGGGTACACTATTACCCTGTAATATAATACGTGGTCGAATTTAAAAATTATAGGTCAATATTAAGTTCCGATACCGTGCCGTTAGTTAACATTGAAAAATGTCTTCGTATTTCCTTGTTTTAATGCACTATTTAAAATATACATAGTGTACCCCCTAATTGACCTATAATTATTTCCTGTGGTAGGGTACACTATTACCCTGTAATATAATACCTGGTCCAATTTAAATATTATGGGTCAATATTAAGGTCTGATATTGCGCCTTGCGTTAGTTAACCATTGAAAGATGTCTTTGAATTTTTAAAGCATTTTAGAACGCTTATTTCTTCATTTTAAGCATCTCAGAACACTCTATTTCGCATAGGCATACATAGTAAAATTTAGGGTCACGCTGTGTACCCCCTAAATGACCTATAATTATTTCCTGTAGTAGGGTACACTATTACCCTTTAATATAATACGTGGTACAATTTAAAAATTATAGGTCAATAATAAGGTCCGATACCGTGCCGTTAGTTAACATAGAAAAATGTCTTTGAATTTTTAAAGCATTTTAGAACGCTTATTTCCTCATTTTAAGCTTCTCAGAACACTTTATTTCGCAACGGCATACATAGTAAACTTTAGGGTCACTCTGTGTACCCCCTAATTGACCTATAATTATTTCCTGTGGTAGGGTACACTATAACCCTGTAATATAATACGTGGTCCAATTTAAAAATTATAGGTCAATATTAAGGTCCGATACCGTGCCGTTAGTTAACATAGAAAAGTGTCTTCGTATTTTCTTGTTTTAATGCACTATTTAAAACATACATAGTGTACCCCCTAATTGACCTATAATTATTTCCTGTTGTAGGGTACACAATTACCCTGTAATATAATACCTGGTCCAATTGAAATATTATGGTTCCATATTAAGGTCTGATATCGCGCCTTGCGTTAGTTAACCATTGAAAGATGTCTTTGAATTTTTAAAGCATTTTAGAACGCTTATTTCTTCATTTTAAGCTTCTCAGAACACTCTATTTCGCATAGGCATACATAGTAAATTTTAGGGTCACGCTGTGTACCACCTAATTGACCTATAATTATTTCCTGTGGTAAGGTACACTATTACCCTGTAATATAATACGTGGTACAATTTAAAAATTATAGGTCAATATTAAGGTCCGATACCGTGCCGTTAGTTAACATAGAAAAGTGTTTTCGTATTTCCTTGTTTTAATGCACTATTTAAAATATACATAGTGTACCCCCTAATTGACCTATAATTATTTCCTGTGGTAGGGTACACTATTACCCTGTAATATAATACCTGGTCCAATTTAAATTTTATGGGTCAATATTAAGGTCTGATATTGCGCCTTGCGTTAGTTAACCATTGAAAGATGTCTTTGAATTTTTAAAGCATTTTAGAACGCTTATTTCTTTATTTTAAGCTTCTCAGAACACTCTATTTCGCATAGGCATACATAGTAAAATTTAGGGTCACGCTGTGTACCCCCTAAATGACCTATAATTATTTCCTGTGGTAGGGTACACTATTACCCTGTAATATAATACGTGGTCCAATTTAAAAATTATAGGTCAATATTAAGTTCCGATACCGTGCCGTTAGTTAACATTGAAAAATGTCTTCGTATTTCCTTGTTTTAATGCACTATTTAAAATATACATAGTGTACCCCCTAATTGACCTATAATTATTTCCTGTGGTAGGGTACACTATTACCCTGTAATATAATACCTGGTCCAATTTAAATATTATGGGTCAATATAAAGGTCTGATATTGCGCCTTGCGTTAGTTAACCATTGAAAGATGTCTTTGAATTTTTAAAGCATTTTAGAACGCTTATTTCTTCATTTTAAGCATCTCAGAACACTCTATTTCGCTTAGGCATACATAGTAAAATTTAGGGTCACGCTGTGTACCCCCTAAATGACCTATAATTATTTCCTGTGGTAGGGTACACTATTACCCTTTAATATAATACGTGGTCCAATTTAAAAATTATAGGTCAATATTAAGGTCCGATACCATGCCGTTAGTTAACATAGAAAAGTGTCTTCGTATTTTCTTGTTTTAATGCACTATTTAAAACATACATAGTGTACCCCCTAATTGACCTATAATTATTTCCTGTTGTAGGGTACACTATTACCCTGTAATATAATACCTGGGCCAATTGAAATATTATGGTTCCATATTAAGGTCTGATATCGCGCCTTGCGTTAGTTAACCATTGAAAGATGTCTTTGAATTTTTAAAGCATTTTAGAACGCTTTTTTCTTCATTTTAAGCTTCTCAGAACACTCTATTTCGCATAGGCATACATAGTAAATTTTAGGGTCACGCTGTGTACCACCTAATTGACCTATAATTATTTCCTGTGGTAAGGTACACTATTACCCTGTAATATAATACGTGGTACAATTTAAAAATTATAGGTCAATATTAAGGTCCGATACCGTGCCGTTAGTTAACATAGAAATGTGTCTTCGTATTTCCTTGTTTTAATGCTCTATTTAAAATATACATAGTGTACCCCCTAAATGACCTATAATTATTTCCTGTGGTAGGGTACACTATTACCCTGTAATATAATAGGTGGTCCAATTTAAAAATTATAGGTCAATATTAAGGTCCGATACCGTGCCGTTAGTTAACATAGAAAAATGTCTTTGAATTTTTAAAGCATTTTAGAACGCTTATTTCTTCATTTTAAGCATCTCAGAACACTCTATTTCGAATAGGCATATATAGTAAACTTTAGGGTCACTCTGTGTACCCCCTAATTGACCTATAATTATTTCCTGTTTTAGGGTACACTATAACCCTGTAATATAATACGTGGTCCAATTTAAAAATTATAGGTCAATATTAAGGTCCGATACCGTGCCGTTAGTTAACATAGAAAAGTGTCTTCGTATTTCCTTGTTTTAATGCACTATTTAAAATATACATAGTGTACCCCCTAATTGACCTATAATTATTTCCTGTGGTAGGGTACACTATTACCCTGTAATATAATACCTGGTCCAATTTAAATATTATGGGTCAATATTAAGGTCTGATATTGCGCCTTGCGTTAGTTAACCATTGGAAGATGTCTTTGAATTTTTAAGGCATTTTAGAACGCTTATTTCTTCATTTTGAGCATCTCAGAACACTCTATTTCGCATAGGCATACATAGTAAAATTTAGGGTCACGCTGTGTACCCCCTAAATGACCTATAATTATTTCCTGTGGTAGGGTACACTATTACCCTGTAATATAATACGTGGTCCAATTTAAAAATTATAGGTCAATATTAAGGTCCGAAACCGTGCCGTTAGTTAACATAGAAAAATGTCTTTGAATTTTTAAAGCATTTTAGAACGCTTATTTCCTCATTTTAAGCTTCTCAGAACACTTTATTTCGCATAGGCATACATAGTAAACTTTAGGGTCACGCTGTGTACCCCCTAATTGACCTATAATTATTTCCTTTGGTAGGGTACACTATTACCCTGTAATATAATACCTGGTCCAATTTAAATTTTATGGGTCAATATTAAGGTCTGATATTGCGCCTTGCGTTAGTTAACCATTGAAAGATGTCTTTGAATTTTTAAAGAATTTTAGAACGCTTATTTCTTCATTTTAAGCTTCTCAGAACACTCTATTTCGCATAGGCATACATAGTAAAATTTAGGGTCACGCTGTGTACCCCCTAAATGACCTATAATTATTTCCTGTGGTAGGGTACACTATTACCCTGTAATATAATACGTGGTCCAATTTAAAAATTATAGGTCAATATTAAGTTCCGATACCGTGCCGTTAGTTAACATTGAAAAATGTCTTCGTATTTCCTTGTTTTAATGCACTATTTAAAATATACACAGTGTACCCCCTAATTGACCTATAATTATTTCCTGTGGTTGGGTACACTATTACCCTGTAATATAATACCTGGTCCAATTTAAATATTATGGGTCAATATTAAGGTCTGATATTGCGCCTTGCGTTAGTTAACCATTGAAAGATGTCTTTGAATTTTTAAAGCATTTTAGAACGCTTATTTCTTCATTTTAAGCATCTCAGAACACTCTATTTCGCATAGGCATATATAGTAAACTTTAGGGTCACTCTGTGTACCCCCTAATTGACCTATAATTATTTCCTGTGGTAGGGTACACTATTACCCTGTAATATAATACGTGGTCCAATTTAAAAATTATAGGTCAATATTAAGGTCCGATACCGTGCCGTTAGTTAACATAGAAAAGTGTCTTCGTATTTCCTTGTTTTAATGCACTATTTAAAATATACATAGTGTACCCCCTAATTGACCTATAATTATATCCTGTGGTAGGGTACACTATTACCCTGTAATATAATACCTGGTCCAATTTAAATATTATGGGTCAATATTAAGGTCTGATATTGCGACTTGCGTTAGTTAACCATTGGAAGATGTCTTTGAATTTTTAAAGCATTTTAGAACGCTTATTTCTTCATTTTAAGCATCTCAGAACACTCTATTTCGCATAGGCATACATAGTAAAATTTAGGGTCACGCTGTGTACCCCCTAAATGACCTATAACTATTTCCTGTGGTAGGGTACACTATTACCCTGTAATATAATACGTGGTCCAATTTAAAAATTATAGGTCAATATTAAGGTCCGATACCGTGCCGTTAGTTAACATAGAAAAATGTCTTTGAATTTTTAAAGCATTTTAGAACGCTTATTTCCTCATTTTTAGCTTCTCAGAACACTTTATTTCGCATAGGCATACATAGTAAACTTTAGGGTCACTCTGTGTACCCCCTAATTGACCTATAATTATTTCCTGTGGTAGGGTACACTATAACCCTGTAATATAATACGTGGTCCAATTTAAAAATTATAGGTCAATATTAAGGTCCGATACCGTGCCGTTAGTTAACATTGAAAGATGTCTTTGAATTTTTAAAGCATTTTAGAACGCTTATTTCTTCATTTTAAGCTTCTCAGAACACTCTATTTCGCATAGGCATACATAGTAAAATTTAGGGTCACGCTGTGTACCCCCTAAATGACCTATAATTATTTCCTGTGGTAGGGTACACTATTACCCAGTAATATAATACGTGGTCCAATTTAAAAATTATAGGTCAATATTAAGTTCCGATACCGTGCCGTTAGTTAACATTGAAAAATGTCTTCGTATTTCCTTGTTTTAATGCACTATTTAAAATATACATAGTGTACCCCCTAATTGACCTATAATTATTTCCTGTGGTTGGGTACACTATTACCCTGTAATATAATACCTGGTCCAATTTAAATATTATGGGTCAATATTAAGGTCTGATATTGCGCCTTGCGTTAGTTAACCATTGAAAGATGTCTTTGAATTTTTAAAGCATTTTAGAACGCTTATTTCTTCATTTTAAGCATCTCAGAACACTCTATTTCGCATAGGCATATATAGTAAACTTTAGGGTCACTCTGTGTACTCCCTAATTGACCTATAATTATTTCCTGTGGTAGGGTACACTATTACCCTGTAATATAATACGTGGTCCAATTTAAAAATTATAGGTCAATATTAAGGTCCGATACCGTGCCGTTAGTTAACATAGAAAAGTGTCTTCGTATTTCCTTGTTTTAATGCACTATTTAAAATATACATAGTGTACCCCCTAATTGACCTATAATTATATCCTGTGGTAGGGTACACTATTACCCTGTAATATAATACCTGGTCCAATTTAAATATTATGGGTCAATATTAAGGTCTGATATTGCGACTTGCGTTAGTTAACCATTGGAAGATGTCTTTGAATTTTTAAAGCATTTTAGAACGCTTATTTCTTCATTTTAAGCGTCTCAGAACACTCTATTTCGCATAGGCATACATAGTAAAATTTAGGGTCACGCTGTGTACCCCCTAAATGACCTATAATTATTTCCTGTGGTAGGGTACACTATTACCCTGTAATATAATACGTGGTCCAATTTAAAAATTATAGGTCAATATTAAGGTCCGAAACCGTGCCGTTAGTTAACATAGAAAAATGTCTTTGAATTTTTAAAGCATTTTAGAACGCTTATTTCCTCATTTTAAGCTTCTCAGAACACTTTATTTCGCATAGGCATACATAGTAAACTTTAGGGTCACGCTGTGTACCCCCTAATTGACCTATAATTATTTCCTTTGGTAGGGTACACTATTACCCTGTAATATAATACCTGGTCCAATTTAAATTTTATGGGTCAATATTAAGGTCTGATATTGCGCCTTGCGTTAGTTAACCATTGAAAGATGTCTTTGAATTTTTAAAGAATTTTAGAACGCTTATTTCTTCATTTTAAGCTTCTCAGAACACTCTATTTCGCATAGGCATACATAGTAAAATTTAGGGTCACGCTGTGTACCCCCTAAATGACCTATAATTATTTCCTGTGGTAGGGTACACTATTACCCTGTAATATAATACGTGGTCCAATTTAAAAATTATAGGTCAATATTAAGTTCCGATACCGTGCCGTTAGTTAACATTGAAAAATGTCTTCGTATTTCCTTGTTTTAATGCACTATTTAAAATATACACAGTGTACCCCCTAATTGACCTATAATTATTTCCTGTGGTTGGGTACACTATTACCCTGTAATATAATACCTGGTCCAATTTAAATATTATGGGTCAATATTAAGGTCTGATATTGCGCCTTGCGTTAGTTAACCATTGAAAGATGTCTTTGAATTTTTAAAGCATTTTAGAACGCTTATTTCTTCATTTTAAGCATCTCAGAACACTCTATTTCGCATAGGCATATATAGTAAACTTTAGGGTCACTCTGTGTACCCCCTAATTGACCTATAATTATTTCCTGTGGTAGGGTACACTATTACCCTGTAATATAATACGTGGTCCAATTTAAAAATTATAGGTCAATATTAAGGTCCGATACCGTGCCGTTAGTTAACATAGAAAAGTGTCTTCGTATTTCCTTGTTTTAATGCACTATTTAAAATATACATAGTGTACCCCCTAATTGACCTATCGTGCCACAGTTGGGCCGTGGAGTATCCGCCATCTTTGGCCACGGATTGTAGTGGAAGCTTAACTGAGGAGTAAAGGCACTCGCGTGTCACAGTAAGGCAGTGTAGAGTCCGCCATTTTTTGGCACTGCAACGCGACACTACAGCCGCGGACGTGCCGCAGTAGGGCTATAGACTGTCCGCCATCTTTAGCCACTGATTAGAGCATAAGCCGAACTGAGGAGTAAAGGCACGGGCGTATCGTAGTCGGGCAGTGTAGCGTCCGACTTGTTAGGCCACTGCAACGCGGCACTACAGCCGTGCACGTGTCGCAGTAGGTCCGGGGAGTGTTCGCCATCTTTGGAAACTGATTTGAGCTGAATCACAACTGAGCAGTAAAGGCACTGGCATGTCGTAGTAAGGTAGTGTAGAGTCCGACATTTTGGGCCACTGCAACTTGGCACTACAGCCACGCACGTGCCGCAGAAGGGCCGTGGAGTGTCCGCCATCTTTATCCACTGATTAGAGCGGATTCCCAACTGAGGAGTAAAGGCACTGGCGTGCCGTAGTAAGCCAGTGTAGAGTCCGACATTTTGGGCCACTGCAACGTGGCACTACAGCCACACACGTGCCGCAGTAGGGCAATAGACCGTCCGCCATCGTTAGACACTGATTAGAGTAGAAGCCGAACTGAGGAGTATAGGCACAGGCGTGTCGTAGTCGGGCAGTGTAGCGTCCGACATGTTGGGCCACCGCAACGCGGCAATAAAGCCGCGCACGTGCCGCAGAAGGGCCATGGAGGGTCCGCCATATTTGGCCATAGATTAAAGCGGAAGAGCAACTGAGAACTTAAGTTTATGGTCCAGTCTAGTAGGGTAGTGTTGTGTCCACCATTTTGGGCCACCACAACGCAGCACTACAGCCACGCGCGCGCCGAAGTAGTGCCGGGGAGTGTTCGGCATCTTTGGCCCCGGATAAGAGCGGAAGCCCTGCTGAGGAGTAAAGGCACTGGCGTGTCGTAGTAGGGCAGTGTAGAGTCCGCCATTTTGAGGCAACGCAACGCGACACTACAGCCACGGACGTACCGCAGTAGGGCTATAGACTGTCCGCCATCTTTGGCCATTAATTAGAGCGGAAGCCGAACTGAGGAGTAAAAGCACTGACGTGTAGTAGTAGGGCAGTGGAGAGTCCTATATTTTGTTCCACCGCAAAGGGGCAATAAAGCCACGCACGTGTCGCAGTAGGGCCGTGGAGTGCCCGCCATCTTTGGCCACTGATTAGAGCGGAAGCCGAACTGTGGAGTAAAGGCACTGGCGTGTCGTAGTCGGGTAGTGTTGAGTACGCCATTTTGGGCCACTGCAACGCGGCACTTTAGCAGCGCACGCGCCGCTGAAGGGCCATGGAGTGTCCGACATCTTTTTCCATCAGTTAGAGTGGAAGCCGAACTGAGGAGAAAAGGCACAGGCGTGCAGTAGTAGGGCAGTGTAGTATCCTGTCATTTTGGCCACCACTACGCAGCACTACAGTGCCGCAGTAGGGCTATAGACTGTCTGCCATCTTTAGCCACTGATTTAAGCGGAAGCCCTACTGAGAACTTAAGTCTTTGGTAGAGTCTAGTAGGGCAGTGTAGAGTCCGACATTTTGGGGCTCCGCATCGCGGCACTACAGCCGCGGACGTGCTGCAGTAGGGCCATGGAGGGTTCGCCATATTTGGACACTGATTTAAGCGAAAGCCCAACTGAGGAGTAAAGGAACAGGCGTGTCGTAGTAGGGCAGTGAAGTGTCCGCCATTTTGGGGGCACCGCAACGCGGCACTACAGCCGCGGACGTGCCGCAGATGGGCTATAGACTAATCGCCAGCTTTGGCCACTGATTTGAGCGGATGTCGAAATAAGGAGTAAAGGCACTGACGTGTCGTCGTAGGGCAGTGTAGAGTCCGATATTTTAGGCCGCCGCAACGCGGCAATAAAGCCGCGCACGTGCCGCAGAAGGGCCACGGAGAGTCCGCCATATTTGGCCACTGATTAAAGCGGAAGCGCAACTGAGAACTTAAGTCTTTGGTAGAGTCTAGCAGGGCAGTGTTGTGTCCGCCATTTTGGGGCACCGCAACGCGACACTACAGCCACGGACATGCCGCGGTAGGGCTATAGACTGTCTGCCATCTTTGGCCACTAATTAGAGCGGAAACCGAACTGAAGAGTAAAGGCACTGGCGTGTAGTAGTAGGGCAGTGTAGAGTCCGATATTTTGGGCCACCGCAACACGGCACTACAGCCGTGATGTGCCGCATTAGGGCCGGGTAGTGTTCGCCATCTTTGGCAAGGGATTAGAGCGGAAGCCGAACTGAGGAGTAAAGGCACTCACGTGTAGTAGTAGGGCAGAGTAGAGTCCTATATTTTGGGGCAACACAACGCGGCACTTCAGCAGCGCACGAGCCGCTGAAGGGCCATGGAGTGTCCGACACCTTTTTCCACTATTAAGTGCGGAAGCCGATCTGAGGAGAAAAGGCACTGGCGTGTAGTAGTAGGGCAGTGTAGAGTCCGATATTTTGGGCCACTGCAACGTGGCACTAGAGCCACACACGTGCCGCAGTAGGGCAATAGACCGTCCGCCATCGTTAGACACTGATTAGAGCAGAAGCCGAACTGAGGAGTAAAGGCACAGGCGTGTCGTAGTCGGGCAGTGTAGCGACCGACATGTTGGGCCACCGCAACGCGGCAATAAAGCCGCGCACGTGCCGAAGAAGGGCCATGGAGGGCCCGCCATATTTGGCCATAGATTAAAGCGGAAGCGCAACTGAGAACTTAAGTTTATGGTACAGTCTAGTAGGGTAGTGTTGTGTCCACCATTTTGGGCCAACGCAACGCAGCACTACAGCCACGCGCGCGCCGAAGTAGTGCCGGGGAGTGTTCGCCATCTTTGGTCCCGGATGAGAGCGGAAGCCCTGCTGAGGAGTAAAGGCACTGGCGTGTCGTAGTAGGGCAGTGTAGAGTCCGCAATTTTGAGGCAACGCAACGCGACACTACAGCCACGGACGTACCGCAGTAGGGCTATAAAATGTCCGCCATCTTTGGCCATTAATTAGAGCGGAAGCCGAACTGAGGAGTAAAAGCACTGACGTGTAGTAGTAGGGCAGTGGAGAGTCCTATATTTTGTTCCACCGCAACGGGGCAATAAAGCCACGCACGTGTCGCAGTGGGGCCGTGGAGTGTCCGCCATCTTTGGCCACTGATTAGAGTGGAAGCCGAACTGTGGAGTAAAGGCACTTACGTGTCGTAGTCGGGCAGTGTTGAGTACGCCATTTTGGGCCACTGCAACGCGGCACTTTAGCAGCGCACGCGCCGCTGAAGGGCCATGGAGTGTCCGACATCTTTTTCCATTAGTTAGAGTGGAAGCCGAACTGAGGAGAAAAGGCACTGGCATGTCGTAGTAAGGTAGTGTAGAGTCCGACATTTTGGGCCTCTGCAACGTGGCACTACAGCCACGCACGTGCCGCAGAAGGGCCGTGGAGCGTCCGAAATCATTATCTACTGATTAGAGCGGAATCCCAACTGAGGAGTAAAGGCACTGGCGTGCCGTAGTAAGCCTGTGTAGAGTCCGACATTTTGGGCCACTGCAACGTGGCACTACAGCCACACACGTGCCGCAGTAGGGCAATAGATCGTCCGCCATCGTTAGACACTGATTAGAGGAGAAGCCGAACTGAGGAGTAAAGGCACAGGCGTGTCGTAGTCTGGCAGTGTAGCGTCCGACATGTTGGGCCACCGCAACGCGGCAATAAAGCCGCGCACGTGCCGCAGAAGGGCCATGGAGGATCCGCCATATTTGGTGATAGATTAAAGCGGAAGCGCAACTGAGGAGTAAAAGCACTGACGTGTAGTAGTAGGGCAGTGAAGAGTCCTATATTTTGTTCCACAGCAACGGGGCAATAAAGCCACGCACGTGTCACAGTAGGGCCGTGGAGTGTCCGCCATCTTTGGCCACTGATTAGAGTGGAAGCCGAACTGAGGAGAAAAGGCACAGGCGTGCAGTAGTAGGGCAGTGTAGAGTCCGATATTTTGGGGCAACGCAACGCGACACTACAGCCGCGGACGTGCAGCAGTAGGGCTATAGACTGTCCGCCATCTTTAGCCACTGATTTAAGCGGAAGCCCAACTGAGGAGTAAAGTAACAGGCGTGTCGCAGAAGGGCAGTGTAGAGTCCGCGATTTTGGGGCTCCGCAACACGGCACTACAGCCTCGGACGTGCCGCAGTAGGACTATGGAATGTCCGCCATCTTTGGTAACGGATAAGAGCGGAAGCTCAACTGAGGAGTAAAGGCACAGGCGTGTCGTAGTAGGGCAGAGTAGAGTCCGATATTTTGGGCCACCGCAACGTGACACTACAGCCGCGCACGTGCCGCGGTAAGGCTATGGATTGTCCGCCAACTTTGGCCACAAATTAGAGCGGAAGCCGAACTGAAGAGTAAAGGCACTTGCGTGTCGTGGTAGGGCAGTGTATAGTCTGACATTTTGGGCCACCGCACCGCGGCACTACAGTCGCGGACGTGCTGCTGTACGGGTATGGAGTGTCCACCATCTTTGGCCACTGATTAGAGCGGAAGCTCATCTGTTGAGTAAAGCCACTGTCGTGTCGTAGTAGGGCAGTGTAGAGTCCGCCATTTAGGGGCACCGCAACGCGGCACTACAGCCGCAGACGTGCCGCAGTAGGGCCATGGAGGGTCCGCCATATTTGGCCACTGATTTAAGCGAAAGCCCAACTGAGGAGTAAAGGAACAGGCGTGTCGTAGTAGGGCAGTGAAGTGTCCGCCATTTTGGGGCACCGCAACGCGGCACTACAGCCGCGGACGTGCCGCAGAAGGTCTATAGACTATTCGCCATCTTTGGCCACTGATTTGAGCGGAAGTCGATTTAAGGAGTAAAGGCACTTACGCGTCGTCTTAGGGCAGTGTAGAGTCCGATATTTTGGGCCACCGCAACACGGCACTACAGCCGTGATGTGCCGCATTAGGGCCGGGGAGTGTTCGCCATCTTTGGCCAGGGATTAGAGCGGAAGCCGAACAGAGGAGTAAAGCCACAGGCGTGTCGTAGTCGGGCAGTGTTGCGTCCGACATGTTGGGCCGCAGCAACGCGGCACTACAGCCGTGCAAGTGCCGCATTAGGGCCGGGGAGTGTTCATCATCGTTAGACACTGATTAGAGTAGAAGCCGAACTGAGGAGTATAGGCACAGGCGTGTCTTAGTCGGACAGTGTTGCGTCCGACATGTTGGGCCACTGCAACGCGGCACTTCAGCAGCGCACGTGCCGCCGAAGGGCCATGGAGTGTCCGACATCTTTTTCCACTATTTAGAGCGGAAGCAGATCTGAGGAGAAAAGGCACTGGCGTGTAGTAGTAGGGCAGTGTAGAGTCCGATATTTTGGGGCAACGCAACGCGACACTACAGCCGCGGACGTGCAGCAGTAGGGCTATAGACTGTCCGCCATCTTTAGCCACTGATTTAAGCGGAAGCCCAACTGAGGAGTAAAGTAACAGGCGTGTCGCAGTAGGGCAGTGTAGAGTCCGCTATTTTGGGGCTCCGCAACACGGCACTACAGCCTCGGACGTGCCGCATTAGGGCCGGGGAGTGTTCATCATCTTTGGACACGGATTAGAGCGGACGCCCAACTGAGGAGTAAAGCCACAGGCGTGTCGTATTCGGGCAGTGTTGCGTCCGACATGTTGGGCCGCAGCAACGCGGCACTACAGCTTACACGTGCCGCTGAAGGGCCATGGAGTGTCCGCCATCTTTTTCCATTAGTTAGATTGGAAGCCGAACTGAGGAGAAAAGGCACTGGCGTGCCGTAGTAAGCCAGTGTAGAGTCCGACATTTTGGGCCATCGCAACACGGCACTACTGCCGTGCACGTGCCGCATTAGGGCCGGGGAGTGTTCATCATCTTTGGACACGGATTAGAGCGGAAGCCCAACTGAGCAGTAAAGGCACTGGCATGTCGTAGTAAGGTAGTGTAGAGTCCGACATTTTGGGCCTCTGCAACGTGGCACTACAGCCACGCACGTGCCGCAGAAGGGCCGTGGAGCGTCCGAAATCATTATCTACTGATTAGAGCGGAATCCCAACTGAGGAGTAAAGGCACTGGCGTGCCGTAGTAAGCCTGTGTAGAGTCCGACATTTTGGGCCACTGCAACGTGGCACTACAGCCACACACGTGCCGCAGTAGGGCAATAGATCGTCCGCCATCGTTAGACACTGATTAGAGGAGAAGCCGAACTGAGGAGTAAAGGCACAGGCGTGTCGTAGTCTGGCAGTGTAGCGTCCGACATGTTGGGCCACCGCAACGCGGCAATAAAGCCGCGCACGTGCCGCAGAAGGGCCATGGAGGATCCGCCATATTTGGTGATAGATTAAAGCGGAAGCGCAACTGAGGAGTAAAAGCACTGACGTGTAGTAGTAGGGCAGTGAAGAGTCCTATATTTTGTTCCACAGCAACGGGGCAATAAAGCCACGCACGTGTCGCAGTAGGGCCGTGGAGTGTCCGCCATCTTTGGCCACTGATTAGAGTGGAAGCCGAACTGAGGAGAAAAGGCACAGGCGTGCAGTAGTAGGGCAGTGTAGAGTCCGATATTTTGGGGCAACGCAACGCGACACTACAGCCGCGGACGTGCAGCAGTAGGGCTATAGACTGTCCGCCATCTTTAGCCACTGATTTAAGCGGAAGCCCAACTGAGGAGTAAAGTAACAGGCGTGTCGCAGAAGGGCAGTGTAGAGTCCGCGATTTTGGGGCTCCGCAACACGGCACTACAGCCTCGGACGTGCCGCAGTAGGACTATGGAATGTCCGCCATCTTTGGTAACGGATAAGAGCGGAAGCTCAACTGAGGAGTAAAGGCACAGGCGTGTCGTAGTAGGGCAGAGTAGAGTCCGATATTTTGGGCCACCGCAACGTGACACTACAGCCGCGCACGTGCCGCGGTAAGGCTATGGATTGTCCGCCAACTTTGGCCACAAATTAGAGCGGAAGCCGAACTGAAGAGTAAAGGCACTTGCGTGTCGTGGTAGGGCAGTGTATAGTCTGACATTTTGGGCCACCGCACCGCGGCACTACAGTCGCGGAAGTGCTGCTGTACGGCTATGGAGTGTCCACCATCTTTGGCCACTGATTAGAGCGGAAGCTCATCTGTTGAGTAAAGCCACTGTCGTGTCGTAGTAGGGCAGTGTAGAGTCCGCCATTTAGGGGCACCGCAACGCGGCACTACAGCCGCAGACGTGCCGCAGTAGGGCCATGGAGGGTCCGCCATATTTGGCCACTGATTTAAGCGAAAGCCCAACTGAGGAGTAAAGGAACAGGCGTGTCGTAGTAGGGCAGTGAAGTGTCCGCCATTTTGGGGCACCGCAACGCGGCACTACAGCCGCGGACGTGCCGCAGAAGGTCTATAGACTATTCGCCATCTTTGGCCACTGATTTGAGCGGAAGTCGATTTAAGGAGTAAATGCACTTACGCGTCGTCTTAGGGCAGTGTAGAGTCCGATATTTTGGGCCACCGCAACACGGCACTACAGCCGTGATGTGCCGCATTAGGGCCGGGGAGTGTTCGCCATCTTTGGCCAGGGATTAGAGCGGAAGCCGAACAGAGGAGTAAAGCCACAGGCGTGTCGTAGTCGGGCAGTGTTGCGTCCGACATGTTGGGCCGCAGCAACGCGGCACTACAGCCGTGCAAGTGCCGCATTAGGGCCGGGGAGTGTTCATCATCTTTGGACAAGGATTAGAGCGGAAGCCGAACTGTGGAGTAAAGGCACTGGCGTGTCGTAGTCGGGCAGTGTAGAGTACGCCATTTTCGGCCACTGCAACGCGGCACTTTAGCAGCGCACGTGCCGCTGAAGGGCCATGGAGTGTCCGACATCTTTTTCCATTAGTTAGAGTGGAAGCAGAACTGAAGAGAAAAGGCACTGGCGTGTAGTAGTAGGGCAGTGTAGTATCCTGTCATTTTGGCCACCGCTACGCAGCACTACAGCCGCGGACGTGCCGCAGTAGGGCTATAGACTGTCCGCCATCTTTAGCCACTGATTTAAGCGGAAGCCCTACTGAGGAGTAAAGGAACAGGCCTGTCGTAGTAGGGCAGTGTAGAGTCCGATATTTTGGTGCAACGCAACGCGACACTACAGCCGCGCGCTTGCTGCAGTAGGGCAATGGAGGGTCCGCCATATTTGGCCTCTGATTTAAGCGGAAGCGCAACTGAGAACTTAAGTCTTTGGTAGAGTCTAGTAGGGCAGTGTAGTGTCCGCCATGTCGGGCCTCCGCAACGCGGCACAACAGCCTATTACGTGCCGCAGTAGGGCCGTGGAGTGTCCGCCATTTTTGGTCATTGATTAGAGCGGAAGCCGAACTGAGGAGTAAAGGCACTGGCGTGTCTTAGTCGGACAGTGTTGCGTCCGACATGTTGGGCCACTGCAACGCGGCACTTCAGCAGCGCACGTGCCGCCGAAGGGCCATGGAGTGTCCGACATCTTTTTCCACTATTTAGAGCGGAAGCAGATCTGAGGAGAAAAGGCACTGGCGTGTAGTAGTAGGGCAGTGTAGAGTCCGATATTTTGGGCCACCGCAACGTGACACTACAGCCGTGCACGTGCCACGGTAAGGCTATGGATTGTCCTCCATCTTTGGCCACAAATTAGAGCGGAAGCTCATCTGAGGAGTAAAGGAACAGGCGTGTCGTAGTAGGGCAGTGAATTGTCCGCCATTTTGGGGCACCGCAACGCGGCACTACAGCCGCGGACGTGCCGCAGAAGGTCTATAGACTATTCGCCATCTTTGGCCACTGATTTGAGCGGAAGTCAATTTAAGGAGTAAAGGCACTGACATGTCGTCGTAGGACAGTGTAGAGTCCGCTATTTTGGGGCACCGCAACACGGCACTACAGCCGCGGACGTGCCGCAGTAGGGCTATGGATTGTCCGCCAACTTTGGCCACAAATTAGAGCGGAAGCCGAACTGAAGAGTAAAGGCACTTGCGTGTCGTAGTAGGGCAGTGAAGTGTCCGCCATTTTGGGGCCCCGCAACGCGGCACTACAGCCGCGGACGTGCCGCAGAAGGTCTATAGACTATTCGCCATCTTTGGCCACTGATTTGAGCGGAAGTCGATTTAAGGAGTAAAGGCACTGACGTGTCGTCGTAGGGCAGTGTAGAGTCCGATATTTAGGGCCACCGCAACACGGAACTACAGCCGTGATGTGCCGCATTAGGGCCGGGGAGTGTTCGCCATCTTTGGCCCGGGATTAGAGCGGAAGCCGAACTGAGGAGTAAAGGCACTGACGTGTAGTAGTAGGGCAGAGTAGAGTCCGATATTTTGGGGCAACACAACGTGGCACTTCAGCTTACACGTGCCGCGGAAGGGCCATGGAGTGTCCGCCATCTTTTTCCATTAGTTAGATTGGAAGCCGAACTGAGGAGAAAAGGCACTGGCGTGTAGTAGTAGGGCAGTGTAGTATCCTGCTATTTTAGCCACCACTGCTCAGCACTAAAGCCGCGGACGTGCCTCAGTAGGGCTATAGACGGTCCGCCATCTTTAGTCACTGATTTAAGCGGAAGCCCAACTGAGGAGTAAAGGAACAGGCGTGTCGCAGTAGGGCAGTGTAGATTCCGCTATTTTGGGACACCGCAACACGGCACTACAGCCGCGGACGTGCCGCAGTAGGGCTATGGAATATCCGCCATCTTTGGTAACGGATAAGAGCGGAAGCTCAACTGAGGAGTAAAGGCATAGGCGTGTCGTAGTAGGGCAGTGTAGAGTCCGCCATTTTAGGGCACCGCAACGCGACACTACTGCCGCGGACGTGACGCAGTAGGGTTATAGACTGTCCGCCATCTTTGGCCATTAATTAGAGCGGAAGCCGAACTGAGGAGTAAAGGCACTGACGTGTAGTAGTAGGGCAGTGTAGAGTCCGATATTTTGGGCCACTGCAACGCGGCACTTCAGCAGCGCACGTGCCGCCGAAGGGCCATGGAGTGTCCGACATCTTTTTCCACTATTTAGAGCGGAAGCAGATCTGAGGAGAAAAGGCACTGGCGTGTAGTAGTAGGGCAGTGTAGAGTCCGATATTTTGGGCCACTGCAACGCGGCACTTCAGCAGCGCACGTGCCGCAGTAGGGCTATGGATTGTCCGCCAACTTTGGCCACAAATTAGAGCGGAAGCCGAACTGAAGAGTAAAGGCACTTGCGTGTCGTAGTAGGGCAGTGAAGTGTCCGCCATTTTGGGGCCCCGCAACGTGGCACTACAGCCGCGGACGTGCCGCAGAAGGTCTATAGACTATTCGCCATCTTTGGTCACTGATTTGAGCGGAAGTCGATTTAAGGAGTAAAGGCACTGACTTGTCGTCGTAGGGCAGTGTAGAGTCCGATATTTTGGGGCACCGCAACGCGGCACTACAGCCGCGGACGTGCCTCAGAAGGTCTATAGACTATTCGCCAACTTTGGCCACTGATTAGAGCGGAAGCTCATCTGTTGAGTAAAGCCACTGTCGTGTCGTAGTAGGGCAGTGTAGAGTCCGCCATTTAGGGGCATCGCAACGCGGCACTACAGCCGCAGACGTGCCGCAGTAGGGCCATGGAGGGTCCGCCATATTTGGCCACTGATTTAAGCGAAAGCCCAACTGAGGAGTAAAGGAACAGGCGTGTCGTAGTAGGGCAGTGAAGTGTCCGCCATTTTGGGGCACCGCAACGCGGCACTACAGCCGCGGACGTGAAGCAGAAGGTCTATAGACTATTCGCCATCTTTGGCCACTGATTTGAGCGGAAGTCGATTTAAGGAGTAAAGGCACTTACGCGTCGTCTTAGGGCAGTGTAGAGTAAGATATTTTGGGCCACCGCAACACGGCACTACAGCCGTGATGTGCCGCATTAGGGCCGGGGAGTGTTCGCCATCTTTGGCCAGGGATTAGAGCGGAAGCCGAACAGAGGAGTAAAGCCACAGGCGTGTCGTAGTCGGGCAGTGTTGCGTCCGACATGTTGGGCCGCAGCAACGCGGCACTACAGCCGTGCAAGTGCCGCATTAGGGCCGGGGAGTGTTCATCATCTTTGGACAAGGATTAGAGCGGAAGCCGAACTGTGGAGTAAAGGCACTGGCGTGTCGTAGTCGGGCAGTGTAGAGTACGCCATTTTCGGCCACTGCAACGCGGCACTTTAGCAGCGCACGTGCCGCTGAAGGGCCATGGAGTGTCCGACATCTTTTTCCATTAGTTAGAGTGGAAGCAGAACTGAAGAGAAAAGGCACTGGCGTGTAGTAGTAGGGCAGTGTAGTATCCTGTCATTTTGGCCACCGCTACGCAGCACTACAGCCGCGGACGTGCCGCAGTAGGGCTATAGACTGTCCGCCATCTTTAGCCACTGATTTAAGCGGAAGCCCTACTGAGGAGTAAAGGAACAGGCCTGTCGTAGTAGGGCAGTGTAGAGTCCGATATTTTGGTGCAACGCAACGCGACACTACAGCCGCGCGCTTGCCGCAGTAGGGCAATGGAGGGTCCGCCATATTTGGCCTCTGATTTAAGCGGAAGCGCAACTGAGAACTTAAGTCTTTGGTAGAGTCTAGTAGGGCAGTGTAGTGTCCGCCATGTCGGGCCTCCACAACGCGGCACAACAGCCTATTACGTGCCGCAGTAGGGCCGTGGAGTGTCCGCCATTTTTGGCCATTGATTAGAGCGGAAGCCGAACTGAGGAGTAAAGGCACTGGCGTGTCGTAGTCGGACAGTGTTGCGTCCAACATGTTGGGCCACTGCAACGCAGCACTTCAGCAGCGCACGTGCCGCCGAAGGGCCATGGAGTGTCCGACATCTTTTTCCACTATTTAGAGCGGAAGCAGATCTGAGGAGAAAAGGCACTGGCGTGTAGTAGTAGGGCAGTGTAGAGTCCGATATTTTGGGCCACCGCAACGTGACACTACAGCCGTGCACGTGCCACGGTAAGGCTATGGATTGTCCTCCATCTTTGGCCACAAATTAGAGCGGAAGCTCATCTGAGGAGTAAAGCCACAGGCGTGTCGTAGTAGGGCAGTGTAGAGTCCGCCATTTAGGGGCACCGCAACGCGGCACTACAGCCGCAGACGTGCCACAGTAGGGCCACGGAGGGTCCGCCATATTAGGCCACTGATTTAAGCGAAAGCCCAACTGAGGAGTAAAGGAACAGGCGTGTCGTAGTAGGGCAGTGAATTGTCCGCCATTTTGGGGCACCGCAACGCGGCACTACAGCCGCGGACGTGCCGCAGAAGGTCTATAGACTATTCGCCATCTTTGGCCACTGATTTGAGCGGAAGTCAATTTAAGGAGTAAAGGCACTGACGTGTCGTCGTAGGACAGTGTAGAGTCCGCTAGTTTGGGGCACCGCAACACGGCACTACAGCCGCGGACGTGCCGCTGCAGGGCTATGGATTGTCCGCCAACTTTGGCCACAAATTAGAGCGGAAGCCGAACTGAAGAGTAAAGGCACTTGCGTGTCGTAGTAGGGCAGTGAAGTGTCCGCCATTTTGGGGCCCCGCAACGCGGCACTACAGCCGCGGACGTGCCGCAGAAGGTCTATAGACTATTCGCCATCTTTGGCCACTGATTTGAGCGGAAGTCGATTTAAGGAGTAAAGGCACTGACGTGTCGTCGTAGGGCAGTGTAGAGTCCGATATTTAGGGCCACCGCAACACGGAACTACAGCCGTGATGTGCCGCATTAGGGCCAGGGAGTGTTCGCCATCTTTGGCCAGGGATTAGAGCGGAAGCCGAACTGAGGAGTAAAGGCACTGACGTGTCGTCGTAGGGCAGTGTAGAGTCCGATATTTTTGGCCACCACTGCTCAGCACTACAGCCGCGGACGTGCCGCAGTAGCGCTATAGACTGTCCGCTACCTTTAGCCACTGATTTAAGCGGAAGCCCAACTGAGGAGTAAAGGAACAGGCGTGTCGCAGTAGGGCAGTGTAGAGTCCGCTATTTTGGGGCACCGCAACTCGGCACTACAGCCGCGGACGTGCCGCAGTAGGGCTATGGAATGCCCGCCATCTTTGGTAACGGATAAGAGCGGAAGCCGAACTGAAGAGTAAAGACACTTGCGTGTCGTGCTAGGGCAGTGTATAGTCCGACATTTTGGGCCACCGCACCGCGGCACTACAGTCGCGGACGTGCTGCTGTAGGGCTATGGAGTGTCCACCATCTTTGGCCACTGATTAGAGCGGAAGCTCATCTGAGGAATAAAGCCACAGGCGTGTCGTAGTAGGGCAGTGTAGAGTCCGACATTTTGGGGCACCGCATCGCGGCACTACAGCCGCGGACGTGCTGCAGTAGGGCCATGGAGGGTCCGCCATATTTGGCCACAGATTTAAGCGAAAGCTGAACTGAGGAGTAAAGGAACAGGCGTGTCGTAGTAGGGCAGTGAAGTGTCCGCCATTTTGGGGCACTGCAACGCGGCACTACAGCCGCGGACGTGTCGCAGAAGGTCTATAGACTATTCGCCATCTTTGGTCACTGATTTGAGCGGAAGTCGATTTAAGGAGTAAAGGCACTGACGTGTCGTCGTAGGGCAGTGTAGAGTCCGATATTTTGGGCCACCGCAACACGGCACTACAGCCGTGATGTGCCGCATTAGGGCCGGGGAGTGTTCGCCATCTTTGGCCAGGGATTAGAGCGGAAGCCGAACAGAGGAGTAAAGGCACTGACGTGTAGTAGTAGGGCAGATTAGAGTCCGATATTTTGGGGCAACACAACGTGGCACTTCAGCTTACACGTGCCGCAGAAGGGCCATGGAGTGTCCGCCATCTTTTTCCATTAGTTAGATTGGAAGCCGAACTGAAGAGAAAAGGCACTGGCGTGTAGTAGTAGGGCAGTGTAGTATCCTGCCATTTTAGCCACCACTGCTCAGCACTACAGCCGCGGACGTGCCGCAGTAGGGCTACAGACTGTCCGCCATCTTTAGCCACTGATTTAAGCGGAAGCCCATCTGAGGAGTAAAGGCACTGGTGTGTAGAAATAGGGCAGTGTAATTTCCTGCCATTTTGGCCACCGCAACGCGGCACTACAGCCGCGGGCGTGCCGCTCTAGGGCTATAGACTGCTCGCCATCTTTGGCCACTGATTAGAGCGGAAGCCCAACTGAGGAGCAAAGGCACTGGCGTGTCGTAGTAGGGCAGAGTAGAGTCTGACATTTTGGGCCACCGCAACGCAGCACTACAGCCGCGGGCGTGCCGCTCTAGGGCTATAGACTGCTCGCCATCTTTGGCCACTGATTAGAGCGGAAGCCGAACTGTGGAGTAAAGGCACAGGC
Organism: Parasteatoda tepidariorum; assembly: GCF_982258835.1. NCBI lineage: Eukaryota > Metazoa > Arthropoda > Arachnida > Araneae > Theridiidae > Parasteatoda > Parasteatoda tepidariorum. Next base: position 468,782 of record NW_028257379.1, on the reverse strand, counting down.
GTGTGGTAGTAGGGCTGGGAAGAGTCCAACATGTTGGGCCACCGCAATGCGGCACTACAGCCGCGCGAGTGCCGCTGAAGGGCCATGGAGGGTCCGCTATATTTGGCCACTGATTAGAGCGGAAGCACTACTGAGAACTTAAGTCTTTGGTAGGGTCTAGAAGGGCAGTGTTGTGTCCGCCATTTTGGGCCACTGATTAGAGCAGAAGCCGAACTGAGGAGTAAATGTAATGGCGTCTAGCAGTTGGGCAGTGTAGTTTCCTGCCTTTCTCGCCACTGCAACGCAGCACTACAGCCGTGCACGTGCCGCAGTAGGGCTATAGACAGTCCGCCATCTTTGGTCACTGATTAGGGCGGAAGCCGACCTGAGGAGTAAAGGCACTCGCGTGTCGTAGTAGGGCAGTGTAAGTTCTTGCCATTTTGGCCCCCGCAACGCAGCTATAAAGCCGCACACGTGCCGCAGTAGGGCCATGGAGGGTCCGCAATCTTTGGAAAAGGATAAGAGCGGAAGCCCAACTGAGGGGTTATGGGACTGGCGTTTAGTAGTAGGACAGCGATGAGTTCGACAATTTGGGAAACCGCAACGCGGCACTACAGCCGCGGACGTGCCGCATTAGAGCTATGGAGTGCCCGCCATCTTTGGCCAATGCTTAGTGTGGAAGCGCAATTGAGAACTTATGTCTTTGGCAGGGTCATGTAGGGCGGTGAAGTGTCCGCTATTTTGGGCCACCACAACGCGGCACTACAGTTGCGCATGTGCCGCAGTTGGACCATGGAGTGTCCGAAATCTTTGACCAGTGATTTGAGTGGAAGCCCAACTGAGGTGTAAAGGCAATGGCTTGTCGTTGTAGGGCAGTGTAGTTTCCTGCCATTTTGGCCACCACAACGCGGCACTACAGCCGTGCACTTGCCGCATTAGGGCCTTGGAGTGTTCGCCATTTTTTGGCCACGGATTAGAGCGGACGCCCAACTGAGGAATAAAGGCACTTTCGTGTCGTAGTAGGGCAGTGTAGTTTCCTGCCATTTTGGCCCCCGCAACGCGGCGCTACAGCCGTGCACGTGCCGCTGAAGGGCCATAAAGTGTTCGCCTTCCTTGGACACTAATTATAGCGGAAGCCGAACTGAGGAGTAAAGGCGCTGGTGTGTAGAAATAGGGCAGTGTAGTTTCCTGCCATTTTGGCCACCGAAACGCGGCACTGCAGCCGTGCGAGTGCCGCAGAAGGGCCATGGAGTGTCCGCCATATTTGGCCACGGAGTGGTGCGGAAGCCCAACTGAGGAGTAAAGGCACTGTCGTGTCGTAGTTGGGCAGTGCAGAATCCGACATTTTGGACTACCGCAAAGCGGCACTACAGCCGCGCACGTGCCGCAGAAATGCCATAGAGTGTCCGCCTTCTTTCGTCACAGATTAGAGCGGAAGCCCAACTGAGGAGTAAAGGCACTGTCGTGTCGTAGTTGGGCAGTGCAGAATCCGACATTTTGGACTACCGCAAAGCGGCACTACAGCCGCGCACGTGCCGCAGAAATGCCATAGAGTGTCCGCCTTCTTTCGTCACAGATTAGAGCGGAAGCCGAACTGAGGAGTAAAGGCACCGGCGTGTGGTAGTAGGGCTGGGAAGAGTCCGACATGTTGGTCCACCGAAACGCGGCACTACAGCCATGCGAGAGCCGCTGAAGGGCCATGGAGTGTCCGCCATATTTTTCCACTATTTAGAGCGGAAGCCGAACTGAGGAGTAAAGGCACCGGCGTGTGGTAGTAGGGCTGGGAAGAGTCCGACATGTTGGTCCACCGAAACGCGGCACTACAGCCGTGCGAGAGCCGCTGAAGGGCCATGGAGTGTCCGCCATATTTTTCCACTATTTAGAGCGAAAGCCGAACGGAGGAGTAATGGCACTGGCGTGTAGTAGTTGGGCAGTGTAGAGTCCGAAATTTTGGGCCTCTGCAACGCGACACAATAGCCGCGCATGAGCCGCAATAGGGCCATAGAGTGTCCGCCTTCTTTGTTCACTAATTTGACGGAATTCGAACTGAGGAATAAAGGTACTGGCGTGTAGAAATAGGGCAGTATAGTTTCCTGCCATTTTGGCCACCGCAACGCGGTAATACAGCCGTGCACGTGCAGCATTAGGACCGTGGACTGTCCGCAATCTTTGGCCACTGATTAGAGCGGAAGCGCAACTGAGAACTTAAGTCTTTGGTAGGGTTTTGAAGGGCAGTGTAGAGTCCGACATTTTGGACACCGCAACGCGGCACTACAGCCTCGGACGTGCCGCACTAGGGCTATAGACTGTTCGCCATCTTTGGCCACTGATTAGAGCGGAAGCCCAACTGTGGAGTAAAGGCACTGGTGTGTAGAAATAGGGCAGTGTAATTTCCTGCCATTTTGGCCACCGCAACGCGGCACTACAGCCGCGGGCGTGCCGCTCTAGGGCTATAGACTGCTCGCCATCTTTGGCCACTGATTAGAGCGGAAGCCCAACTGAGGAGCAAAGGCACTGGCGTGTCGTAGTAGGGCAGAGTAGAGTCTGACATTTTGGGCCACCGCAACGCAGCACTACAGCCGCGGGCGTGCCGCTCTAGGGCTATAGACTGCTCGCCATCTTTGGCCACTGATTAGAGCGGAAGCCGAACTGTGGAGTAAAGGCACAGGCGTGTGGTAGTAGGGCTGGGAAGAGTCCAACATGTTGGGCCACCGCAATGCGGCACTACAGCCGCGCGAGTGCCGCTGAAGGGCCATGGAGGGTCCGCTATATTTGGCCACTGATTAGAGCGGAAGCACTACTGAGAACTTAAGTCTTTGGTAGGGTCTAGAAGGGCAGTGTTGTGTCCGCCATTTTGGGCCACTGATTAGAGCAGAAGCCGAACTGAGGAGTAAATGTAATGGCGTCTAGCAGTTGGGCAGTGTAGTTTCCTGCCTTTCTCGCCACTGCAACGCAGCACTACAGCCGTGCACGTGCCGCAGTAGGGCTATAGACAGTCCGCCATCTTTGGTCACTGATTAGGGCGGAAGCCGACCTGAGGAGTAAAGGCACTCGCGTGTCGTAGTAGGGCAGTGTAAGTTCTTGCCATTTTGGCCCCCGCAACGCAGCTATAAAGCCGCACACGTGCCGCAGTAGGGCCATGGAGGGTCCGCAATCTTTGGAAAAGGATAAGAGCGGAAGCCCAACTGAGGGGTTATGGGACTGGCGTTTAGTAGTAGGACAGCGATGAGTTCGACAATTTGGGAAACCGCAACGCGGCACTACAGCCGCGGACGTGCCGCATTAGAGCTATGGAGTGCCCGCCATCTTTGGCCAATGCTTAGTGTGGAAGCGCAATTGAGAACTTATGTCTTTGGTAGGGTCATGTAGGGCGGTGAAGTGTCCGCTATTTTGGGCCACCACAACGCGGCACTACAGTTGCGCATGTGCCGCAGTTGGACCATGGAGTGTCCGAAATCTTTGACCAGTGATTTGAGTGGAAGCCCAACTGAGGTGTAAAGGCAATGGCTTGTCGTTGTAGGGCAGTGTAGTTTCCTGCCATTTTGGCCACCACAACGCGGCACTACAGCCGTGCACTTGCCGCATTAGGGCCTTGGAGTGTTCGCCATTTTTTGGCCACGGATTAGAGCGGACGCCCAACTGAGGAATAAAGGCACTTTCGTGTCGTAGTAGGGCAGTGTAGTTTCCTGCCATTTTGGCCCCCGCAACGCGGCTCTACAGCCGTGCACGTGCCGCTGAAGGGCCATAAAGTGTTCGCCTTCCTTGGACACTAATTATAGCGGAAGCCGAACTGAGGAGTAAAGGCGCTGGTGTGTAGAAATAGGGCAGTGTAGTTTCCTGCCATTTTGGCCACCGAAACGCGGCACTGCAGCCGTGCGAGTGCCGCAGAAGGGCCATGGAGTGTCCGCCATATTTGGCCACGGAGTGGTGCGGAAGCCCAACTGAGGAGTAAAGGCACTGTCGTGTCGTAGTTGGGCAGTGCAGAATCCGACATTTTGGACTACCGCAAAGCGGCACTACAGCCGCGCACGTGCCGCAGAAATGCCATAGAGTGTCCGCCTTCTTTCGTCACAGATTAGAGCGGAAGCCGAACTGAGGAGTAAAGGCACCGGCGTGTGGTAGTAGTGCTGGGAAGAGTCCGACATGTTGGTCCACCGAAACGCGGCACTACAGCCATGCGAGAGCCGCTGAAGGGCCATGGAGTGTCCGCCATATTTTTCAACTATTTAGAGCGGAAGCCGAACTGAGGAGTAAAGGCACCGGCGTGTGGTAGTAGGGCTGGGAAGAGTCCGACATGTTGGTCCACCGAAACGCGGCACTACAGCCGTGCGAGAGCCGCTGAAGGGCCATGGAGTGTCCGCCATATTTTTCCACTATTTAGAGCGAAAGCCGAACGGAGGAGTAATGGCACTGGCGTGTAGTAGTTGGGCAGTGTAGAGTCCGAAATTTTGGGCCACTGCAACGCGACATAATAGCCGCGCATGAGCCGCAATAGGGCCATAGAGTGTCCGCCTTCTTTGTTCACTAATTTGACGGAATTCGAACTGAGGAATAAAGGTACTGGCGTGTAGAAATAGGGCAGTATAGTTTCCTGCCATTTTGGCCACCGCAACGCGGTAATACAGCCGTGCACGTGCAGCATTAGGACCGTGGACTGTCCGCAATCTTTGGCCACTGATTAGAGCGGAAGCGCAACTGAGAACTTAAGTCTTTGGTAGGGTTTTGAAGGGCAGTGTAGAGTCCGACATTTTGGACACCGCAACGCGGCACTACAGCCTCGGACGTGCCGCACTAGGGCTATAGACTGTTCGCCATCTTTGGCCACTGATTAGAGCGGAAGCCCAACTGTGGAGTAAAGGCACTGGTGTGTAGAAATAGGGCAGTGTAATTTCCTGCCATTTTGGCCACCGCAACGCGGCACTACAGCCGCGGGCGTGCCGCTCTAGGGCTATAGACTGCTCGCCATCTTTGGCCACTGATTAGAGCGGAAGCCCAACTGAGGAGCAAAGGCACTGGCGTGTCGTAGTAGGGCAGAGTAGAGTCTGACATTTTGGGCCACCGCAACGCAGCACTACAGCCGCGGGCGTGCCGCTCTAGGGCTATAGACTGCTCGCCATCTTTGGCCACTGATTAGAGCGGAAGCCGAACTGTGGAGTAAAGGCACAGGCGTGTGGTAGTAGGGCTGGGAAGAGTCCAACATGTTGGGCCACCGCAATGCGGCACTACAGCCGCGCGAGTGCCGCTGAATGGCCATGGAGGGTCCGCTATATTTGGCCACTGATTAGAGCGGAAGCACTACTGAGAACTTAAGTCTTTGGTAGGGTCTAGAAGGGCAGTGTTGTGTCCGCCATTTTGGGCCACTGATTAGAGCAGAAGCCGAACTGAGGAGTAAATGTAATGGCGTCTAGCAGTTGGGCAGTGTAGTTTCCTGCCTTTCTCGCCACTGCAACGCAGCACTACAGCCGTGCACGTGCCGCAGTAGGGCTATAGACAGTCCGCCATCTTTGGTCACTGATTAGGGCGGAAGCCGACCTGAGGAGTAAAGGCACTCGCGTGTCGTAGTAGGGCAGTGTAAGTTCTTGCCATTTTGGCCCCCGCAACGCAGCTATAAAGCCGCACACGTGCCGCAGTAGGGCCATGGAGGGTCCGCAATCTTTGGAAAAGGATAAGAGCGGAAGCCCAACTGAGGGGTTATGGGACTGGCGTTTAGTAGTAGGACAGCGATGAGTTCGACAATTTGGGAAACCGCAACGCGGCACTACAGCCGCGGACGTGCCGCATTAGAGCTATGGAGTGCCCGCCATCTTTGGCCAATGCTTAGTGTGGAAGCGCAATTGAGAACTTATGTCTTTGGTAGGGTCATGTAGGGCGGTGAAGTGTCCGCTATTTTGGGCCACCACAACGCGGCACTACAGTTGCGCATGTGCCGCAGTTGGACCATGGAGTGTCCGAAATCTTTGACCAGTGATTTGAGTGGAAGCCCAACTGAGGTGTAAAGGCAATGGCTTGTCGTTGTAGGGCAGTGTAGTTTCCTGCCATTTTGGCCACCACAACGCGGCACTACAGCCGTGCACTTGCCGCATTAGGGCCTTGGAGTGTTCGCCATTTTTTGGCCACGGATTAGAGCGGACGCCCAACTGAGGAATAAAGGCACTTTCGTGTCGTAGTAGGGCAGTGTAGTTTCCTGCCATTTTGGCCCCCGCAACGCGGCGCTACAGCCGTGCACGTGCCGCTGAAGGGCCATAAAGTGTTCGCCTTCCTTGGACACTAATTATAGCGGAAGCCGAACTGAGGAGTAAAGGCGCTGGTGTGTAGAAATAGGGCAGTGTAGTTTCCTGCCATTTTGGCCACCGAAACGCGGCACTGCAGCCGTGCGAGTGCCGCAGAAGGGCCATGGAGTGTCCGCCATATTTGGCCACGGAGTGCTGCGGAAGCCCAACTGAGGAGTAAAGGCACTGTCGTGTCGTAGTTGGGCAGTGCAGAATCCGACATTTTGGACTACCGCAAAGCGGCACTACAGCCGCGCACGTGCCGCAGAAATGCCATAGAGTGTCCGCCTTCTTTCGTCACAGATTAGAGCGGAAGCCGAACTGAGGAGTAAAGGCACCGGCGTGTGGTAGTAGGGCTGGGAAGAGTCCGACATGTTGGTCCACCGAAACGCGGCACTACAGCCATGCGAGAGCCGCTGAAGGGCCATGGAGTGTCCGCCATATTTTTCCACTATTTAGAGCGGAAGCCGAACTGAGGAGTAAAGGCACCGGCGTGTGGTAGTAGGGCTGGGAAGAGTCCGACATGTTGGTCCACCGAAACGCGGCACTACAGCCGTGCGAGAGCCGCTGAAGGGCCATGGAGTGTCCGCCATATTTTTCCACTATTTAGAGCGAAAGCCGAACGGAGGAGTAATGGCACTGGCGTGTAGTAGTTGGGCAGTGTAGAGTCCGAAATTTTGGGCCACTGCAACGCGACATAATAGCCGCGCATGAGCCGCAATAGGGCCATAGAGTGTCCGCCTTCTTTGTTCACTAATTTGACGGAAGTCGAACTGAGGAATAAAGGTACTGGCGTGTAGAAATAGGGCAGTATAGTTTCCTGCCATTTTGGCCACCGCAACGCGGTAATACAGCCGTGCACGTGCAGCATTAGGACCGTGGACTGTCCGCAATCTTTGGCCACTGATTAGAGCGGAAGCGCAACTGAGAACTTAAGTCTTTGGTAGGGTTTTGAAGGGCAGTGTAGAGTCCGACATTTTGGACACCGCAACGCGGCACTACAGCCTCGGACGTGCCGCACTAGGGCTATAGACTGTTCGCCATCTTTGGCCACTGATTAGAGCGGAAGCCCAACTGTGGAGTAAAGGCACTGGTGTGTAGAAATAGGGCAGTGTAATTTCCTGCCATTTTGGCCACCGCAACGCGGCACTACAGCCGCGGGCGTGCCGCTCTAGGGCTATAGACTGCTCGCCATCTTTGGCCACTGATTAGAGCGGAAGCCCAACTGAGGAGCAAAGGCACTGGCGTGTCGTAGTAGGGCAGAGTAGAGTCTGACATTTTGGGCCACCGCAACGCAGCACTACAGCCGCGGGCGTGCCGCTCTAGGGCTATAGACTGCTCGCCATCTTTGGCCACTGATTAGAGCGGAAGCCGAACTGTGGAGTAAAGGCACAGGCGTGTGGTAGTAGGGCTGGGAAGAGTCCAACATGTTGGGCCACCGCAATGCGGCACTACAGCCGCGCGAGTGCCGCTGAATGGCCATGGAGGGTCCGCTATATTTGGCCACTGATTAGAGCGGAAGCACTACTGAGAACTTAAGTCTTTGGTAGGGTCTAGAAGGGCAGTGTTGTGTCCGCCATTTTGGGCCACTGATTAGAGCAGAAGCCGAACTGAGGAGTAAATGTAATGGCGTCTAGCAGTTGGGCAGTGTAGTTTCCTGCCTTTCTCGCCACTGCAACGCAGCACTACAGCCGTGCACGTGCCGCAGTAGGGCTATAGACAGTCCGCCATCTTTGGTCACTGATTAGGGCGGAAGCCGACCTGAGGAGTAAAGGCACTCGCGTGTCGTAGTAGGGCAGTGTAAGTTCTTGCCATTTTGGCCCCCGCAACGCAGCTATAAAGCCGCACACGTGCCGCAGTAGGGCCATGGAGGGTCCGCAATCTTTGGAAAAGGATAAGAGCGGAAGCCCAACTGAGGGGTTATGGGACTGGCGTTTAGTAGTAGGACAGCGATGAGTTCGACAATTTGGGAAACCGCAACGCGGCACTACAGCCGCGGACGTGCCGCATTAGAGCTATGGAGTGCCCGCCATCTTTGGCCAATGCTTAGTGTGGAAGCGCAATTGAGAACTTATGTCTTTGGTAGGGTCATGTAGGGCGGTGAAGTGTCCGCTATTTTGGGCCACCACAACGCGGCACTACAGTTGCGCATGTGCCGCAGTTGGACCATGGAGTGTCCGAAATCTTTGACCAGTGATTTGAGTGGAAGCCCAACTGAGGTGTAAAGGCAATGGCTTGTCGTTGTAGGGCAGTGTAGTTTCCTGCCATTTTGGCCACCACAACGCGGCACTACAGCCGTGCACTTGCCGCATTAGGGCCTTGGAGTGTTCGCCATTTTTTGGCCACGGATTAGAGCGGACGCCCAACTGAGGAATAAAGGCACTTTCGTGTCGTAGTAGGGCAGTGCAGTTTCCTGCCATTTTGGCCCCCGCAACGCGGCGCTACAGCCGTGCACGTGCCGCTGAAGGGCCATAAAGTGTTCGCCTTCCTTGGACACTAATTATAGCGGAAGCCGAACTGAGGAGTAAAGGCGCTGGTGTGTAGAAATAGGGCAGTGTAGTTTCCTGCCATTTTGGCCACCGAAACGCGGCACTGCAGCCGTGCGAGTGCCGCAGAAGGGCCATGGAGTGTCCGCCATATTTGGCCACGGAGTGGTGCGGAAGCCCAACTGAGGAGTAAAGGCACTGTCGTGTCGTAGTTGGGCAGTGCAGAATCCGACATTTTGGACTACCGCAAAGCGGCACTACAGCCGCGCACGTGCCGCAGAAATGCCATAGAGTGTCCGCCTTCTTTCGTCACAGATTAGAGCGGAAGCCGAACTGAGGAGTAAAGGCACCGGCGTGTGGTAGTAGGGCTGGGAAGAGTCCGACATGTTGGTCCACCGAAACGCGGCACTACAGCCATGCGAGAGCCGCTGAAGGGCCATGGAGTGTCCGCCATATTTTTCCACTATTTAGAGCGGAAGCCGAACTGAGGAGTAAAGGCACCGGCGTGTGGTAGTAGGGCTGGGAAGAGTCCGACATGTTGGTCCACCGAAACGCGGCACTACAGCCGTGCGAGAGCCGCTGAAGGGCCATGGAGTGTCCGCCATATTTTTCCACTATTTAGAGCGAAAGCCGAACGGAGGAGTAATGGCACTGGCGTGTAGTAGTTGGGCAGTGTAGAGTCCGAAATTTTGGGCCACTGCAACGCGACACAATAGCCGCGCATGAGCCGCAATAGGGCCATAGAGTGTCCGCCTTCTTTGTTCACTAATTTGACGGAAGTCGAACTGAGGAATAAAGGTACTGGCGTGTAGAAATAGGGCAGTATAGTTTCCTGCCATTTTGGCCACCGCAACGCGGTAATACAGCCGTGCACGTGCAGCATTAGGACCGTGGACTGCCCGCAATCTTTGGCCACTGATTAGAGCGGAAGCGCAACTGAGAACTTAAGTCTTTGGTAGGGTTTTGAAGGGCAGTGTAGAGTCCGACATTTTGGACACCGCAACGCGGCACTACAGCCTCGGACGTGCCGCACTAGGGCTATAGACTGTTCGCCATCTTTGGCCACTGATTAGAGCGGAAGCCCAACTGTGGAGTAAAGGCACTGGTGTGTAGAAATAGGGCAGTGTAATTTCCTGCCATTTTGGCCACCGCAACGCGGCACTACAGCCGCGGGCGTGCCGCTCTAGGGCTATAGACTGCTCGCCATCTTTGGCCACTGATTAGAGCGGAAGCCCAACTGAGGAGCAAAGGCACTGGCGTGTCGTAGTAGGGCAGAGTAGAGTCTGACATTTTGGGCCACCGCAACGCAGCACTACAGCCGCGGGCGTGCCGCTCTAGGGCTATAGACTGCTCGCCATCTTTGGCCACTGATTAGAGCGGAAGCCGAACTGTGGAGTAAAGGCACAGGCGTGTGGTAGTAGGGCTGGGAAGAGTCCAACATGTTGGGCCACCGCAATGCGGCACTACAGCCGCGCGAGTGCCGCTGAAGGGCCATGGAGGGTCCGCTATATTTGGCCACTGATTAGAGCGGAAGCACTACTGAGAACTTAAGTCTTTGGTAGGGTCTAGAAGGGCAGTGTTGTGTCCGCCATTTTGGGCCACTGATTAGAGCAGAAGCCGAACTGAGGAGTAAATGTAATGGCGTCTAGCAGTTGGGCAGTGTAGTTTCCTGCCTTTCTCGCCACTGCAACGCAGCACTACAGCCGTGCACGTGCCGCAGTAGGGCTATAGACAGTCCGCCATCTTTGGTCACTGATTAGGGCGGAAGCCGACCTGAGGAGTAAAGGCACTCGCGTGTCGTAGTAGGGCAGTGTAAGTTCTTGCCATTTTGGCCCCCGCAACGCAGCTATAAAGCCGCACACGTGCCGCAGTAGGGCCATGGAGGGTCCGCAATCTTTGGAAAAGGATAAGAGCGGAAGCCCAACTGAGGGGTTATGGGACTGGCGTTTAGTAGTAGGACAGCGATGAGTTCGACAATTTGGGAAACCGCAACGCGGCACTACAGCCGCGGACGTGCCGCATTAGAGCTATGGAGTGCCCGCCATCTTTGGCCAATGCTTAGTGTGGAAGCGCAATTGAGAACTTATGTCTTTGGTAGGGTCATGTAGGGCGGTGAAGTGTCCGCTATTTTGGGCCACCACAACGCGGCACTACAGTTGCGCATGTGCCGCAGTTGGACCATGGAGTGTCCGAAATCTTTGACCAGTGATTTGAGTGGAAGCCCAACTGAGGTGTAAAGGCAATGGCTTGTCGTTGTAGGGCAGTGTAGTTTCCTGCCATTTTGGCCACCACAACGCGGCACTACAGCCGTGCACTTGCCGCATTAGGGCCTTGGAGTGTTCGCCATTTTTTGGCCACGGATTAGAGCGGACGCCCAACTGAGGAATAAAGGCACTTTCGTGTCGTAGTAGGGCAGTGTAGTTTCCTGCCATTTTGGCCCCCGCAACGCGGCGCTACAGCCGTGCACGTGCCGCTGAAGGGCCATAAAGTGTTCGCCTTCCTTGGACACTAATTATAGCGGAAGCCGAACTGAGGAGTAAAGGCGCTGGTGTGTAGAAATAGGGCAGTGTAGTTTCCTGCCATTTTGGCCACCGAAACGCGGCACTGCAGCCGTGCGAGTGCCGCAGAAGGGCCATGGAGTGTCCGCCATATTTGGCCACGGAGTGCTGCGGAAGCCCAACTGAGGAGTAAAGGCACTGTCGTGTCGTAGTTGGGCAGTGCAGAATCCGACATTTTGGACTACCGCAAAGCGGCACTACAGCCGCGCACGTGCCGCAGAAATGCCATAGAGTGTCCGCCTTCTTTCGTCACAGATTAGAGCGGAAGCCGAACTGAGGAGTAAAGGCACCGGCGTGTGGTAGTAGGGCTGGGAAGAGTCCGACATGTTGGTCCACCGAAACGCGGCACTACAGCCATGCGAGAGCCGCTGAAGGGCCATGGAGTGTCCGCCATATTTTTCCACTATTTAGAGCGGAAGCCGAACTGAGGAGTAAAGGCACCGGCGTGTGGTAGTAGGGCTGGGAAGAGTCCGACATGTTGGTCCACCGAAACGCGGCACTACAGCCGTGCGAGAGCCGCTGAAGGGCCATGGAGTGTCCGCCATATTTTTCCACTATTTAGAGCGAAAGCCGAACGGAGGAGTAATGGCACTGGCGTGTAGTAGTTGGGCAGTGTAGAGTCCGAAATTTTGGGCCACTGCAACGCGACATAATAGCCGCGCATGAGCCGCAATAGGGCCATAGAGTGTCCGCCTTCTTTGTTCACTAATTTGACGGAAGTCGAACTGAGGAATAAAGGTACTGGCGTGTAGAAATAGGGCAGTATAGTTTCCTGCCATTTTGGCCACCGCAACGCGGTAATACAGCCGTGCACGTGCAGCATTAGGACCGTGGACTGTCCGCAATCTTTGGCCACTGATTAGAGCGGAAGCGCAACTGAGAACTTAAGTCTTTGGTAGGGTTTTGAAGGGCAGTGTAGAGTCCGACATTTTGGACACCGCAACGCGGCACTACAGCCTCGGACGTGCCGCACTAGGGCTATAGACTGTTCGCCATCTTTGGCCACTGATTAGAGCGGAAGCCCAACTGTGGAGTAAAGGCACTGGTGTGTAGAAATAGGGCAGTGTAATTTCCTGCCATTTTGGCCACCGCAACGCGGCACTACAGCCGCGGGCGTGCCGCTCTAGGGCTATAGACTGCTCGCCATCTTTGGCCACTGATTAGAGCGGAAGCCCAACTGAGGAGCAAAGGCACTGGCGTGTCGTAGTAGGGCAGAGTAGAGTCTGACATTTTGGGCCACCGCAACGCAGCACTACAGCCGCGGGCGTGCCGCTCTAGGGCTATAGACTGCTCGCCATCTTTGGCCACTGATTAGAGCGGAAGCCGAACTGTGGAGTAAAGGCACAGGCGTGTGGTAGTAGGGCTGGGAAGAGTCCAACATGTTGGGCCACCGCAATGCGGCACTACAGCCGCGCGAGTGCCGCTGAATGGCCATGGAGGGTCCGCTATATTTGGCCACTGATTAGAGCGGAAGCACTACTGAGAACTTAAGTCTTTGGTAGGGTCTAGAAGGGCAGTGTTGTGTCCGCCATTTTGGGCCACTGATTAGAGCAGAAGCCGAACTGAGGAGTAAATGTAATGGCGTCTAGCAGTTGGGCAGTGTAGTTTCCTGCCTTTCTCGCCACTGCAACGCAGCACTACAGCCGTGCACGTGCCGCAGTAGGGCTATAGACAGTCCGCCATCTTTGGTCACTGATTAGGGCGGAAGCCGACCTGAGGAGTAAAGGCACTCGCGTGTCGTAGTAGGGCAGTGTAAGTTCTTGCCATTTTGGCCCCCGCAACGCAGCTATAAAGCCGCACACGTGCCGCAGTAGGGCCATGGAGGGTCCGCAATCTTTGGAAAAGGATAAGAGCGGAAGCCCAACTGAGGGGTTATGGGACTGGCGTTTAGTAGTAGGACAGCGATGAGTTCGACAATTTGGGAAACCGCAACGCGGCACTACAGCCGCGGACGTGCCGCATTAGAGCTATGGAGTGCCCGCCATCTTTGGCCAATGCTTAGTGTGGAAGCGCAATTGAGAACTTATGTCTTTGGTAGGGTCATGTAGGGCGGTGAAGTGTCCGCTATTTTGGGCCACCACAACGCGGCACTACAGTTGCGCATGTGCCGCAGTTGGACCATGGAGTGTCCGAAATCTTTGACCAGTGATTTGAGTGGAAGCCCAACTGAGGTGTAAAGGCAATGGCTTGTCGTTGTAGGGCAGTGTAGTTTCCTGCCATTTTGGCCACCACAACGCGGCACTACAGCCGTGCACTTGCCGCATTAGGGCCTTGGAGTGTTCGCCATTTTTTGGCCACGGATTAGAGCGGACGCCCAACTGAGGAATAAAGGCACTTTCGTGTCGTAGTAGGGCAGTGCAGTTTCCTGCCATTTTGGCCCCCGCAACGCGGCGCTACAGCCGTGCACGTGCCGCTGAAGGGCCATAAAGTGTTCGCCTTCCTTGGACACTAATTATAGCGGAAGCCGAACTGAGGAGTAAAGGCGCTGGTGTGTAGAAATAGGGCAGTGTAGTTTCCTGCCATTTTGGCCACCGAAACGCGGCACTGCAGCCGTGCGAGTGCCGCAGAAGGGCCATGGAGTGTCCGCCATATTTGGCCACGGAGTGGTGCGGAAGCCCAACTGAGGAGTAAAGGCACTGTCGTGTCGTAGTTGGGCAGTGCAGAATCCGACATTTTGGACTACCGCAAAGCGGCACTACAGCCGCGCACGTGCCGCAGAAATGCCATAGAGTGTCCGCCTTCTTTCGTCACAGATTAGAGCGGAAGCCGAACTGAGGAGTAAAGGCACCGGCGTGTGGTAGTAGGGCTGGGAAGAGTCCGACATGTTGGTCCACCGAAACGCGGCACTACAGCCATGCGAGAGCCGCTGAAGGGCCATGGAGTGTCCGCCATATTTTTCCACTATTTAGAGCGGAAGCCGAACTGAGGAGTAAAGGCACCGGCGTGTGGTAGTAGGGCTGGGAAGAGTCCGACATGTTGGTCCACCGAAACGCGGCACTACAGCCGTGCGAGAGCCGCTGAAGGGCCATGGAGTGTCCGCCATATTTTTCCACTATTTAGAGCGAAAGCCGAACGGAGGAGTAATGGCACTGGCGTGTAGTAGTTGGGCAGTGTAGAGTCCGAAATTTTGGGCCACTGCAACGCGACACAATAGCCGCGCATGAGCCGCAATAGGGCCATAGAGTGTCCGCCTTCTTTGTTCACTAATTTGACGGAAGTCGAACTGAGGAATAAAGGTACTGGCGTGTAGAAATAGGGCAGTATAGTTTCCTGCCATTTTGGCCACCGCAACGCGGTAATACAGCCGTGCACGTGCAGCATTAGGACCGTGGACTGTCCGCAATCTTTGGCCACTGATTAGAGCGGAAGCGCAACTGAGAACTTAAGTCTTTGGTAGGGTTTTGAAGGGCAGTGTAGAGTCCGACATTTTGGACACCGCAACGCGGCACTACAGCCTCGGACGTGCCGCACTAGGGCTATAGACTGTTCGCCATCTTTGGCCACTGATTAGAGCGGAAGCCCAACTGTGGAGTAAAGGCACTGGTGTGTAGAAATAGGGCAGTGTAATTTCCTGCCATTTTGGCCACCGCAACGCGGCACTACAGCCGCGGGCGTGCCGCTCTAGGGCTATAGACTGCTCGCCATCTTTGGCCACTGATTAGAGCGGAAGCCCAACTGAGGAGCAAAGGCACTGGCGTGTCGTAGTAGGGCAGAGTAGAGTCTGACATTTTGGGCCACCGCAACGCAGCACTACAGCCGCGGGCGTGCCGCTCTAGGGCTATAGACTGCTCGCCATCTTTGGCCACTGATTAGAGCGGAAGCCGAACTGTGGAGTAAAGGCACAGGCGTGTGGTAGTAGGGCTGGGAAGAGTCCAACATGTTGGGCCACCGCAATGCGGCACTACAGCCGCGCGAGTGCCGCTGAATGGCCATGGAGGGTCCGCTATATTTGGCCACTGATTAGAGCGGAAGCACTACTGAGAACTTAAGTCTTTGGTAGGGTCTAGAAGGGCAGTGTTGTGTCCGCCATTTTGGGCCACTGATTAGAGCAGAAGCCGAACTGAGGAGTAAATGTAATGGCGTCTAGCAGTTGGGCAGTGTAGTTTCCTGCCTTTCTCGCCACTGCAACGCAGCACTACAGCCGTGCACGTGCCGCAGTAGGGCTATAGACAGTCCGCCATCTTTGGTCACTGATTAGGGCGGAAGCCGACCTGAGGAGTAAAGGCACTCGCGTGTCGTAGTAGGGCAGTGTAAGTTCTTGCCATTTTGGCCCCCGCAACGCAGCTATAAAGCCGCACACGTGCCGCAGTAGGGCCATGGAGGGTCCGCAATCTTTGGAAAAGGATAAGAGCGGAAGCCCAACTGAGGGGTTATGGGACTGGCGTTTAGTAGTAGGACAGCGATGAGTTCGACAATTTGGGAAACCGCAACGCGGCACTACAGCCGCGGACGTGCCGCATTAGAGCTATGGAGTGCCCGCCATCTTTGGCCAATGCTTAGTGTGGAAGCGCAATTGAGAACTTATGTCTTTGGTAGGGTCATGTAGGGCGGTGAAGTGTCCGCTATTTTGGGCCACCACAACGCGGCACTACAGTTGCGCATGTGCCGCAGTTGGACCATGGAGTGTCCGAAATCTTTGACCAGTGATTTGAGTGGAAGCCCAACTGAGGTGTAAAGGCAATGGCTTGTCGTTGTAGGGCAGTGTAGTTTCCTGCCATTTTGGCCACCACAACGCGGCACTACAGCCGTGCACTTGCCGCATTAGGGCCTTGGAGTGTTCGCCATTTTTTGGCCACGGATTAGAGCGGACGCCCAACTGAGGAATAAAGGCACTTTCGTGTCGTAGTAGGGCAGTGCAGTTTCCTGCCATTTTGGCCCCCGCAACGCGGCGCTACAGCCGTGCACGTGCCGCTGAAGGGCCATAAAGTGTTCGCCTTCCTTGGACACTAATTATAGCGGAAGCCGAACTGAGGAGTAAAGGCGCTGGTGTGTAGAAATAGGGCAGTGTAGTTTCCTGCCATTTTGGCCACCGAAACGCGGCACTGCAGCCGTGCGAGTGCCGCAGAAGGGCCATGGAGTGTCCGCCATATTTGGCCACGGAGTGGTGCGGAAGCCCAACTGAGGAGTAAAGGCACTGTCGTGTCGTAGTTGGGCAGTGCAGAATCCGACATTTTGGACTACCGCAAAGCGGCACTACAGCCGCGCACGTGCCGCAGAAATGCCATAGAGTGTCCGCCTTCTTTCGTCACAGATTAGAGCGGAAGCCGAACTGAGGAGTAAAGGCACCGGCGTGTGGTAGTAGGGCTGGGAAGAGTCCGACATGTTGGTCCACCGAAACGCGGCACTACAGCCATGCGAGAGCCGCTGAAGGGCCATGGAGTGTCCGCCATATTTTTCCACTATTTAGAGCGGAAGCCGAACTGAGGAGTAAAGGCACCGGCGTGTGGTAGTAGGGCTGGGAAGAGTCCGACATGTTGGTCCACCGAAACGCGGCACTACAGCCGTGCGAGAGCCGCTGAAGGGCCATGGAGTGTCCGCCATATTTTTCCACTATTTAGAGCGAAAGCCGAACGGAGGAGTAATGGCACTGGCGTGTAGTAGTTGGGCAGTGTAGAGTCCGAAATTTTGGGCCACTGCAACGCGACACAATAGCCGCGCATGAGCCGCAATAGGGCCATAGAGTGTCCGCCTTCTTTGTTCACTAATTTGACGGAAGTCGAACTGAGGAATAAAGGTACTGGCGTGTAGAAATAGGGCAGTATAGTTTCCTGCCATTTTGGCCACCGCAACGCGGTAATACAGCCGTGCACGTGCAGCATTAGGACCGTGGACTGTCCGCAATCTTTGGCCACTGATTAGAGCGGAAGCGCAACTGAGAACTTAAGTCTTTGGTAGGGTTTTGAAGGGCAGTGTAGAGTCCGACATTTTGGACACCGCAACGCGGCACTACAGCCTCGGACGTGCCGCACTAGGGCTATAGACTGTTCGCCATCTTTGGCCACTGATTAGAGCGGAAGCCCAACTGTGGAGTAAAGGCACTGGTGTGTAGAAATAGGGCAGTGTAATTTCCTGCCATTTTGGCCACCGCAACGCGGCACTACAGCCGCGGGCGTGCCGCTCTAGGGCTATAGACTGCTCGCCATCTTTGGCCACTGATTAGAGCGGAAGCCCAACTGAGGAGCAAAGGCACTGGCGTGTCGTAGTAGGGCAGAGTAGAGTCTGACATTTTGGGCCACCGCAACGCAGCACTACAGCCGCGGGCGTGCCGCTCTAGGGCTATAGACTGCTCGCCATCTTTGGCCACTGATTAGAGCGGAAGCCGAACTGTGGAGTAAAGGCACAGGCGTGTGGTAGTAGGGCTGGGAAGAGTCCAACATGTTGGGCCACCGCAATGCGGCACTACAGCCGCGCGAGTGCCGCTGAAGGGCCATGGAGGGTCCGCTATATTTGGCCACTGATTAGAGCGGAAGCACTACTGAGAACTTAAGTCTTTGGTAGGGTCTAGAAGGGCAGTGTTGTGTCCGCCATTTTGGGCCACTGATTAGAGCAGAAGCCGAACTGAGGAGTAAATGTAATGGCGTCTAGCAGTTGGGCAGTGTAGTTTCCTGCCTTTCTCGCCACTGCAACGCAGCACTACAGCCGTGCACGTGCCGCAGTAGGGCTATAGACAGTCCGCCATCTTTGGTCACTGATTAGGGCGGAAGCCGACCTGAGGAGTAAAGGCACTCGCGTGTCGTAGTAGGGCAGTGTAAGTTCTTGCCATTTTGGCCCCCGCAACGCAGCTATAAAGCCGCACACGTGCCGCAGTAGGGCCATGGAGGGTCCGCAATCTTTGGAAAAGGATAAGAGCGGAAGCCCAACTGAGGGGTTATGGGACTGGCGTTTAGTAGTAGGACAGCGATGAGTTCGACAATTTGGGAAACCGCAACGCGGCACTACAGCCGCGGACGTGCCGCATTAGAGCTATGGAGTGCCCGCCATCTTTGGCCAATGCTTAGTGTGGAAGCGCAATTGAGAACTTATGTCTTTGGTAGGGTCATGTAGGGCGGTGAAGTGTCCGCTATTTTGGGACACCACAACGCGGCACTACAGTTGCGCATGTGCCGCAGTTGGACCATGGAGTGTCCGAAATCTTTGACCAGTGATTTGAGTGGAAGCCCAACGGAGGTGTAAAGGCAATGGCTTGTCGTTGTAGGGCAGTGTAGTTTCCTGCCATTTTGGCCACCACAACGCGGCACTACAGCCGTGCACTTGCCGCATTAGGGCCTTGGAGTGTTCGCCATTTTTTGGCCACGGATTAGAGCGGAAGCCCAACTGAGGAATAAAGGCACTTTCGTGTCGTAGTAGGGCAGTGTAGCTTCCTGCCATTTTGGCCCCCGCAACGCGGCGCTACAGCCGTGCACGAGCCGCTGAAGGGCCATGGAGTGTCCGCCATCTTTTTCCACTATTTAGAGCTGAAGCCGAACAGAGGAGTAAAGGCACTGGTGTGTCGTAGTAGGGCAGTGTAGAGTCTGACATTTTAGGCCACCGCAACTCGGCACTACAGCCACGGGCGTGCCGCTCTAGGGCTATAAACTGTTCGCCATATTTGGCCACTGATTAGAGCTGCAGCCCAACTGTGGAGTAAAGGCACTGGCGTTTTGTAGTCGGACTGTGTAGCGTCCAACAAGTTGGGCCACCTCAACGCGGCACTACAGCCATGCACTTGCCGCTGAAGGGATATAGAGTGTCCGCCTTCTTTGGTCACTAAAGAGAGTGGAGGCAGAACAGAGGAGTAAATGCACTGGTGCGTAGAAATAGGGCAGTGTAGTTTCCTGCCAATTTGTCCACCGCAGCGCGGCACTACAGCCGTGCACGTGCAGCATTAGGGCCTTGGAGAGTTGGCCATTTTTTAGCCTGGGATTAGAGCGGAAGCCCAACTGAGGAGTAAAGGCGACACTGGCGTGTCGTAGTAGGGCAGTGTAGAGTCTGACATTTTAGGCCACCGCAACTCGGCACTACAGCCACGGGCGTGCCGCTCTAGGGCTATAGACTGTTCGCCATCTTTGGCCACGGAGTGGAGCGGAAGCCCAACTGAGGAGTAAAGGCACTGGCGTGTCGTAGTAGGGCAGTGCAGAATAAGACATTTTGGGCTACCGCAACGTTGCACTACAGCCGCGCACGTGCCGCAGTATTGCCATAGAGTGTCCGCCTTCTTTGGTCACAGATTAGAGCGGAAGCCGAACTGAGGAGTAAAGGCACTGGTGTGTAGAAATAGGGCAGTGTAGTTTCCTGCCATTTTGGCCACCGCAACGCGGCTCTAAAGCCGTGCACGTGCCGCTGAAGGGCCATGGAGTGTCCGCCATATTTTTCCACTATTTAGAGCGGAAGCCGAACTGAGGAGTAAAGGCACTGGCGTGTAGTAGTTGGGCAGTGTAGTTTCCTGCCATTTTCGCCACTGCAACGCGGCACTACAGCCGTGCACGTGCGGCATTAGGGGGCGTTAGTGTTCGCCATCTTTGGCCACGGATTAGAGCGGAAGCCCAACTGAGGAGTAAAGGCACTGGCGTGTCGTAGTAGGGCAGTGTAATTCCCTGCCATTTTGGCCCCCGATACGCGGCGCTACAGCCGTGCACGTGCCGCTGAAGGGCCATGGAGTGTCCGCCAACTTTTTCTACTATTTAGAGCGGAAGCCGATCAGAGAGTAAAGGCACTGGTGTGTCGTAGTAGGGCAGTGTAGAGTCCGACAATTTAGGCCACCGCAACGCGGCACTACAGCCGCGCATGTGCCGCAATAGGGCCATAGAGTGTCCGCCTTCTTTGTTCACTAATTTGAGCGGAAGTCGAACTGAGGAGTAAAGACACTGGCGTGTAGAAATAGGGCAGTATTGTTTCCTGCCATTTTAGCCACCGCAACGCGGTAATACAGCCGTGCACGTGCAGCATTAGGACCGTGGAGTGTCCGCCATCTTTGGCCACTGATTAGAGCGGAAGCGCAAATGAGAACTTAAGTCTTTGGTAGGGTCTTGTAGGGCAGCGTAGTGTCCGACATTTTGGACCCCGCATCGCGGCACTACAGCCGCTGACGTGCCACACTAGGGCTATAGACTGTTCGCCATCTTTGGCCACTATTTAGAGCGAAATCCGAGCTGAGGAGAAAAGGCACTGGCGTGCAGTAGTAGGGCAGTGTAGCTGCCTGACATTTTGGCCTACGCAACGTGGCTATAAAGCCGCACACGTGGCGCAGTAGGGCCATGGAGGCTCCGCCAACTTTGGCCACGGATTAGAGCGGAAGCGCAACTGAGGAGTGAAGGCACAGGCGTGGCGCAACTGAGAACTTAAGTCTTTAGTAGGGTCTTGTAGGGCGGTGTAGTTTCCTGCCATTTTGGCCATCGCAACGCGGTGCTACAGTCGTGCACGTGCAGCATTAGGACAGTGGAGCGTCCGCCATCTTTTTCCACTATTTAGAGCGGAAGCCGAACGGAGGAGTAAAGGCACTGGTGTGTCGTAGTAGAGCAGTGTAGAGTCCGACATTTTGGACTACCGCAAAGCGGCACTTCCAAGTGCCGCAGAAATGCCATAGAGTGTCCGCCTTCTTTCGTCACAGATTAGAGCGGAAGCCGAACTGAGGAGTAAAGGCACTGGTGTGTAGAAATAGGGCAGTTTAGTTTCCTGCCATTTTGGCCACCGAAACGCGGCACTACAGCCGTGCGAGTGCCGCTGAAGGGCCATGGAGTTTCCGCCATATTTGGCCACGGAGTGGTGCGGAAGCCCAACTGAGGAGTAAAGGCACTGTCGTGTCGTAGTTGGGCAGTGCAGAATCCGACATTTTGGACTACCGCAAAGCGGCACTACAGCCGCGCACGTGCCGCAGAAATGCCATAGAGTGTCCGCCTTCTTTCGTCACAGATTAGAGCGGAAGCCGAACTGAGGAGTAAAGGCACCGGCGTGAGGTAGTAGGGCTGGGAAGAGTCCGACATGTTGGTCCACCGAAACGCGGCACTACAGCCGTGCGAGAGCCGCTGAAGGGCCATGGAGTGTCCGTCATATTTTTCCACTATTTAGAGCGGAAGCCGAACGGAGGAGTAATGGCACTGGCGTGTAGTAGTTGGGCAGTGTAGAGTCCGAAATTTTGGGCCACTGCAACGCGACACAATAGCCGCGCATGTGCCGCAATAGGGCCATAGAGTGTCCGCCTTCTTTGTTCACTAATTTGACGCAGCGCGGTAATACAGCCGTGCACGTGCAGCATTAGGACCGTGGACTGTCCGCAATCTTTGGCCACTGATTAGAGCGGAAGCGCAACTGAGAACTTAAGTCTTTGGTAGGGATTTGTAGGGCAGTGTAGAGTCCGACATTTTGGACACCGCAACGCGGCACTACAGCCGCGGACGTGCCGCACTAGGGCTATAGACTGTTCGCCATCTTTGGCCACGGAGTGGAGGGGAAGCCCAACTGAGGAGTAAAGGCACAGTCGTGTCGTAGTTGGGCATTGCAGAATCCGTCAATTTGAGCTACAGCAACGCGGCACTACAGCCGCGCACGTGCCGCAGAAATGCCTTAGAGTGTCCGCCTTCTTTCGTCAAAGATTAGAGCGGAAGCCGAACTGAGGAGTAAAGGCACCGGCGTGTGGTAGTAGGGCAGGGAAGAGTCCGACATGTTGGTCCACCGAAACGCGGCGCTACAGCCGTGCGAGTGCCGCTGAAGGGCCATGGAGTGTCCGCCATATTTTTCCACTATTTAGAGCGGAAGCCGAACGGAGGAGTAATGGCACTGGCGTGTAGTAGTTGGGCATTGTAGAGTCCGAAATTTTGGGCCGCTGCAACGCGACACAATAGCCGCGCATGTGCCGCAATAGGGCCATAGAGTGTCTGCCTTCTTTGTTCACTAATTTGACGGAAGTCGAACTGAGGAATAAAGGTACTGGCGTGTAGAAATAGGGCAGTATTGTTTCCTGCCATTTTGGCCACCGCAACGCGGTAATACAGCCGTGCACGTGCAGCATTAGGACCGTGGAGTGTCCGCCATCTTTGGCCACTGATTAGAGCGGAAGCGCAACTGAGAACTTATATCTTTGGTAGGGTCTTGTAGGGCAGTGTAGAGTCCGACATTTTGGACCCCGCATCGCGGCACTACAGCCGCTGACGTGCCACACTAGGGCTATAGACTGTTCGCCATCTTTGGCCACTATTTAGAGCGGAATCCGAGCTGAGGAGAAAAGGCACTGGCGTGTAGTAGTAGGGCAGTGTAGCTTCCTGACATTTTGGCCTACGCAACGTGGCTATAAAGCCGCACACGTGGCGCAGTAGGGCCATGGAGGCTCCGCCAACTTTGGCCACGGATTAGAGCGGAAGCGCAACTGAGGAGTGAAGGCACAGGCGTGGCGCAACTGAGAACTTAAGTCTTTGGAAGGGTCTTGTAGGGCGTAGTAGTTTCCTGTCATTTTGGCCATCGCAACGCGGTGCTACAGCCGTGCACGTGCAGCATTAGGACAGTGGAGCGTCCGCCATCTTTTTCCACTATTTAGAGCGGAAGCCGAACGGAGGAGTAAAGGCACTGGTGTGTCGTAGTAGAGCAGTGTAGAGTCCGACATTTTGGACTACCGCAAAGCGGCACTACAGCCGCGCACGTGCCGCAGAAATGCCATAGAGTGTCCGCCTTCTTTGTTCACTAATTTGACGGAAGTCGAACTGAGGAATAAAGGTACTGGCGTGTAGAAATAGGGCAGTATTGTTTCCTGCCATTTTGGCCACCGAAACGCGGCACTACAGCCGTGCGAGTGCCGCTGAAGGGCCATGGAGTGTCCGCCATATTTGGCCACGGAGTGGTGCGGAAGCCCAACTGAGGAGTAAAGGCACTGTCGTGTCGTAGTTGGGCAGTGCAGAATCCGACATTTTGGACTACCGCAAAGCGGCACTACAGCCGCGCACGTGCCGCAGAAATGCCATAGAGTGTCCGCCTTCTTTCGTCACAGATTAGAGCGGAAGCCGAACTGAGGAGTAATGGCACTGGCGTGTAGTAGTTGGGCAGTGTAGAGTCCGAAATTTTGGGCCACTGCAACGCGACACAATAGCCGCGCATGTGCCGCAATAGGGCCATAGAGTGTCCGCCTTCTTTGTTCACTAATTTGAGCGGAAGTCGAACTGAGGAGTAAAGGCACTGGCGTGTCGTAGTAGGGCAGTGTAATTTCCTGCAATTTTGGCCCCCGATACGCGGCGCTACAGCCGTGCACGTGCCGCTGAAGGGCCATGGAGTGTCCGCCAACTTTTTCCACTATTTAGAGCGGAAGCCGATCAGAGAGTAAAGGCACTGGTGTGTCGTAGTAGGGCAGTGTAGAGTCCGACAATTTAGGCCACCGCAACGCGGCACTACAGCCGCGCATGTGCCGCAATAGGGCCATAGAGTGTCCGCCTTCTTTGTTCACTAATTTGAGCGGAAGTCGAACTGAGGAGTAAAGGCACTGGCGTGTATAAATAGGGCAGTATTGTTTCCTGCCATTTTGGCCACCGCAACGCGGTAATTTAGCCGTGCACGTGCAGCATTAGGACCGTGGAGTGTCCGCCATCTTTGGCCACTGATTAGAGCGGAAGCGCAACTGAGAACTTAAGTCTTTGATAGGGTCTTGTAGGGCAGTGTAGAGTCCGACATTTTGGACCCCGCATCGCGGCACTACAGCCGCTGACGTGCCACACTAGGGCTATAGACTGTTCGCCATCTTTGGCCACTATTTAGAGCGAAATCCGAGCTGAGGAGAAAAGGCACTGGCGTGCAGTAGTAGGGCAGTGTAGCTTCCTGACATTTTGGCCTACGCAACGTGGCTATAAAGCCGCACACGTGGCGCAGTAGGGCCATGGAGGCTCCGCCAACTTTGGCCACGGATTAGAGCGGAAGCGCAACTGAGGAGTGAAGGCACAGGCGTGGCGCAACTGAGAACTTAAGTCTTTGGTAGGGTCTTGTAGGGCGTAGTAGTTTCCTGTCATTTTGGCCATCGCAACGCGGTGCTACAGCCGTGCACGTGCAGCATTAGGACAGTGGAGCGTCCGCCATCTTTTTCCACTATTTAGAGCGGAAGCCGAACGGAGGAGTAAAGGCACTGGTGTGTCGTAGTAGAGCAGTGTAGAGTCCGACATTTTTGACTACCGCAAAGCGGCACTACAGCCGCGCACGTGCCGCAGAAATGCCATAGAGTGTCCGCCTTCTTTGTTCACTAATTTGACGGAAGTCGAACTGAGGAATAAAGGTACTGGCGTGTAGAAATAGGGCAGTATTGTTTCCTGCCATTTTGGCCACCGCAACGCGGTAATACAGCCGTGCACGTGCAGCATTAGGACCGTGGAGTGTCCGCCATCTTTGGCCACTGATTAGAGCGGAAGCGCAACTGAGAACTTAAGTCTTTGGTAGGGTCTTGTAGGGCAGTGTAGAGTCCGACATTTTGGACCCCGCATCGCGGCACTACAGCCGCTGACGTGCCACACTAGGGCTATAGACTGTTCGCCATCTTTGGCCACGGAGTGGAGCGGAAGCCCAACTGAGGAGTAAAGGCACAGTCGTGTCGTAGTTGGGCATTGCAGAATCCGTCAATTTGAGCTACAGCAACGCGGCACTACAGCCGCGCACGTGCCGCAGAAATGCCATAGAGTGTCCGCCTTCTTTGGTCACAGATTAGAGCGGAAGCCGAACTGAGGAGTAAAGGCACAGGCGTGTGGTAGTAGGGCTGGGAAGAGTCCGACATGTTGGGCCACCGAAACGCGGCTCTACAGCCGCGCGAGTGCCGCTGAAGGGCCGTGGAGTGTCCGCCATATTTTTCCACTATTTAGAGCGGAAGCCGAACTGAGGAGCAAAGGAACAGGCGTGTCGCAGTAGGGCAGTGTAGAGTCCGCTATTTTGGGGCACCGCAACACGGCACTACAGCCGCGGACGTGCCGCATTAGAGCTATGGAGTGTCCGCCATCTTTGGCCAATGCTTAGTGTGGAAGCGCAATTGAGAACTTATGTCTTTGGTAGGGTCATGTAGGGCGGTGTAGTGTCCGCTATTTTGGGCCACCACAACGCGGCACTACAGTTGCGCATGTGCCGCAATAGAGCCATAGAGTGTCCGCCTTCTTTGTTCACTAATTTCAGCGGAAGTCGAACTGAGGAGTAAAGGCACTGGCGTGTAGAAATAGGGCAGTGTAGTTTCCTGCCATTTTGGCCAGCGCAACGCGGTAATACAGCCGTGCACGTGCAGCATTAGGACCGTGGAGTGTCCGCAATCTTTGGCTACGGATTAGAGCGGAAACCCAACAGAGGGGTAAAGGGACTGGCGTGTCGTAGTAGGGCAGTGTAGAGTCCGACATTTTGGACACCGCAACGCGGCACTACAGCCGCGAACGTGCCGCAGTAGAGCTATGGAGTGTCCACCATCTTTGACCACTGATTAGAGTGGAAGCGCAACTGAGAACTTAAGTCTTTGGTAGGGTCTTGTAGTTCAGTGTAGTGTCCGCTATTTTGGGCCACCACAACGCGGCACTACAGCCGCGAACGTGCCGCACTAGGGCTATAAACTGTTCGCCATCTTTGGAAACTAATTAGAGCTGAAGCCCAACTGTGGAGTAAAGGCACTGGCGTTTTGTAGTCGGACTGTGTAGAGTTCAACAAGTTGGGCCACCTCAACGTGGCACTACAGCCGTGCACGTGCCGCTGAAGGCCCATAGAGTGTACGCCTTCTTTGGTCACTAAAGAGAGCGGAGGCAGAACAGAGGAGTAAATGCACTGGTGTGTAGAAATAGGGCAGTGTAGTTTCCTGCCAATTTGTCCAACGCAACGCGGCACTACAGCCGTGCACGTGCAGCATTAGGGCCTTGGAGAGTTCGCAATTTTTTAGCCTGGGATTGGAGCGGAAGCCCAACTGAGGAGTAAAGGCACTGGCCTGTCGTAGTAGGGCAGTGTAGAGTCTGACATTTTGGGCCACCGCAACGCGGCACTACAGCCGCGGGCGTGCCGCTCTAGGGCTATAGACTGTTCGCCATCTTTGGCCACGGAGTGGAGCGGAAGCCCATCTGAGGAGTAAAGGCACTGGCGTGTCGTAGTAGGGCAGTGCAGAATCCGACATTTTGGGCTACCGCAACGTTGCACTACAGCCGCGCACGTGCCGCAGGATTGCCATAGAGTGCCCGCCTTCTTTGGTCACAGATTAGAGCGGAAGCCGAACTGAGGAGTAAAGGCACTGGTGTGTAGAAATAGGGCAGTGTAGTTTCCTGCCATTTTTGCCACCGCAACGCGGCACTAAAGCCGTGCACGTGCCGCAGAAATGCCATAGAATGTCCGCCATATTTTTCCACTATTTAGAGCGGAGGCCGAACTGAGGAGTAATGGCACTGGCGTGTAGTAGTTGGGCAGTGTAGTTTCCTGCCATTTTCGCCACTGCAACGCGGCACTACAGCCGTGCACGTGCAGGATTAGGGCCTTGGAGTGTTCGCCATTTTTTAGCATGGGATTAGAGCGGAAGACCATCTGAGGAGTAAAGGCACTGGCGTGTCGTAGTTGGGCAGTGCAGAATCCGACAATTTGAGCTACAGCAACGCGGCACTACAGCCGCGCACGTGCCGCTGAAGGGCCATGGAGTGTCCGCCATATTTTTCCACTATTTATAGCGGAAGCCGAACTGAGGAGTAAAGGCACTGGCGTGTAGTAGTAGGGCAGTGTAATTTCCTGCCATTTCGGTCCCCGCAACGCGGCTATAAAGCCGCACACGTGTCGCAGTAGGGCCATGAAGTGTCTGCCATATTTGGCCACTGATTAGAGCGGAAGCGCTACTGAGAACTTAAGTCTTTGGTAGGGTCTAGAAGGGCAGTGTAGTGTCCACCATTTTGGGCAATCGCAACTTGGCACATTCAGCCGTGGACGTGCCGCAGAAGGGCTATAGACTGTCCGCCATCTTTGGCTCCTGATTAGAGCGGAAGCAGAACTGTGGAGTAAAGGCACTGGCGTGTTGTAGTCAGGCAGTATAGCGACCGACAAGTTGGGCCACCGCAACGCGGCACTACAGTCGTGCACGTGCCGCAGAAAGGCCATGGAGAGTCCGCCATCTTTGGTCACTGATTAGGGCGGAAGCCGACCTGAGAAGTAAAGGCACTCGCGTGTCGTAGCAGGGCAGTGTAATTTCCTGCCAATTTGGCCACCGCAACGCGGCACTACAGCCGTGCACGTGCAGCATTAGGGTCTTGGAGAGTTCGCCATTTTTTAGCCTGGGATTAGAGCGGAAGCCCAACTGAGGAGTAAAGGCACTTGCGTGTCGTAGTAGGGCAGTGTAGAGTCTGACATTTTGGGCCACCGCAACGCGGCACTACAGCCGCGGGCGTGCCGGTCAAGGGCTATAGACTGTTTGCCATCTTTGGCCACGGAGTGGAGCGGAAGCCCAACTGAGGAGTAAAGGCACTGGCGTGTCGTAGTAGGGCAGTGCAGAATCCGACATTTTGGGCTACCGCAACGCGGAACTACAGCCGCGCACGTGCCGCAGTATTGCCATAGAGTGTCCGCCTTCTTTGGTCACAGATTAGAGCGGAAGCCGAACTGAGGAGCAAAGGCACTGGCGTGTAGAAATAGGGCAGCGTAGTTTCCTGCCATTTTGGCCACCGCAACGCGGCACTAAAGCCGTGCACATGCCGCAGAAATGCCATAGAGTGTCAGCCATATTTTTTCACTATTTAGAGCGGAAGCCGAACTGAGGAGTAATGGCACTGGCGTGTAGTAGATGGGAGTGTAGTTTCCTGCCATTTTCGCCACTGCAACGCGGCACTACAGCCGTGCACGTGCAGCATTAGGGCCTTGGAGTGTTCGCCAACTGCCACACTAGGGCTATAGACTGTTCGCCATCTTTGGCCACGGAGTGGAGCGGAAGCCCAACTGAGGAGTAAAGGCACTGTCGTGTCGCAGTTGGGCTGCGCTGAATCCGACAATTTGGGCTACCGCTACGCGGCACTACTGCCGCGCACGTGCCGCAGAAATGCCATAGAGTGTCCGCCTTCTTTGGTCACAGATTAGAGCGGAAGCCGAACTGAGGAGTAAAGGCACAGGCGTGTGGTCGTAGGGCTGGGAAGAGTCCGACATGTTGGGCCACCGAAACGCGGCACTTCAGCCGCGCGATTGCCGCTGAAGGGCCATGGAGTGTCCGCCATATTTTTCCACTATTTAGAGCGGAAGCCGAACTGAGGAGTAAAGGCACTGGCATGTAGTAGTTGGGCAGTGTAGTTTCCTGCCATTTTCGCCTCTGCAACGCGGCACTACAGCCGTTCACGTGCCGCAGTAGGGCTATAGACAGTCCGCAATCTTTGGCCACTGATTAGAGCGGAAGCCGAACTGAGGAGTAAAGGCACAGGCGTGCCGTAGTCGGGCAGTGTAGCGTCCGACATGTTGGGCCTCCGCAACGCGTCACTAAAGCAGCGCACGTGCCGCAGTAGGACCATGGAGTGCCCGCCATATTTTTCCACTATTTAGAGCGGAAGCCGAACTGAGGAGTGAAGGCACTGGCGTGTCGTAGTCGGGCAGTGTAGCGTCAGACATGCTGGGCCACCGCATCGCCTGACTACAGCCACGCACGAGCCGCAGGAGGACCATGGAGTGTCCGCCATATTTTTCCACTATTTAGAGCGGAAGCCGAACTGAGGAGTAAATTCACTGGCTTGTCGTAGTAGGTCTGTGTAGATTCCACCATTTTGGTTCACCGCAACGCGGCACTACAGCCCCGCATGTGCCGCAATAGGGTCATAGAGTGTCCGCCTTCCTTGGTCACTAATTAGAGCGGAAGCCGAACTGAGGACTAAAGGCATTGGTGTGTAGAAATAGGGCAGTGTAGTTTCCTGCCATTTTCGCCTCTGCAACGCGGCACTACAGCCGTGCACGTGCAGCATTAGGGCCTTGGAGTGTTCGCCATTTTTTAGCCTGGGATTAGAGCGGAAGACCAACTGAGGAGTAAAGGCACTGGCGTGTCGTAGTAGGGCAGTGTAGAGTCCGACATTTTGGGCCACTGCAACGCAGCACTACAGCCGCGGACATGCCACACTAGGGCTATAGACTGTTCGCCATCTTTGGCCACGGAGTGGAGCGGAAGCCCAACTGAGGAGAAAAGGCACAGTCGTGTCGTAGTTGGGCAGTGCAGAATCCGTCAATTTGAGCTACAGCAACGCGGCACTACAGCCGCGCACGTGCCGCAGAAATGCCATAGAGTGTCCGCCTTCTTTGGTCACAGATTAGAGCGGAAGCCGAACTGAGGAGTAAAGGCACAGGCGTGTGGTAGTAGGGCAGTGTAGTTTTCTGCCATTTTCGCCACTGCAGCGCAGCACTACAGCCGTGCACGTGCGGCATTAGGGGGCGGTAGTGTTCGCCATCTTTGGCCACGGATTAGAGCGGAAGCCCAACTGAGGAGTAAAGGCACTGGCGTGTCGTAGTAGGGCAGTGTAATTTCCTGCCATTTTGGCCCCCGCAACGCGGCTATAAAGCCGCACACGTGCTGCAGTAGGGCTATAAACAGTCCGCAATCTTTGGCCACTGATTAGAGCGGAAGCCGAACTGAGGAGTAAAGGCACAGGCGTGCCGTAGTCGGGCAGTGTAGCGTCCGACATGTTGGGCCTCCGCAACGCGTCACTAAAGCAGCGCACGTGCCGCAGTAGGACCATGGAGTGCCCGCCATATTTTTCCACTATTTAGAGCGGAAGCCGAACTGAGGAGTGAAGGCACTGGCGTGTCGTAGTCGGGCAGTGTAGCGTCAGACATGCTGGGCCACCGCATCGCCTGACTACAGCCACGCACGAGCCGCAGGAGGACCATGGAGTGTCCGCCATATTTTTAAACTATTTAGAGCGGAAGCCGAACTGAGGAGTAAATTCACTGGCGTGTCGTAGTAGGTCTGTGTAGATTCCACCATTTTGGTTCACCGCAACGCGGCACTACAGCCGCGCATGTGCCGCAATAGGGCCATAGAGTGTCCGCCTTCCTTGGTCACTAATTAGAGCGGAAGCCGAACTGAGGAGTAAAGGCATTGGTGTGTAGACATAGGGAAGTGTAGTTTCCTGCCATTTTCGCCTCTGCAACGCGGCACTACAGCCGTGCACGTGCAGCATTAGGGCCTTGGAGTGTTCGCCATTTTTTAGCCTGGGATTAGAGCGGAAGACCAACTGAGGAGTAAAGGCACTGGCGTGTCGTAGTAGGGCAGTGTAGAGTCCGACATTTTGGGCCACTGCAACGCAGCACTACAGCCGCGGACATGCCACACTAGGGCTATAGACTGTTCGCCATCTTTGGCCACGGAGTGGAGCGGAAGCCCAACTGAGGAGAAAAGGCACAGTCGTGTCGTAGTTGGGCAGTGCAGAATCCGTCAATTTGAGCTACAGCAACGCGGCACTACAGCCGCGCACGTGCCGCAGAAATGCCATAGAGTGTCCGCCTTCTTTGGTCACAGATTAGAACGGAAGCCGAACTGAGGAGTAAAGGCACAGGCGTGTCGTAGTAGGGCAGTGTAGAGTCCGACATTTAGGGCTACTGCATCGCAGCACTACAGCCGCGGACGTGCCACACTAGGGCTATAGACTGTTCGCCATCTTTGGCCACGGAGTGGAGCGGAAGCCTAACTGAGGAAAAAAGGCACAGTCGTGTCGTAGTTGGGCAGTGCAGAATCCGTCAATTTGAGCTACAGCAACGTGGCACTACACCCGCGCACGTGCCGCAGAAATGCCATAGAGTGTCCGCCTTCTTTGGTCACAGATTAGAGCGGAAGCCGAACTGAGGAGTAAAGGCACAGGCGTGTGGTAGTAGGGCTGGGAAGAGTCCGACATGTTGGGCCACCGAAACGCGGCTCTACAGCCGCGCGAGTGCCGCTGAAGGGCCATAGTGTCCGCCATATTTTTCCACTATTTAGAGCGGAAGCCGAACTGAGGAGTAAAGGCACTGGCGTGTAGTAGTTGGGCAGTGTAGTTTCCTGCCATTTTCGCCACTGCAACGCGGCACTACAGCCGTGCACGTGCGGCATTAGGGGGCGGTAGTGTTCGCCATCTTTGGCCACGGATTAGAGCGGAAGCCCAACTGAGGAGTAAAGGCACTGGCGTGTCGTAGTAGGGCAGTGTAATTTCCTGCCATTTTGGCTCCCGCAACGCGGCTATAAAGCCGCACACGTACTGCAGTAAGGCCATGGAGGGTCCGCCATATTTGGCCACTGATTGGAGCGGAAGCGCTACTGAGAACTTAAGTCTTTGGTAGGGTCTATAAGGGCAGTGTAGTGTCCAGCTGTAGTTTAAGATTCTCAGAACACTTTATTTCGCATAGGCATACATATCAAACTTTAGGGTCACGCTGTGTACCCCCTAATTGACCTATAATTATTTTCTGAGGTAGGTTACACTATTACCCTATAATATAGTACGTGGTCCAATTTAAAAATTCTAGTTCAATATTAAGGTCCGATACCGTGTCGTTAGTTAACATAGAAAAGTGTCTTCGAATTTCCTTGTTTCAATGCACTATTTAAAATATACATCGTGTACCCCCTAATTGACCTGTAATTATTTCCTGTGGTAGGGTACACTATTACCCTGTAATATAATACCTGGTCCAATTTAAATATTATGGGACAATATTAAGGTCTGATATTGCGCCTTGCGTTAGTTAACCATTGACAGATGTCTTTGAATTTTTAAAGCATTTTAGAACGCTTATTTCTTCATTTTACGCTTCTCAGAACACTTTATTTCGCATAGGCATACATAGTAAACTTTAGGGTCACGCTGCGTACCCCCTAATTGACCTATAATTATTTTCTGTGGTAGGGTACACTATCACCCTGTAATATAATACGTGGTCCAATTTAAAAATTTTGGGTCAATATTAAGGTCCGATGCCCTACCGTTAGTTAACATAGAAAAGAATCTTCGAATTTCCTTGTTTTAATGCACTATTTAAAATATACATAGTGCATCCCCTAATTGACCTATAATTATTTCCTGTTGTAGGGTACACTATTACCCTGTATTATAATACCTGGTCCAATTTAAATATTATGGTTCCATATTAAGGTCTGATATCGCGCCTTGCGTTAGTTAACCATTGAAAGATGTCTTTGAATTTTTAAAGCATTTTAGAACGCTTATTTCTTCATTTTAAGCTTCTCAGAACACTCTATTTCGCATAGGCATACATAGTAAACTTTAGGGTCACGCTGTGTACCCCCTAAATGACCTATTATTATTTCCTGTGGTAGGGTACACTATTACCCTGTAATATAATTCGTGGTCCAATTTAAAAAGTATAGGTCAATATTAAGGTCCGATACCGTGCCGTTAGTTAACATAGAAAAGTGTCTTCGTATTTCCTTGTTTTAATGCACTATTTAAAATATACATAGTGTACCCCCTAATTGACATATAATTATTTCCTGTGGTACGGTACTTTATTACCCTGTAATATAATACCTGGTCCAATTTAAATAATATGGGTCAATATTAAGGTCTGATATTGAGCCTTGCGTTAGTTAACCATTGAAAGATGTCTTTGAATTTTTAAAGCATTTTAGAAAGCTTATTTCTTCATTTTAAGCTTCTCAGAACACTCTATTTCGCATAGGCATACATAGTAAACTTTAGGGTCACGCTGTGTACCCCCTAAATGACCTATTATTATTTCCTGTGGTCGGGTACTCTATTACCCTGTAATATAATTCGTGGTCCAATTTAAAAAGTATAGGTCAATATAAAGGTCCGATACCGTGCCGTTAGTTAACATAGAAAAGTGTCTTCGAATTTCCTTGTTTTAATGCACTATTTAAAATATACATAGTGTACCCCCTAATTGACCTATAATTATTTCCTGTGGTAGGGTACACTATTACCCTGTAATATAATACCTGGTCCAATTTAAATATTATGGGTCAATATTAAGGTCTGATATTGCGCCTTGCGTTAGTTAACCATTGAAAGATGTCTTTGAATTTTTAAAGCATTTTAGAACGCTTATTTCTTCATTTTAAGCTTCTCAGAACCCCTTATTTCGCATAGGCATACATAGTAAACTTTAGGGTCACGCTGTGTACCCCCTAATTGACCTATAATTATTTTCTGTGGTAGGGTACACTATCACCCTGTGATATAATACGTGGCAAAATTTAAAAATTATAGGTCAATATTAAGGTCCGATACCGTGCCGTTAGTTAACATAGAAAAGTGTCTTCGTTTTTCCTTGTTTTAATGCACTATTTAAAATATACATAGTGTACCCCCTAATTGACCTATAATTATTTCCTGTGGTAGGGTACACTATTACCCTGTAATATAATACCTGGTCCAATTTAAATGATATGGGTCAATATTAAGGTCTGATATTGCGCCTTGCGTTAGTTAACCATTGAAAGATGTCTTTGAATTTTTAAAGCATTTTAGAACGCTTATTTCTTCATTTTAAGCTTCTCAGAACACTCTATATCGCATAGGCATACATAGTAAAATTTAGGGTCACGCTGTGTCCCCCCTAAATGACATATATTTATTTCCTGTGGTAGGGTACACTATTACCCTGTAATATAATACGTGGTCCAATTTAAAAATTATAGGTCAATATTAAGGTCTGACACCGTGTCGTTAGTTAACATTGAAAAATGTCTTTGAATTTTTAAAGCATTTTAGAACGCTTATTTCCTCATTTTAAGCTTCTCAGAACACTTTTTTTCGCATAGGCATACATTGTAAACTTTAGGGTCACGCTGTGTACCCCCTAATTGACCTATAATTATTTCCTGTGGTAGGGCACACTATAACCCTGTAATATAATACGTGGTCCAATTTATAATTTATAGGTCAATATTAAGGTCCGATACCGTGCCGTTAGTAAACATAGAAAAGTGTCTTCGAATTTCCTTGTTTTAATGCACTATTTAAAATATACATAGTGTACCCCCTAATTGACCTATAATTATTTCCTGTGGTAGGGTACACTATTACCCTGTAATATAATACCTGGTCCAATTTAAATAATATGGGTCAATATTAAGGTCTGATATTGCGCCTTGCGTTAGTTAACCATTGAAAGATGTCTTTGAATTTTTAAAGCATTTTAGAACGCCTATTTCTTCATTTTAAGCTTCTCAGAACACTCTATTTCGCATAGGCATACATAGTAAACTTTGGGGTCACGCTGTGTACCCCCTAATTGACCTATAATTATTTCCTGTGGTAGGGTACACTATTACCCTGTAATATAATACGTGGTCCAATTTAAAAATTATAGGTCAATGTTAAGGTCCGATACCGTGCCGTTAGTTAACATAGAAAAGTGTCTTCGTATTTCCTTGTTTTAATGCACTATTTAAAATATACATAGTGTACCCCCTAATTGACCTATAATTATTTCCTGTGGTAGGGTACACTATTACCCTGTAATATAATACCTGGTCAAATTTAAATATTATGGGTCAATATTAAGGTCTGATATTGCGCCTTGCGTTAGTTAACCATTGAAAGATGTCTTTGAATTTTTAAAGCATTTTAGAACGCTTATTTCTTCATTTTAAGCTTCTCAGAACACTCTATATCGCATAGGCATACATAGTAAAATTTAGGGTCACGCTGTGTCCCCCCTAAATGACATATATTTATTTCCTGTGGTAGGGTACACTATTACCCTGTAATATAATACGTGGTCCAATTTAAAAATTATAGGTCAATATTAAGGTCTGACACCGTGCCGTTAGTTAACATAGAAAAATGTCTTTGAATTTTTAAAGCATTTTAGAACGCTTATTTCCTCATTTTAAGCTTCTCAGAACACTTTATTTCGCATAGGCATACATTGTAAACTTTAGGGTCACGCTGTGTACCCCCTAATTGACCTATAATTATTTCCTGTGGTAGGGTACACTATAACCCTGTAATATAATACGTGGTCCAATTTATAAATTATAGGTCAATATTAAGGTCCGATACCGTGCCGTTAGTTAACATAGAAAAGTGTCTTCGAATTTCCTTGTTTTAATGCACTATTTAAAATATACATAGTGTACCCCCTAATTGACCTATCATTATTTCCTGTGGTAGGGTACACTATTACCCTGTAATATAATACCTGGTCCAATTTAAATAATATGGGTCAATATTAAGGTCTGATACCGTGCCGTTAGTTAACATTGAAAAATGTCTTTGAATTTTTAAAGCATTTTAGAACGCTTATTTCCTCATTTTAAGCTTCTCAGATCACTTTATTTCGCATAGGCATACATTGTAAACTTTAGGGTCCCGCTGTGTACCCCCTAATTGACCTATAATTATTTCCTGTGGTAGGGCACACTATAACCCTGTAATATAATACGTGGTCCAATTTAAAAAGTATATGTCAATATTAAGGTCCGATACCGTGCCGTTAGTTAACATAGAAAAGTGTCTTCGTATTTCCTTGTTTTAATGCACTATTTAAAATATACATAGTGTACCCCCTAATTGACCTATAATTATTTCCTGTGGTACGGTACTTTATTTCCCTGTAATATAATACCTGGTCCAATTTAAATAATATGGGTCAATATTAAGGTCTGATATTGCGCCTTGCGTTAGTTAACCATTGAAAGATGTCTTTGAATTTTTAAAGCATTTTAGAAAGCTTATTTCTTCATTTTAAGCTTCTCAGAACACTCTATTTCGCATAGGCATACATAGTAAACTTTGGGGTCACGCTGTGTACCCCCTAATTAACCTATAATTATTTCCTGTGGTAGGGTGCAGTATTACCCTGTAATATAATACGTGGTCCAATTTAAAAATTTTAGGTCAATATTAAGGTCCGATACCCTACCGTTAGTTAACATAGAAAAGAGTCTTCGTATTTCCTTGTTTTAATGCACTATTTTAAATATACATAGTGTACCCCCTAATTGACCTATAATTATTTCCTGTTGTAGGGTACACTATTACCCTGTAATATAATACCTGGTCCAATTTAAATATTATGGTTCCATATTAAGGTCTGATATCGCGCCTTGCGTTAGTTAACCATTGAAAGATGTCTTTGAATTTTTAAAGCATTTTAGAACGCTTATTTCTTCATTTTAAGCTTCTCAGAACCCCTTATTTCGCATAGGCATACATAGTAAACTTTAGGATCACGCTGTGTACCCCCTAATTGACCTATAATTATTTTCTGTGGTAGGGTACACTATCACCCTGTGATATAATACGTGGTCCAATTTAAAAATTATAGGTCAATATTAAGGTCCGATACCGTGCCGTTAGTTAACATAGAAAAGTGTCTTCGAATTTCCTTGTTTTAATGCACTATTTAAAATATACATAGTGTACCCCCTAATTGACCTATAATTATTTCCTGTGGTAGGGTACACTATTACCCTGTAATATAATACCTGGTCCAATTTAAATAATATGGGTCAATATTAAGGTCTGATATTGCGCCTTGCGTTAGTTTACCATTGAAAGATGTCTTTGAATTTTTAAAGCATTTTAGAACGCCTATTTCTTCATTTTAAGCTTCTCAGAACACTCTATTTCGCATAGGCATACATAGTAAACTTTGGGGTCACGCTGTGTACCCCCTAATTGACCTATAATTATTTCCTGTGGTAGGGTACACTATTACCCTGTAATATAATACGTGGTCCAATTTAAAAATTATAGGTCAATGTTAAGGTCCGATACCGTGCCGTTAGTTAACATAGAAAAGTGTCTTCGTATTTCCTTGTTTTAATGCACTATTTAAAATATACATAGTGTACCCCCTAATTGACCTATAATTATTTCCTGTGGTAGGGTACACTATTACCCTGTAATATAATACCTGGTCAAATTTAAATATTATGGGTCAATATTAAGGTCTGATATTGCGCCTTGCGTTAGTTAACCATTGAAAGATGTCTTTGAATTTTTAAAGCATTTTAGAACGCTTATTTCTTCATTTTAAGCTTCTCAGAACACTCTATATCGCATAGGCATACATAGTAAAATTTAGGGTCACGCTGTGTCCCCCCTAAATGACATATATTTATTTCCTGTGGTAGGGTACACTATTACCCTGTAATATAATACGTGGTCCAATTTAAAAATTATAGGTCAATATTAAGGTCTGACACCGTGCCGTTAGTTAACATAGAAAAATGTCTTTGAATTTTTAAAGCATTTTAGAATGCTTATTTCCTCATTTTAAGCTTCTCAGAACACTTTATTTCGCATAGGCATACATTGTAAACTTTAGGGTCACGCTGTGTACCCCCTAATTGACCTATAATTATTTCCTGTGGTAGGGTACACTATAACCCTGTAATATAATACGTGGTCCAATTTATAAATTATAGGTCAATATTAAGGTCCGATACCGTGCCGTTAGTTAACATAGAAAAGTGTCTTCGAATTTCCTTGTTTTAATGCACTATTTAAAATATACATAGTGTACCCCCTAATTGACCTATCATTATTTCCTGTGGTAGGGTACACTATTACCCTGTAATATAATACCTGGTCCAATTTAAATAATATGGGTCAATATTAAGGTCTGATACCGTGCCGTTAGTTAACATTGAAAAATGTCTTTGAATTTTTAAAGCATTTTAGAACGCTTATTTCCTCATTTTAAGCTTCTCAGATTACTTTATTTCGCATAGGCATACATTGTAAACTTTAGGGTCCCGCTGTGTACCCCCTAATTGACCTATAATTATTTCCTGTGGTAGGGCACACTATAACCCTGTAATATAATACGTGGTCCAATTTAAAAAGTATATGTCAATATTAAGGTCCGATACCGTGCCGTTAGTTAACATAGAAAAGTGTCTTCGTATTTCCTTGTTTTAATGCACTATTTAAAATATACATAGTGTACCCCCTAATTGACCTATAATTATTTCCTGTGGTACGGTACTTTATTACCCTGTAATATAATACCTGGTCCAATTTAAATAATATGGGTCAATATTAAGGTCTGATATTGCGCCTTGCGTTAGTTAACCATTGAAAGATGTCTTTGAATTTTTAAAGCATTTTAGAAAGCTTATTTCTTCATTTTAAGCTTCTCAGAACACTCTTTTTCGTATAGGCATACATAGTAAACTTTGGGGTCACGCTGTGTACCCCCTAATTAACCTATAATTATTTCCTGTGGTAGGGTGCAGTATTACCCTGTAATATAATACGTGGTCCAATTTAAAAATTTTAGGTCAATATTAAGGTCCGATACCCTACCGTTAGTTAACATAGAAAAGAGTCTTCGTATTTCCTTGTTTTAATGCACTATTTTAAATATACATAGTGTACCCCCTAATTGACCTATAATTATTTCCTGTTGTAGGGTACACTATTACCCTGTAATATAATACCTGGTCCAATTTAAATATTATGGTTCCATATTAAGGTCTGATATCGCGCCTTGCGTTAGTTAACCATTGAAAGATGTCTTTGAATTTTTAAAGCATTTTAGAACGCCTATTTCTTCATTTTAAGCTTCTCAGAACACTCTATTTCGCATAGGCATACATAGTAAACTTTGGGGTCACGCTGTGTACCCCCTAATTGACCTATAATTATTTCCTGTGGTAGGGTACACTATTACCCTGTAATATAATACGTGGTCCAATTTAAAAATTATAGGTCAATGTTAAGGTCCGATACCGTGCCGTTAGTTAACATAGAAAAGTGTCTTCGTATTTCCTTGTTTTAATGCACTATTTAAAATATACATAGTGTACCCCCTAATTGACCTATAATTATTTCCTGTGGTAGGGTACACTATTACCCTGTAATATAATACCTGGTCAAATTTAAATATTATGGGTCAATATTAAGGTCTGATATTGCGCCTTGCGTTAGTTAACCATTGAAAGATGTCTTTGAATTTTTAAAGCATTTTAGAACGCTTATTTCCTCATTTTAAGCTTCTCAGAACACTTTATTTCGCATAGGCATACATTGTAAACTTTAGGGTCACGCTGTGTACCCCCTAATTGACCTATAATTATTTCCTGTGGTAGGGTACACTATAACCCTGTAATATAATACGTGGTCCAATTTATAAATTATAGGTCAATATTAAGGTCCGATACCGTGCCGTTAGTTAACATAGAAAAGTGTCTTCGAATTTCCTTGTTTTAATGCACTATTTAAAATATACATAGTGTACCCCCTAATTGACCTATCATTATTTCCTGTGGTAGGGTACACTATTACCCTGTAATATAATACCTGGTCCAATTTAAATAATATGGGTCAATATTAAGGTCTGATACCCTGCCGTTAGTTAACATTGAAAAATGTCTTTGAATTTTTAAAGCATTTTAGAACGCTTATTTCCTCATTTTAAGCTTCTCAGAACACTTTACTTCGCATAGGCATACATTGTAAACTTTAGGGTCCCGCTGTGTACCCCCTAATTGACCTATAATTATTTCCTGTGGTAGGGCACACTATAACCCTGTAATATAATACGTGGTCCAATTTAAAAAGTATATGTCAATATTAAGGTCCGATACCGTGCCGTTAGTTAACATAGAAAAGTGTCTTCGTATTTCCTTGTTTTAATGCACTATTTAAAATATACATAGTGTACCCCCTAATTGACCTATAATTATTTCCTGTGGTACGGTACTTTATTACCCTGTAATATAATACCTGGTCCAATTTAAATAATATGGGTCAATATTAAGGTCTGATATTGCGCCTTGCGTTAGTTAACCATTGAAAGATGTCTTTGAATTTTTAAAGCATTTTAGAACGCTTATTTCTTCATTTTAAGCTTCTCAGAACCCCTTATTTTGCATAGGCATACATAGTAAACTTTAGGGTCACGCTGTGTACCCCCTAATTGACCTATAATTATTTCCTGTGGTAGGGTACACTATTACCCTGTAATATAATACGTGGTCCAATTTAAAAATTATAGGTCAATGTTAAGGTCCGATACCGTGCCGTTAGTTAACATAGAAAAGTGTCTTCGTATTTCCTTGTTTTAATGCACTATTTAAAATATACATAGTGTACCCCCTAATTGACCTATAATTATTTCCTGTGGTAGGGTACACTATTACCCTGTAATATAATACCTGGTCAAATTTAAATATTATGGGTCAATATTAAGGTCTGATATTGCGCCTTGCGTTAGTTAACCATTGAAAGATGTCTTTGAATTTTTAAAGCATTTTAGAACGCTTATTTCTTCATTTTAAGCTTCTCAGAACACTCTATATCGCATATTCATACATAGTAAAATTTAGGGTCACGCTGTGTCCCCCCTAAATGACATATATTTATTTCCTGTGGTAGGGTACACTATTACCCTGTAATATAATACGTGGTCCAATTTAAAAATTATAGGTCAATATTAAGGTCTGACACCGTGCCGTTAGTAACATAGAAAAATGTCTTTGAATTTTTAAAGCATTTTAGAACGCTTATTTCCTCATTTTAAGCTTCTCAGAACACTTTATTTCGCATAGGCATACATTGTAAACTTTAGGGTCACGCTGTGTACCCCCTAATTGACCTATAATTATTTCCTGTGGTAGGGTACACTATAACCCTGTAATATAATACGTGGTCCAATTTATAAATTATAGGTCAATATTAAGGTCCGATACCGTGCCGTTAGTTAACATAGAAAAGTGTCTTCGAATTTCCTTGTTTTAATGCACTATTTAAAATATACATAGTGTACCCCCTAATTGACCTATCATTATTTCCTGTGGTAGGGTACACTATTACCCTGTAATATAATACCTGGTCCAATTTAAATAATATGGGTCAATATTAAGGTCTGATACCGTGCCGTTAGTTAACATTGAAAAATGTCTTTGAATTTTTAAAGCATTTTAGAACGCTTATTTCCTCATTTTAAGCTTCTCAGATCACTTTATTTCGCATAGGCATACATTGTAAACTTTAGGGTCCCGCTGTGTACCCCCTAATTGACCTATAATTATTTCCTGTGGTAGGGTACACTATAACCCTGTAATATAATACGTGGTCCAATTTAAAAAGTATATGTCAATATTAAGGTCCGATACCGTGCCGTTAGTTAACATAGAAAAGTGTCTTCGTATTTCCTTGTTTTAATGCACTATTTAAAATATACATAGTGTACCCCCTAATTGACCTATAATTATTTCCTGTGGTACGGTACTTTATTACCCTGTAATATAATACCTGGTCCAATTTAAATAATATGGGTCAATATTAAGGTCTGATATTGCGCCTTGCGTTAGTTAACCATTGAAAGATGTCTTTGAATTTTTAAAGCATTTTAGAAAGCTTATTTCTTCATTTTAAGCTTCTCAGAACACTCTATTTCGCATAGGCATACATAGTAAACTTTGGGGTCACGCTGTGTACCCCCTAATTAACCTATAATTATTTCCTGTGGTAGGGTGCAGTATTACCCTGTAATATAATACGCGGTCCAATTTAAAAATTTTAGGTCAATATTAAGGTCCGATACCCTTCCGTTAGTTAACATAGAAAAGAGTCTTCGTATTTCCTTGTTTTAATGCACTATTTTAAATATACATAGTGTACCTCCTAATTGACCTATAATTATTTCCTGTTGTAGGGTACACTATTACCCTGTAATATAATACCTGGTCCAATTTAAATATTATGGTTCCATATTAAGGTCTGATATCGCGCCTTGCGTTAGTTAACCATTGAAAGATGTCTTTGAATTTTTAAAGCATTTTAGAACGCCTATTTCTTCATTTTAAGCTTCTCAGAACACTCTATTTCGCATAGGCATACATAGTAAACTTTGGGGTCACGCTGTGTACCCCCTAATTGACCTATAATTATTTCCTGTGGTAGGGTACACTATTACCCTGTAATATAATACGTGGTCCAATTTAAAAATTATAGGTCAATGTTAAGGTCCGATACCGTGCCGTTAGTTAACATAGAAAAGTGTCTTCGTATTTCCTTGTTTTAATGCACTATTTAAAATATACATAGTGTACCCCCTAATTGACCTATAATTATTTCCTGTGGTACGGTACTTTATTACCCTGTAATATAATACCTGGTCCAATTTAAATAATATGGGTCAATATTTAGGTCTGATATTGCGCCTTGCGTTAGTTAACCATTGAAAGATGTCTTTGAATTTTTAAAGCATTTTAGAACGCTTATTTCTTCATTTTAAGCTTCTCAGAACCCCTTATTTCGCATAGGCATACATAGTAAACTTTAGGGTCACGCTGTGTACCCCCTAATTGACCTATAATTATTTCCTGTGGTAGGGTACACTATTACCCTGTAATATAATACGTGGTCCAATTTAAAAATTATAGGTCAATGTTAAGGTCCGATACCGTGCCGTTAGTTAACATAGAAAAGTGTCTTCGTATTTCCTTGTTTTAATGCACTATTTAAAATATACATAGTGTACCCCCTAATTGACCTATAATTATTTCCTGTGGTAGGGTACACTATTACCCTGTAATATAATACCTGGTCAAATTTAAATATTATGGGTCAATATTAAGGTCTGATATTGCGCCTTGCGTTAGTTAACCATTGAAAGATGTCTTTGAATTTTTAAAGCATTTTAGAACGCTTATTTCTTCATTTTAAGCTTCTCAGAACACTCTATATCGCATATTCATACATAGTAAAATTTAGGGTCACGCTGTGTCCCCCCTAAATGACATATATTTATTTCCTGTGGTAGGGTACACTATTACCCTGTAATATAATACGTGGTCCAATTTAAAAATTATAGGTCAATATTAAGGTCTGACACCGTGCCGTTAGTAACATAGAAAAATGTCTTTGAATTTTTAAAGCATTTTAGAACGCTTATTTCCTCATTTTAAGCTTCTCAGAACACTTTATTTCGCATAGGCATACATTGT
Source organism: Parasteatoda tepidariorum (assembly GCF_982258835.1). Classification (NCBI taxonomy): domain Eukaryota; kingdom Metazoa; phylum Arthropoda; class Arachnida; order Araneae; family Theridiidae; genus Parasteatoda; species Parasteatoda tepidariorum. The sequence goes on along the minus strand of NW_028257379.1, from coordinate 425,668 downwards.
AAAATTTAGGGTCACGCTGTGTACCCCCTAATTGACCTATAATTATTTCCTGTGGTAGGGTACACTATAACCCTGTAATATAATACGTGGTCCAATTTATAAATTATAGGTCAATATTAAGGTCCGATACCGTGCCGTTAGTTAACATAGAAAAGTGTCTTCGAATTTCCTTGTTTTAATGCACTATTTAAAATATACATAGTGTACCCCCTAATTGACCTATCATTATTTCCTGTGGTAGGGTACACTATTACCCTGTAATATAATACCTGGTCCAATTTAAATAATATGGGTCAATATTAAGGTCTGATATTGCGCCTTGCGTTAGTTAACCATTGAAAGATGTCTTTGAATTTTTAAAGCATTTTAGAAAGCTTATTTCTTCATTTTAAGCTTCTCAGAACACTCTATTTCGCATAGGCATACATAGTAAACTTTGGGGTCACGCTGTGTACCCCCTAATTAACCTATAATTATTTCCTGTGGTAGGGTGCAGTATTACCCTGTAATATAATACGCGGTCCAATTTAAAAATTTTAGGTCAATATTAAGGTCCGATACCCTACCGTTAGTTAACATAGAAAAGAGTCTTCGTATTTCCTTGTTTTAATGCACTATTTTAAATATACATAGTGTACCCCCTAATTGACCTATAATTATTTCCTGTTGTAGGGTACACTATTACCCTGTAATATAATACCTGGTCCAATTTAAATATTATGGTTCCATATTAAGGTCTGATATCGCGCCTTGCGTTAGTTAACCATTGAAAGATGTCTTTGAATTTTTAAAGCATTTTAGAACGCCTATTTCTTCATTTTAAGCTTCTCAGAACACTCTATTTCGCATAGGCATACATAGTAAACTTTGGGGTCACGCTGTGTACCCCCTAATTGACCTATAATTATTTCCTGTGGTAGGGTACACTATTACCCTGTAATATAATACGTGGTCCAATTTAAAAATTATAGGTCAATGTTAAGGTCCGATACCGTGCCGTTAGTTAACATAGAAAAGTGTCTTCGTATTTCCTTGTTTTAATGCACTATTTAAAATATACATAGTGTACCCCCTAATTGACCTATCATTATTTCCTGTGGTAGGGTACACTATTACCCTGTAATATAATACCTGGTCCAATTTAAATAATATGGGTCAATATTAAGGTCTGATACCGTGCCGTTAGTTAACATTGAAAAATGTCTTTGAATTTTTAAAGCATTTTAGAACGCTTATTTCCTCATTTTAAGCTTCTCAGATCACTTTATTTCGCATAGGCATACATTGTAAACTTTAGGGTCCCGCTGTGTACCCCCTAATTGACCTATAATTATTTCCTGTGGTAGGGTACACTATAACCCTGTAATATAATACGTGGTCCAATTTATAAATTATAGGTCAATATTAAGGTCCGATACCGTGCCGTTAGTTAACATAGAAAAGTGTCTTCGAATTTCCTTGTTTTAATGCACTATTTAAAATATACATAGTGTACCCCCTAATTGACCTATCATTATTTCCTGTGGTAGGGTACACTATTACCCTGTAATATGATACCTGGTCCAATTTAAATAATATGGGTCAATATTAAGGTCTGATACCGTGCCGTTAGTTAACATTGAAAAATGTCTTTGAATTTTTAAAGCATTTTAGAACGCTTATTTCCTCATTTTAAGCTTCTCAGATCACTTTATTTCGCATAGGCATACATTGTAAACTTTAAGGTCCCGCTGTGTACCCCCTAATTGACCTATAATTATTTCCTGTGGTAGGGTACACTATAACCCTGTAATATAATACGTGGTCCAATTTAAAAAGTATATGTCAATATTAAGGTCCGATACCGTGCCGTTAGTTAACATAGAAAAGTGTCTTCGTATTTCCTTGTTTTAATGCACTATTTAAAATATACATAGTGTACCCCTAATTGACCTATAATTATTTCCTGTGGTACGGTACTTTATTACCCTGTAATATAATACCTGGTCCAATTTAAATAATATGGGTCAATATTAAGGTCTGATATTGCGCCTTGCGTTAGTTAACCATTGAAAGATGTCTTTGAATTTTTAAAGCATTTTAGAAAGCTTATTTCTTCATTTTAAGCTTCTCAGAACACTCTATTTCGCATAGGCATACATACTAAACTTTGGGGTCACGCTGTGTACCCCCTAATTAACCTATAATTATTTCCTGTGGTAGGGTGCAGTATTACCCTGTAATATAATACGCGGTCCAATTTAAAAATTTTAGGTCAATATTAAGGTCCGATACCCTACCGTTAGTTAACATAGAAAAGAGTCTTCGTATTTCCTTGTTTTAATGCACTATTTTAAATATACATAGTGTACCCCCTAATTGACCTATAATTATTTCCTGTTGTAGGGTACACTATTACCCTGTAATATAATACCTAGTCCAATTTAAATATTATGGTTCCATATTAAGGTCTGATATCGCGCCTTGCGTTAGTTAACCATTGAAAGATGTCTTTGAATTTTTAAAGCATTTTAGAACGCCTATTTCTTCATTTTAAGCTTCTCAGAACACTCTATTTCGCATAGGCATACATAGTAAACTTTGGGGTCACGCTGTGTACCCCCTAATTGACCTATAATTATTTCCTGTGGTAGGGTACACTATTACCCTGTAATATAATACGTGGTTCAATTTAAAAATTATAGGTCAATGTTAAGGTCCGATACCGTGCCGTTAGTTAACATAGAAAAGTGTCTTCGTATTTCCTTGTTTTAATGCACTATTTAAAATATACATAGTGTACCCCCTAATTGACCTATAATTATTTCCTGTGGTACGGTACTTTATTACCCTGTAATATAATACCTGGTCCAATTTAAATAATATGGGTCAATATTTAGGTCTGATATTGCGCCTTGCGTTAGTTAACCATTGAAAGATGTCTTTGAATTTTTAAAGCATTTTAGAACGCTTATTTCTTCATTTTAAGCTTCTCAGAACCCCTTATTTCGCATAGGCATACATAGTAAACTTTAGGGTCACGCTGTGTACCCCCTAATTGACCTATAATTATTTCCTGTGGTAGGGTACACTATTACCCTGTAATATAATACGTGGTCCAATTTAAAAATTATAGGTCAATGTTAAGGTCCGATACCGTGCCGTTAGTTAACATAGAAAAGTGTCTTCGTATTTCCTTGTTTTAATGCACTATTTAAAATATACATAGTGTACCCCCTAATTGACCTATAATTATTTCCTGTGGTAGGGTACACTATTACCCTGTAATATAATACCTGGTCAAATTTAAATATTATGGGTCAATATTAAGGTCTGATATTGCGCCTTGCGTTAGTTAACCATTGAAAGATGTCTTTGAATTTTTAAAGCATTTTAGAACGCTTATTTCTTCATTTTAAGCTTCTCAGAACACTCTATATCGCATAGGCATACATAGTAAAATTTAGGGTCACGCTGTGTCCCCCCTAAATGACATATATTTATTTCCTGTGGTAGGGTACACTATTACCCTGTAATATAATACGTGGTCCAATTTAAAAATTATAGGTCAATATTAAGGTCTGACACCGTGCCGTTAGTTAACATAGAAAAATGTCTTTGAATTTTTAAAGCATTTTAGAACGCTTATTTCCTCATTTTAAGCTTCTCAGAACACTTTATTTCGCATAGGCATACATTGTAAACTTTAGGGTCACGCTGTGTACCCCCTAATTGACCTATAATTATTTCCTGTGGTAGGGTACACTATAACCCTGTAATATAATACGTGGTCCAATTTATAAATTATAGGTCAATATTAAGGTCCGATACCGTGCCGTTAGTTAACATAGAAAAGTGTCTTCGAATTTCCTTGTTTTAATGCACTATTTAAAATATACATAGTGTACCCCCTAATTGACCTATCATTATTTCCTGTGGTAGGGTACACTATTACCCTGTAATATAATACCTGGTCCAATTTAAATAATATGGGTCAATATTAAGGTCTGATACCGTGCCGTTAGTTAACATTGAAAAATGTCTTTGAATTTTTAAAGCATTTTAGAACGCTTATTTCCTCATTTTAAGCTTCTCAGAACACTTTATTTCGCATAGGCATACATTGTAAACTTTAGGGTCCCGCTGTGTACCCCCTAATTGACCTATAATTATTTCCTGTGGTAGGGCACACTATAACCCTGTAATATAATACTTGGTCCAATTTAAAAAGTATATGTCAATATTAAGGTCCGATACCGTGCCGTTAGTTAACATAGAAAAGTGTCTTCGTATTTCCTTGTTTTAATGCACTATTTAAAATATACATAGTGTACCCCCTAATTGACCTATAATTATATCCTGTGGTACGGTACTTTATTACCCTGTAATATAATACCTGGTCCAATTTAAATAATATGGGTCAATATTAAGGTCTGATATTGCGCCTTGCGTTAGTTAACCATTGAAAGATGTCTTTGAATTTTTAAAGCATTTTAGAACGCTTATTTCTTCATTTTAAGCTTCTCAGAACCCCTTATTTCGCATAGGCATACATAGTAAACTTTAGGGTCACGCTGTGTACCCCCTAATTGACCTATAATTATTTTCTGTGGTAGGGTACACTATCACCCTGTGATATAATACGTGGTCCAATTTAAAAATTATAGGTCAATATTAAGGTCCGATACCGTGCCGTTAGTTAACATAGAAAAGTGTCTTCGTTTTTCCTTGTTTTAATGCACTATTTAAAATATACATAGTGTACCCCCTAATTGACCTATAATTATTTCCTGTGGTAGGGTACACTATTACCCTGTAATATAATACCTGGTCCAATTTAAATGATATGGGTAAATATTAAGGTCTGATATTGCGCCTTGCGTTAGTTAACCATTGAAAGATGTCTTTGAATTTTTAAAGCATTTTAGAACGCTTATTTCTTCATTTTAAGCTTCTCAGAACACTCTATATCGCATAGGCATACATAGTAAAATTTAGGGTCACGCTGTGTCCCCCCTAAATGACATATATTTATTTCCTGTGGTAGGGTACACTATTACCCTGTAATATAATACGTGGTCCAATTTAAAAATTATAGGTCAATATTAAGGTCTGACACCGTGCCGTTAGTTAACATTGAAAAATGTCTTTGAATTTTTAAAGCATTTTAGAACGCTTATTTCCTCATTTTAAGCTTCTCAGAACACTTTTTTTTTTGCATAGGCATACATTGTAGACTTTAGGGTCACGCTGTGTACCCCCTAATTGACCTATAATTATTTCCTGTGGTAGGGCACACTATAACCCTGTAATATAATACGTGGTCCAATTTATAAATTATAGGTCAATATTAAGGTCCGATACCGTGCCGTTAGTAAACATAGAAAAGTGTCTTCGAATTTCCTTGTTTTAATGCACTATTTAAAATATACATAGTGTACCCCCTAATTGACCTATAATTATTTCCTGTGGTAGGGTACACTATTACCCTGTAATATAATACCTGGTCCAATTTAAATAATATGGGTCAATATTAAGGTCTGATATTGCGCCTTGCGTTAGTTAACCATTGAAAGATGTCTTTGAATTTTTAAAGCATTTTAGAACGCCTATTTCTTCATTTTAAGCTTCTCAGAACACTCTATTTCGCATAGGCATACATAGTAAACTTTGGGGTCACGCTGTGTACCCCCTAATTGACCTATAATTATTTCCTGTGGTAGGGTACACTATTACCCTGTAATATAATACGTGGTCCAATTTAAAAATTATAGATCAATGTTAAAGTCCGATACCGTGCCGTTAGTTAACATAGAAAAGTGTCTTCGTATTTCCTTGTTTTAATGCACTATTTAAAATATACATAGTGTACCCCCTAATTGACCTATAATTATTTCCTGTGGTAGGGTACACTATTACCCTGTAATATAATACCTGGTCAAATTTAAATATTATGGGTCAATATTAAGGTCTGATATTGCGCCTTGCGTTAGTTAACCATTGAAAGATGTCTTTGAATTTTTAAAGCATTTTAGAACGCTTATTTCTTCATTTTAAGCTTCTCAGAACACTCTATATCGCATAGGCATACATAGTAAAATTTAGGGTCACGCTGTGTCCCCCCTAAATGACATATATTTATTTCCTGTGGTAGGGTACACTATTACCCTGTAATATAATACGTGGTCCAATTTAAAAATTATAGGTCAATATTAAGGTCTGACACCGTGCCGTTAGTTAACATAGAAAAATGTCTTTGAATTTTTAAAGCATTTTAGAACGCTTATTTCCTCATTTTAAGCTTCTCAGAACACTTTATTTCGCATAGGCATACATTGTAAACTTTAGGGTCACGCTGTGTACCCCCTAATTGACCTATAATTATTTCCTGTGGTAGGGTACACTATTACCCTGTAATATAATACGTGGTCCAATTTAAAAATTATAGGTCAATGTTAAGGTCCGATACCGTGCCGTTAGTTAACATAGAAAAGTGTCTTCGTATTTCCTTGTTTTAATGCACTATTTAAAATATACATAGTGTACCTCCTAATTGACCTATAATTATTTCCTGTGGTAGGGTACACTATTACCCTGTAATATAATACCTGGTCAAATTTAAATATTATGGGTCAATATTAAGGTCTGATATTGCGCCTTGCGTTAGTTAACCATTGAAAGATGTCTTTGAATTTTTAAAGCATTTTAGAACGCTTATTTCTTCATTTTAAGCTTCTCAGAACACTCTATATCGCATAGGCATACATAGTAAAATTTAGGGTCACGCTGTGTCCCCCCTAAATGACATATATTTATTTCCTGTGGTAGGGTACACTATTACCCTGTAATATAATACGTGGTCCAATTTAAAAATTATAGGTCAATATTAAGGTCTGACACCGTGCCGTTAGTTAACATAGAAAAATGTCTTTGAATTTTTAAAGCATTTTAGAACGCTTATTTCCTCATTTTAAGCTTCTCAGAACACTTTATTTCGCATAGGCATACATTGTAAACTTTAGGGTCACGCTGTGTACCCCCTAATTGACCTATAATTATTTCCTGTGGTAGGGTACACTATAACCCTGTAATATAATACGTGGTCCAATTTATAAATTATAGGTCAATATTAAGGTCCGATACCGTGCCGTTAGTTAACATAGAAAAGTGTCTTCGAATTTCCTTGTTTTAATGCACTATTTAAAATATACATAGTGTACCCCCTAATTGACCTATCATTATTTCCTGTGGTAGGGTACACTATTACCCTGTAATATAATACCTGGTCCAATTTAAATAATATGGGTCAATATTAAGGTCTGATACCGTGCCGTTAGTTAACATTGAAAAATGTCTTTGAATTTTTAAAGCATTTTAGAACGCTTATTTCCTCATTTTAAGCTTCTCAGAACACTTTATTTCGCATAGGCATACATTGTAAACTTTAGGGTCCCGCTGTGTACCCCCTAATTGACCTATAATTATTTCCTGTGGTAGGGCACACTATAACCCTGTAATATAATACGTGGTCCAATTTAAAAAGTATATGTCAATATTAAGGTCCGATACCGTGCCGTTAGTTAACATAGAAAAGTCTATTCGTATTTCCTTGTTTTAATGCACTATTTAAAATATACATAGTGTACCCCCTAATTGACCTATAATTATTTCCTGTGGTACGGTACTTTATTACCCTGTAATATAATACCTGGTCCAATTTAAATAATATGGGTCAATATTAAGGTCTGATATTGCGCCTTGCGTTAGTTAACCATTGAAAGATGTCTTTGAATTTTTAAAGCATTTTAGAACGCTTATTTCTTCATTTTAAGCTTCTCAGAACCCCTTATTTCGCATAGGCATACATAGTAAACTTTAGGGTCACGCTGTGTACCCCCTAATTGACCTATAATTATTTTCTGCGGTAGGGTACACTATCACCCTGTGATATAATACGTGGTCCAATTTAAAAATTATAGGTCAATATTAAGGTCCGATACCGTGCCGTTAGTTAACATAGAAAAGTGTCTTCGTTTTTCCTTGTTTTAATGCACTATTTAAAATATACATAGTGTACCCCCTAATTGACCTATAATTATTTCCTGTGGTAGGGTACACTATTACCCTGTAATATAATTCCTGGTCCAATTTAAATGATATGGGTCAATATTAAGGTCTGATATTGCGCCTTGCGTTAGTTAACCATTGAAAGATGTCTTTGAATTTTTAAAGCATTTTAGAACGCTTATTTCTTCATTTTAAGCTTCTCAGAACACTTTATATCGCATAGGCATACATAGTAAAATTTAGGGTCACGCTGTGTCCCCCCTAAATGACATATATTTATTTCCTGTGGTAGGGTACACTATTACCCTGTAATATAATACGTGGTCCAATTTAAAAATTATAGGTCAATATTAAGGTCTGACACCGTGCCGTTAGTTAACATTGAAAAATGTCTTTGAATTTTTAAAGCATTTTAGAACGCTTATTTCCTCATTTTAAGCTTCTCAGAACACTTTTTTTCGCATAGGCATACATTGTAAACTTTAGGGTCACGCTGTGTACCCCCTAATTGACCTATAATTATTTCCTGTGGTAGGGCACACTATAACCCTGTAATATAATACGTGGTCCAATTTATAAATTATAGGTCAATATTAAGGTCCGATACCGTGCCGTTAGTAAACATAGAAAAGTGTCTTCGAATTTCCTTGTTTTAATGCACTATTTAAAATATACATAGTGTACCCCCTAATTGACCTATAATTATTTCCTGTGGTAGGGTACACTATTACCCTGTAATATAATACCTGGTCCAATTTAAATAATATGGGTCAATATTAAGGTCTGATATTGCGCCTTGCGTTAGTTAACCATTGAAAGATGTCTTTGAATTTTTAAAGCATTTTAGAACGCCTATTTCTTCATTTTAAGCTTCTCAGAACACTCTATTTCGCATAGGCATACATAGTAAACTTTGGGGTCACGCTGTGTACCCCCTAATTGACCTATAATTATTTCCTGTGGTAGGGTACACTATTACCCTGTAATATAATACGTGGTCCAATTTAAAAATTATAGGTCAATGTTAAGGTCCGATACCGTGCCGTTTGTTAACATAGAAAAGTATCTTCGTATTTCCTTGTTTTAATGCACTATTTAAAATATACATAGTGTACCCCCTAATTGACCTATAATTATTTCCTGTGGTAGGGTACACTATTACCCTGTAATATAATACCTGGTCAAATTTAAATATTATGGGTCAATATTAAGGTCTGATATTGCGCCTTGCGTTAGTTAACCATTGAAAGATGTCTTTGAATTTTTAAAGCATTTTAGAACGCTTATTTCCTCATTTTAAGCTTCTCAGAACACTTTATTTCGCATAGGCATACATTGTAAACTTTAGGGTCACGCTGTGTACCCCCTAATTGACCTATAATTATTTCCTGTGGTAGGGTACACTATTACCCTGTAATATAATTCGTGGTCCAATTTAGAAAATTATAGGTCAATATTAAGGTCCGATACCGTGCCGTTAGTTAACATAGAAAAGTATCTTCGTATTTCCTTGTTTTAATGCACTATTTAAAATATACATAGTGTACCCCCTAATTGACCTATAATTATTTCCTGTTGTAGGGTACACTATTACCCTGTAATATAATACGTGGTCTAATTTAAAAATTATAGGTCAATATTAAGGTCCGATACCGTGCCGTTAGTTAACATAGAAAAGTGTCTTCGAATTTCCTTGTTTTAATGCACTATTTAAAATATACATAGTGTACCCCCTAATTGACCTATAATTATTTCCTGCGGTAGGGTACACTATTACCCTGTAATATACTACCTGGTCCAATTTAAATAATATGGGTCAATATTAAGGTCTGATATTGTGCCTTGCGTTAGTTAACCATTGAAAGATGTCTTTGAATTTTTAGAGCATTTTAGAACGCTTATTTCTTCATTTTAAGCTTCTCAGAACCCTCTATTTCGCATAGGCATACATAGTAAACTTTGGGGTCACGCTGTGTACCCCCTAAATGGCCTATAATTATTTCCTGTGGTAGGGTACACTATTACCCTGTAATATAATACGTGGTCCAATTTAAAAATTATAGGTCAATATTAAGGTCCGATACCGTGCCGTTAGTAAACATTGAAAAATGTCTTTGAATTTTTAAAGCATTTTAGAACGCTTATTTCCTCCTTTTAAGCTTCTCAGAACACTTTATTTCGCTTAGGCATACATAGTAAACTTTAGGGTCACGCTGTGTACCCCCTAATTGACCTATAATTATTTCCTGTGGTAGGGTACACTATTACCCTGTAATATAATACCTGGTCCAATTTAAATATTATGGGTCAATATTAAGGTCTGATATTGCGCCTTGCGTTAGGTAACCATTGAAAGATGTCTTTGAATTTTTAAAGCATTTTAGAACGCTTATTTCTTCATTTTAAGCTTCTCAGAACACTTTATTTCGCATAGGCATACATAGTAAACTTTAGGGTCACGCTGAGTACCCCCTAATTGACCTATAATTATTTTCTGTGGTAGGGTACACTATCACACTGTAATATAATACGTGGTCCAATTTAAAAATTTTAGGTCAATATTAAGGTCCGATACCCTACCGTTAGCTAACATAGAAAAGAGTCTTCGAATTTCCTTGTTTTAATGCACTATTTAAAATATACATAGTGTACCCCCTAATTGACCTATAATTATTTCCTGTTGTAGGGTACACTATTACCCTGTAATATAATACCTGGTCCAATTTAAATATTATGGTTCCATATTAAGGTCTGATATCGCGCCTTGCGTTAGTTAACCATTGAAAGATGTCTTTGAATTTTTAAAGCATTTTAGAACGCTTATTTCTTCATTTTAAGCTTCTCAGAACACTCTATTTCGCATAGGCATACATAGTAAACTTTTTGTTCACGCTGTGTACCCCCTAATTGACCTATAATTATTTCCTGTGGTAGGGTACACTATTACCCTGTAATATAATACGTGGTCTAATTTAAAAATTATAGGTCAATATTAAGGTCCGATACCGTGCCGTTAGTTAACATAGAAAAGTGTCTTCGAATTTCCTTGTTTTAATGCACTATTTAAAATATACATAGTGTACCCCCTAATTGACCTATAATTATTTCCTGCTGTAGGGTACACTATTACCCTGTAATATACTACCTGGTCCAATTTAAATAATATGGGTCAATATTAAGGTCTGATATTGCGCCTTGCGTTAGTTAACCATTGAAAGATGTCTTTGAATTTTTAAAGCATTTTAGAACGCTTATTTCTTCATTTTAAGCTTCTCAGAACACTCTATTTCGCATAGGCATAAATAGTAAACTTTGGGGTCACGCTGTGTACCCCCTAAATGGCCTATAATTATTTCCTGTGGTAGGGTACACTATTACCCTGTAATATAATACGTGGTCCAATTAAAAAATTATAGGTCAATATTAAGTTCCGATACCGTGCCGTTATTTAACATTGAAAAATGTCTTCGTATTTCCTTGTTTTATTGCACTATTTAAAATATACATAGTGTACCCCCTAATTGACCTATAATTATTTCCTGTTGTAGGGTACACTATTACCCTGTAATATAATGCCTGGTCCAATTTAAATATTATGGTTCCATATTAAGGTCTGATATCGCGCCTTGCGTTAGTTAACCATTGAAAGATGTCTTTGAATTTTTAAAGCATTTTAGAACGCTTATTTCTTCATTTTAAGCTTCTCAGAACACTCTATTTCGCATAGGCATACATAGTAAACTTTGGGGTCACGCTGTGTACCCCCTAAATGGCCTATAATTATTTCCTGTGGTAGGGTACACTATTACCCTGTAATATAATACGTGGTCCAATTTAAAAATTATAGGTCAATATTAAGGTCCGATACCGTGCCGTTAGTAAACATTGAAAAATGTCTTTGAATTTTTAAAGCATTTTAGAACGCTTATTTCCTCCTTTTAAGCTTCTCAGAACACTTTATTTCGCTTAGGCATACATAGTAAACTTTAGGGTCACGCTGTGTACCCCCTAATTGACCTATAATTATTTCCTGTGGTAGGGTACACTATTACCCTGTAATATAATACCTGGTCCAATTTAAATATTATGGGTCAATATTAAGGTCTGATATTGCGCCTTGCGTTAGGTAACCATTGAAAGATGTGTTTGAATTTTTAAAGCATTTTAGAACGCTTATTTCTTCATTTTAAGCTTCTCAGAACACTTTATTTCGCATAGGCATACATAGTAAACTTTAGGGTCATGCTGAGTACCCCCTAATTGACCTATAATTATTTTCTGTGGTAGGGTACACTATCACACTGTAATATAATACGTGGTCCAATTTAAAAATTTTAGGTCAATATTAAGGTCCGATACCCTACCGTTAGCTAACATAGAAAAGAGTCTTCGAATTTCCTTGTTTTAATGCACTATTTAAAATATACATAGTGTACCCCCTAATTGACCTATAATTATTTCCTGTTGTAGGGCACACTTTTACCCTGTAATATAATACCAGTTCCAATTTAAATATTATGGTTCCATATTAAGGTCTGATATCGCGCCTTGCGTTAGTTAACCATTGAAAGATGTCTTTGAATTTTTAAAGCATTTTAGAACGCTTATTTCTTAATTTTAAGCTTCTCAAAACACTCTATTTCGCATAGGCATACATAGTAAACTTTAGGGTCACGCTGTGTACCCCCTAAATGACCTATAATTATTTCCTGTGGTAGGGTACACTATTACCCGGAAATATAATACGTGGTCCAATTTAAAAATTATAGGTCAATATTAAGGTCCGATACCGTGCCGTTAGTTAACATAGAAAAGTGTCTTCGAATTTCCTTGTTTTAATGCACTATTTAAAATATACATAGTGTACCCCCTAATTGACCTATAATTATTTCCTGTTGTAGGGTACACTATTACCCTGTAATATAATACCTGGTCCAATTTAAATATTATGGTTCTATATTAAGGTCTGATATCACGCCTTGCGTTAGTTAACCATTGAAAGATGTCTTTGAATTTTTAAAGCATTTTAGAACGCTTATTTCTTCATTGTAAGCTTCTCAGAACACTTTATTTCGCATAGGCATACATAGTAAACTTTAGGGTCACGCTGTGTACCCCCTAATTGACCTATAATTATTTCCTGTGGTAGGGTACACTATTACCATGTAATACAATACGTGGTCCAATTTAAAAATTATAGGTCAATATTAAGGTCCGATACCGTGCCACTTATTAACATAGAAAAGTGTCTTTGAATTTTTAAAGCATTTTAGAACGTTTATTTCCTCATTTTAAGCTTCTCAGAACACTTTATTTCGCATAGGCATACATAGTAAACTTTAGGGTCCCGCTGTGTACCCCCTAATTGACCTATAATTATTTTCTGTGGTAGGGTACACTATCACCCTGTAATATAATACGTGGTCCAATTAAAAAATTTTAGGTCAATATTAAGGTCCGATACCGTGCCGTTAGTTAACATAGAAAAGAGTCTTCGAATTTCCTTGTTTTAATGTACTATTTAAAATACACATAGTGTACCCCCTAATTGACCTATATTTAATTCCTGTGGTAGGGTACACTATTACAATGTAATATAATACCTGGTCCAATTTAAATATTATTAGTCAATATTAAGGTCTGATTTTTCGCCTTGCGTTAGTTAACCATTGAAAGATGTCTTTGAATTTTTAAAGCATTTTAGAACGCTTATTTCTTCATTTTAAGCTTCTCAGAACACTTTATTTCGCATAGGCATACATAGTAAACTTTAGGGTCCCGCTGTGTACCCCCTAATTGACCTATAATTATTTTCTGTTTTAGGGTACACTATCACCCTGTAATATAATACGTGGAGCAATTTAAAAATTATAGGTCAATATTAAGGTCCGATACCGTGCCGTTAGTTAACTTAGAAAAGTGTCTTCGTATTTCCCTGTTTTAATGCACTATTTAAAATATACATAGTGTACCCCCTAATTGACCTATAATTATTTCCTGTGGTAGGGTACACTATTACCCTGTAATATAATACCTGGTCCAATTTAAATATTATGGGTCAATATTAAGGTCTGATATCGCGCCTTGCGTTAGTTAACCATTGAAAGATGTCTTTGAATTTTTAAAGCATTTTAGAACGCTTATTTCTTCATTTTAAGCTTCTCAGAACACGCTATTTCGCATAGGCATACATAGTAAACTTTAGGTTCACGCTGTGTACCCCCTAATTGACCTATAATTATTTCCTGTGGTAGGGTACACTATTGCCCTGTAATATAATACGTGGTCCAATTTAAAAATTATAGGTCAATATTAAGGTCCGATACCGTGCCGTTAATTAACATAGAAAAGTGTCTTTGAATTTTTAAAGCATTTTAGAACGTTTATTTCCTCATTTTAAGCTTCTCAGAACACTTTATTTCGCATAGGCATACATAGTAAACTTTAGGGTCACGCTGTGTACCCCCTAATTGACCTATAATTATTTCCTGTGGTAGGGTACACTATTACCCTGTAATATAATTCGTGGTCCAATTTAGAAAATTATAGGTCAATATTAAGGTCCGATACCGTGCCGTTAGTTAACATAGAAAAGTATCTTCGTATTTCCTTGTTTTAATGCACTATTTAAAATATACATAGTGTACCCCCTAATTGACCTATAATTATTTCCTGTTGTAGGGTACACTATTACCCTGTAATATAATACCTGGTCCAATTTAAATATTATGGTTCCATATTAAGGTCTGATATCGCGCCTTGCGTTAGTTAACCATTGAAAGATGTCTTTGAATTTTTAAAGCATTTTAGAACGCTTATTTCTTCATTTTAAGCTTCTCAGAACACTCTATTTCGCATAGGCATACATAGTAAACTTTTTGTTCACGCTGTGTACCCCCTAATTGACCTATAATTATTTCCTGTTTTAGGGTACACTATTACCCTGTAATATAATACGTGGTCTAATTTAAAAATTATAGGTCAATATTAAGGTCCGATACCGTGCCGTTAGTTAACATAGAAAAGTGTCTTCGAATTTCCTTGTTTTAATGCACTATTTAAAATATACATAGTGTACCCCCTAATTGACCTATAATTATTTCCTGCTGTAGGGTACACTATTACCCTGTAATATACTACCTGGTCCAATTTAAATAATATGGGTCAATATTAAGGTCTGATATTGCGCCTTGCGTTAGTTAACCATTGAAAGATGTCTTTGAATTTTTAAAGCATTTTAGAACGCTTATTTCTTCATTTTAAGCTTCTCAGAACACTCTATTTCGCATAGGCATACATAGTAAACTTTGGGGTCACGCTGTGTACCCCCTAAATGGCCTATAATTATTTCCTGTGGTAGGGTACACTATTACCCTGTAATATAATACGTGGTCCAATTTAAAAATTATAGGTCAATATTAAGTTCCGATACCGTGCCGTTAGTTAACATTGAAAAATGTCTTCGTATTTCCTTGTTTTATTGCACTATTTAAAATATACATAGTGTACCCCCTAATTGACCTATAATTATTTCCTGTTGTAGGGTACACTATTACCCTGTAATATAATACCTGGTCCAATTTAAATATTATGGTTCCATATTAAGGTCTGATATCGCGCCTTGCGTTAGTTAACCATTGAAAGATGTCTTTGAATTTTTAAAGCATTTTAGAACGCTTATTTCTTCATTTTAAGCTTCTCAGAACACTCTATTTCGCATAGGCATACATAGTAAACTTTGGGGTCACGCTGTGTACCCCCTAAATGGCCTATAATTATTTCCTGTGGTAGGGTACACTATTACCCTGTAATATAATACGTGGTCCAATTTAAAAATTATAGGTCAATATTAAGGTCCGATACCGTGCCGTTAGTAAACATTGAAAAATGTCTTTGAATTTTTAAAGCATTTTAGAACGCTTATTTCCTCCTTTTAAGCTTCTCAGAACACTTTATTTCGCTTAGGCATACATAGTAAACTTTAGGGTCACGCTGTGTACCCCCTAATTGACCTATAATTATTTTCTGTGGTAGGGTACACTATCACCCTGTAATATAATACGTTTTCCAATTTAAAAATTTTAGGTCAATATTAAGGTCCGATACCCTACCGTTAGTTAACATAGAAAAGAGTCTTCGAATTTCCTTGTTTTAATGCACTATTTAAAATATACATAGAGTACCCCCTAATTGACCTATAATTATTTCCTGTTGTAGGGTACACTATTACCCTGTAATATAATACCTGGTCCAATTTAAATATTATGGTTCCATATTAAGGTCTGATATCGCGCCTTGCGTTAGTTAACCATTGAAAGATGTCTTTGAATTTTTAAAGCATTTTAGAACGCTTATTTCTTTATTTTAAGCTTCTCAGAACACTCTATTTCGCATAGGCATACATAGTAAACTTTAGGGTCACGCTGTGTACCCCCTAATTGACCTATAATTATTTCCTGTGGTAGGGTACACTATTACCATGTAATACAATACGTGGTCCAATTTAAAAATTACAGGTCAATATTAAGGTCCGATACCGTGCCGTTTATTAACATAGAAAAGTGTCTTTGAATTTTTAAAGCATTTTAGAACGTTTATTTCCTCATTTTAAGCTTCTCAGAACACTTTATTTCGCATAGGCATACATAGTAAACTTTAGGGTCCCGCTGTGTACCCCCTAATTGACCTATAATTATTTTCTGTGGTAGGGTACACTATCACCCTGTAATATAATACGTGGTCCAATTAAAAAATTTTAGGTCAATATTAAGGTCCGATACCGTGCCGTTAGTTAACATAGAAAAGAGTCTTCGAATTTCCTTGTTTTAATGTACTATTTAAAATACACATAGTGTACCCCCTAATTGACCTATATTTAATTCCTGTGGTAGGGTACACTATTACCCTGTAATATAATTCCTGGTCCAATTTAAATATTATGGTTCCATATTAAGGTCTGATATCGCGCCTTGCGTTAGTTAACCATTGAAAGATGTCTTTGAGTTTTTAAAGCATTTTAGAACACTTATTTCTTCATTTTAAGCTTCTCAGAACACTCTATTTCGCATAGGCATACATAGTAAACTTTAGGGTCACGCTGTGTACCCCCTAATTGACCTATAATTATTTCCTGTCTTAGGGTACACTATTACCCTGTAATATAATACGAGGTCCAATTTAAAAAGTATAGGTCAATATTAAGGTCCGAAACCGTGCCGTTAGTTAACATAGAAAAGAGTCTTCGTATTTCCTTGTTTTAATGCACTATTTAAAATATACATAGTGTACCCCCTAATTGACCTATAATTATTTCTTGTGGTAGGGTACACTATTACCCTGTAATATAATACCTGGTCCAATTTAAATATTATGGGTCAATATTAAGGTCTGATATTGCGCCTAGCGTTAGTTAACCATTGAAAGATGTCTTTGAATTTTTAAAGCATTTTAGAACGCTTATTTCTTCATTTTAAGCTTCTCAGAACACTCTATTTCGCATAGGCATACATAGTAAACTTTAGGGTCACGCTGTGTACCCCCTAATTGACCTATAATTATTTCCTGTAGTAGGGTACACTATTACCCTGTGATATAATACGTGGTCCATTTTAAAAATTATAGGTCAATATTAAGATCCGATACCGTGCCGTTAGTTAACATAGAAAAGTGTCTTCGTATTTCCTTGTTTTAATGCACTATTTAAAATATACATAGTGTACCCCCTAATTGACCTATAATTATTTCCTGTGGCAGGGTACACTATTACCCTGTAATATAATACCTGGTCCAATTTAAATATTATGGGTCAATATTAAGGTCTGATATTGCGCCTAGCGTTAGTTAACCATTGAAAGATGTCTTTGAATTTTTAAAGCATTTTAGAACGCTTATTTCTTCATTTTAAGCTTCTCAGAACACTTTATTTCGCATAGGCATACATAGTAAACTTTAGGGTCACGCTGTGTACCCCCTAATTGACCTATAATTATTTCCTGTGGTAGGATACACCATAACCCTGTAATATAATACGTGGTCCAATTTAAAAATTATAGGTCAATATTAAGGTCCGATACCGGGCCGTTAGTTAACATAGAAATGGGTCTTCGTATTTCCTTGTTTTAATACACTATTTAAAATATACATAGTGTACCCCCTAATTGACCTATAATTATTTCCTGTGGCAGGGTACACTATTACCCTGTAATATAATACCTGGTCCAATTTAAATATTATGGGTCAATATTAAGGTCTGATATTGCGCCTAGCGTTAGTTAACCATTGAAAGATGTCTTTGAATTTTTAAAGCATTTTAGAACGCTTATTTCTTCATTTTAAGCATATCAGAACACTCTATTTCGCATAGGCATACATAGTAAAATTTAGGGTCACGCTGTGTACCCCCTAAATGACCTATAATTATTTCCTGTGGTAGGGTACACTATTACCCTGTAATATAATACGTGGTCCAATTTAAAAATTATAGGTCAATATTAAGGTCCGATACCGTGCCGTTAGTTAACATAGAAAAATGTCTTTGAATTTTTAAAGCATTTTAGAACGCTTATTTCCTCATTTTAAGCTTCTCAGAACACTTTATTTCGCATAGGCATACATAGTAAATTTTAGGGTCACTCTGTGTACCCCCTAATTGACCTATAATTATTTCCTGTGGTAGGGTACACTATAACCCTGTAATATAATACGTGGTCCAATTTAAAAATTATAGGTCAATATTAAGGTCCGATACCGTGCCGTTAGTTAACATAGAAAACTGTCTTCGAATTTCCTTGTTTTAATGCACTATTTAAAATATACATAGTGTACCCCCTAATTGACCTATAATTATTTCCTGTGGTAGGGTACACTATTACCCTGTGATATAATACCTGGTTCAAGTTAAATATTATGGGTCAATATTAAGGTCTGATATCGCGCCTTGCGTTAGTTAACCATTGAAAGATGTCTTTGAATTTTTAAAGCATTTTAGAACGCTTATTTCTTCATTTTAAGCTTCTCAGAACACTCTATTTCGCATAGGCATACATAGTAGACTTTAGGGTCACGCTGTGTACCACCTAATTGACCTATAATTATTTCCTGCGGTAAGGTACACTATTGCCCTGTAATATAATACGTGGTACAATTTAAAAATTATAGGTCAATATTAAGGTCCGATACCGTGCCGTTAGTTAAAATAGAAAAGTGTCTTCGTATTTCCTTGTTTTAATGCACTATTTAAAATATACATAGTGTACCCCCTAAATGACCTATAATTATTTCCTGTGGTAGGGTACACTATTACCCTGTAATATAATACCTGGTCCAATTTAAATATTATGGGTCAATATTAAGGTCTGATATTGCGCCTAGCGTTAGTTAAACATTGAAAGATGTCTTTGAATTTTTAAAGCATTTTAGAACGCTTATTTCTTCATTTTAAGCTTCTCAGAACACTCTATTTCGCAGAGGCATACATAGAGAACTTTAGGGTCACGCTGTGTACTCCCTAATTGACCTATAATTATTTCTTGTGGTAGGGTACACTATTACCCTATAATATAATACGTGGACCAATTTAAAAATTATAGGTCAATATTAAGGTCCGATACCGGGCCGTTAGTTAACATAGAAAAGTGTCTTCGTATTTCCTTGTTTTAATACACTATTTAAAATATACATAGTGTACCCCCTAATTGACCTATAATTATTTCCTGTGGCAGGGTACACTATTACCCTGTAATATAATACCTGGTCCAATTTAAATATTATGGGTCAATATTAAGGTCTGATATTGCGCCTAGCGTTAGTTAACCATTGAAAGATGTCTTTGAATTTTTAAAGCATTTGAGAACGCTTTTTTCTTCATTTTAAGCTTCTCAGAACACTTTATTTCGCATAGGCATACATAGTAAACTTTAGGGTCACGCTGTGTACCCCCTAATTGACCTATAATTATTTCCTGTCTTAGGGTACACTATTACCCTGTAATATAATACGAGGTCCAATTTAAAAAGTATAGGTCAATATTAAGGTCCGAAACCGTGCCGTTAGTTAACATAGAAAAGAGTCTTCGTATTTCCTTGTTTTAATGCACTATTTAAAATATACATAGTGTACCCCCTAATTGACCTATAATTATTTCTTGTGGTAGGGTACACTATTACCCTGTAATATAATACCTGGTCCAATTTAAATATTATGGGTCAATATTAAGGTCTGATATTGCGCCTAGCGTTAGTTAACCATTGAAAGATGTCTTTGAATTTTTAAAGCATTTTAGAACGCTTATTTCTTCATTTTAAGCTTCTCAGAACACTCTATTTCGCATAGGCATACATAGTAAACTTTAGGGTCACGCTGTGTACCCCCTAATTGACCTATAATTATTTCCTGTAGTA
Organism: Parasteatoda tepidariorum; assembly: GCF_982258835.1. Classification (NCBI taxonomy): domain Eukaryota; kingdom Metazoa; phylum Arthropoda; class Arachnida; order Araneae; family Theridiidae; genus Parasteatoda; species Parasteatoda tepidariorum. The sequence continues at coordinate 405,224 of NW_028257379.1, read as the reverse complement.
GGGTACACTATTACCCTGTGATATAATACGTGGTCCATTTTAAAAATTATAGGTCAATATTAAGATCCGATACCGTGCCGTTAGTTAACATAGAAAAGTGTCTTCGTATTTCCTTGTTTTAATGCACTATTTAAAATATACATAGTGTACCCCCTAATTGACCTATAATTATTTCCTGTGGCAGGGTACACTATTACCCTGTAATATAATACCTGGTCCAATTTAAATATTATGGGTCAATATTAAGGTCTGATATTGCGCCTAGCGTTAGTTAACCATTGAAAGATGTCTTTGAATTTTTAAAGCATTTTAGAACGCTTATTTCTTCATTTTAAGCTTCTCAGAACACTTTATTTCGCATAGGCATACATAGTAAACTTTAGGGTCACGCTGTGTACCCCCTAATTGACCTATAATTATTTCCTGTGGTAGGATACACCATAACCCTGTAATATAATACGTGGTCCAATTTAAAAATTATAGGTCAATATTAAGGTCCGATACCGGGCCGTTAGTTAACATAGAAATGGGTCTTCGTATTTCCTTGTTTTAATACACTATTTAAAATATACATAGTGTACCCCCTAATTGACCTATAATTATTTCCTGTGGCAGGGTACACTATTACCCTGTAATATAATACCTGGTCCAATTTAAATATTATGGGTCAATATTAAGGTCTGATATTGCGCCTAGCGTTAGTTAACCATTGAAAGATGTCTTTGAATTTTTAAAGCATTTTAGAACGCTTATTTCTTCATTTTAAGCATATCAGAACACTCTATTTCGCATAGGCATACATAGTAAAATTTAGGGTCACGCTGTGTACCCCCTAAATGACCTATAATTATTTCCTGTGGTAGGGTACACTATTACCCTGTAATATAATACGTGGTCCAATTTAAAAATTATAGGTCAATATTAAGGTCCGATACCGTGCCGTTAGTTAACATAGAAAAATGTCTTTGAATTTTTAAAGCATTTTAGAACGCTTATTTCCTCATTTTAAGCTTCTCAGAACACTTTATTTCGCATAGGCATACATAGTAAATTTTAGGGTCACTCTGTGTACCCCCTAATTGACCTATAATTATTTCCTGTGGTAGGGTACACTATAACCCTGTAATATAATACGTGGTCCAATTTAAAAATTATAGGTCAATATTAAGGTCCGATACCGTGCCGTTAGTTAACATAGAAAACTGTCTTCGAATTTCCTTGTTTTAATGCACTATTTAAAATATACATAGTGTACCCCCTAATTGACCTATAATTATTTCCTGTGGTAGGGTACACTATTACCCTGTGATATAATACCTGGTTCAAGTTAAATATTATGGGTCAATATTAAGGTCTGATATCGCGCCTTGCGTTAGTTAACCATTGAAAGATGTCTTTGAATTTTTAAAGCATTTTAGAACGCTTATTTCTTCATTTTAAGCTTCTCAGAACACTCTATTTCGCATAGGCATACATAGTAGACTTTAGGGTCACGCTGTGTACCACCTAATTGACCTATAATTATTTCCTGCGGTAAGGTACACTATTGCCCTGTAATATAATACGTGGTACAATTTAAAAATTATAGGTCAATATTAAGGTCCGATACCGTGCCGTTAGTTAAAATAGAAAAGTGTCTTCGTATTTCCTTGTTTTAATGCACTATTTAAAATATACATAGTGTACCCCCTAAATGACCTATAATTATTTCCTGTGGTAGGGTACACTATTACCCTGTAATATAATACCTGGTCCAATTTAAATATTATGGGTCAATATTAAGGTCTGATATTGCGCCTAGCGTTAGTTAAACATTGAAAGATGTCTTTGAATTTTTAAAGCATTTTAGAACGCTTATTTCTTCATTTTAAGCTTCTCAGAACACTCTATTTCGCAGAGGCATACATAGAGAACTTTAGGGTCACGCTGTGTACTCCCTAATTGACCTATAATTATTTCTTGTGGTAGGGTACACTATTACCCTATAATATAATACGTGGACCAATTTAAAAATTATAGGTCAATATTAAGGTCCGATACCGGGCCGTTAGTTAACATAGAAAAGTGTCTTCGTATTTCCTTGTTTTAATACACTATTTAAAATATACATAGTGTACCCCCTAATTGACCTATAATTATTTCCTGTGGCAGGGTACACTATTACCCTGTAATATAATACCTGGTCCAATTTAAATATTATGGGTCAATATTAAGGTCTGATATTGCGCCTAGCGTTAGTTAACCATTGAAAGATGTCTTTGAATTTTTAAAGCATTTGAGAACGCTTTTTTCTTCATTTTAAGCTTCTCAGAACACTTTATTTCGCATAGGCATACATAGTAAACTTTAGGGTCACACTGTGTACCCCCTAATTGACCTATAATTATTTCCTGTGGTAGGGTACACTATTACCCTGTAATATAATACGTGGTCTAATTTAAAAATTATAGGTCAATATTAAGGTCCGATACCGTGCCGTTAGTTAACATAGAAAAGTGTCTTCGAATTTCCTTGTTTTAATGCACTATTTAAAATATACATAGTGTACCCCCTAATTGACCTATAATTATTTCCTGCTGTAGGGTACACTATTACCCTGTAATATACTACCTGGTCCAATTTAAATAATATGGGTCAATATTAAGGTCTGATATTGCGCCTTGCGTTAGTTAACCATTGAAAGATGTCTTTGAATTTTTAAAGCATTTTAGAACGCTTATTTCTTCATTTTAAGCTTCTCAGAACACTCTATTTCGCATAGGCATACATAGTAAACTTTGGGGTCACGCTGTGTACCCCCTAAATGGCCTATAATTATTTCCTGTGGTAGGGTACACTATTACCCTGTAATATAATACGTGGTCCAATTTAAAAATTATAGGTCAATATTAAGTTCCGATACCGTGCCGTTAGTTATCATTGAAAAATGTCTTCGTATTTCCTTGTTTTATTGCACTATTTAAAATATACATAGTGTACCCCCTAATTGACCTATAATTATTTCCTGTTGTAGGGTACACTATTACCCTGTAATATAATACCTGGTCCAATTTAAATATTATGGTTCCATATTAAGGTCTGATATCGCGCCTTGCGTTAGTTAACCATTGAAAGATGTCTTTGAATTTTTAAAGCATTTTAGAACGCTTATTTCTTCATTTTAAGCTTCTCAGAACACTCTATTTCGCATAGGCATACATAGTAAACTTTGGGGTCACGCTGTGTACCCCCTAAATGGCCTATAATTATTTCCTGTGGTAGGGTACACTATTACCCTGTAATATAATACGTGGTCCAATTTAAAAATTATAGGTCAATATTAAGGTCCGATACCGTGCCGTTAGTAAACATTGAAAAATGTCTTTGAATTTTTAAAGCATTTTAGAACGCTTATTTCCTCCTTTTAAGCTTCTCAGAACACTTTATTTCGCTTAGGCATACATAGTAAACTTTAGGGTCACGCTGTGTACCCCCTAATTGACCTATAATTATTTCCTGTGGTAGGGTACACTATTACCCTGTAATATAATACCTTGTCCAATTTAAATATTATGGGTCAATATTAAGGTCTGATATTGCGCCTTGCGTTAGGTAACCATTGAAAGATGTGTTTGAATTTTTAAAGCATTTTAGAACGCTTATTTCTTCATTTTAAGCTTCTCAGAACACTTTATTTCGCATAGGCATACATAGTAAACTTTAGGGTCATGCTGAGTACCCCCTAATTGACCTATAATTATTTTCTGTGGTAGGGTACACTATCACACTGTAATATAATACGTGGTCCAATTTAAAAATTTTAGGTTAATATTAAGGTCCGATACCCTACCGTTAGCTAACATAGAAAAGAGTCTTCGAATTTCCTTGTTTTAATGCACTATTTAAAATATACATAGTGTACCCCCTAATTGACCTATAATTATTTCCTGTTGTAGGGCACACTTTTACCCTGTAATATAATACCTGTTCCAATTTAAATATTATGGTTCCATATTAAGGTCTGATATCGCGCCTTGCGTTAGGTAACCATTGAAAGATGTGTTTGAATTTTTAAAGCATTTTAGAACGCTTATTTCTTCATTTTAAGCTTCTCAGAACACTTTATTTCGCATAGGCATACATAGTAAACTTTAGGGTCATGCTGAGTACCCCCTAATTGACCTATAATTATTTCCTGTGGTAGGGTACACTATAACCCTGTAATATAATACGTGGTCCAATTTAAAAATTATAGGTCAATATTAAGGTCCGATACCGTGCCGTTAGTTAACATAGAAAACTGTCTTCGAATTTCCTTGTTTTAATGCACTATTTAAAATATACATAGTGTACCCCCTAATTGACCTATAATTATTTCCTGTGGTAGGGTACACTATTACCCTGTGATATAATACCTGGTTCAAGTTAAATATTATGGGTCAATATTAAGGTCTGATATCGCGCCTTGCGTTAGTTAACCATTGAAAGATGTCTTTGAATTTTTAAAGCATTTTAGAACGCTTATTTCTTCATTTTAAGCTTCTCAGAACACTCTATTTCGCATAGGCATACATAGTAGACTTTAGGGTCACGCTGTGTACCACCTAATTGACCTATAATTATTTCCTGCGGTAAGGTACACTATTGCCCTGTAATATAATACGTGGTACAATTTAAAAATTATAGGTCAATATTAAGGTCCGATACCGTGCCGTTAGTTAAAATAGAAAAGTGTCTTCGTATTTCCTTGTTTTAATGCACTATTTAAAATATACATAGTGTACCCCCTAAATGACCTATAATTATTTCCTGTGGTAGGGTACACTATTACCCTGTAATATAATACCTGGTCCAATTTAAATATTATGGGTCAATATTAAGGTCTGATATTGCGCCTAGCGTTAGTTAAACATTGAAAGATGTCTTTGAATTTTTAAAGCATTTTAGAACGCTTATTTCTTCATTTTAAGCTTCTCAGAACACTCTATTTCGCAGAGGCATACATAGAGAACTTTAGGGTCACGCTGTGTACTCCCTAATTGACCTATAATTATTTCTTGTGGTAGGGTACACTATTACCCTATAATATAATACGTGGACCAATTTAAAAATTATAGGTCAATATTAAGGTCCGATACCGGGCCGTTAGTTAACATAGAAAAGTGTCTTCGTATTTCCTTGTTTTAATACACTATTTAAAATATACATAGTGTACCCCCTAATTGACCTATAATTATTTCCTGTGGCAGGGTACACTATTACCCTGTAATATAATACCTGGTCCAATTTAAATATTATGGGTCAATATTAAGGTCTGATATTGCGCCTAGCGTTAGTTAACCATTGAAAGATGTCTTTGAATTTTTAAAGCATTTTAGAACGCTTTTTTCTTCATTTTAAGCTTCTCAGAACACTTTATTTCGCATAGGCATACATAGTAAACTTTAGGGTCACACTGTGTACCCCCTAATTGACCTATAATTATTTCCTGTGGTAGGGTACACTATTACCCTGTAATATAATACGTGGTCTAATTTAAAAATTATAGGTCAATATTAAGGTCCGATACCGTGCCGTTAGTTAACATAGAAAAGTGTCTTCGAATTTCCTTGTTTTAATGCACTATTTAAAATATACATAGTGTACCCCCTAATTGACCTATAATTATTTCCTGCTGTAGGGTACACTATTACCCTGTAATATACTACCTGGTCCAATTTAAATAATATGGGTCAATATTAAGGTCTGATATTGCGCCTTGCGTTAGTTAACCATTGAAAGATGTCTTTGAATTTTTAAAGCATTTTAGAACGCTTATTTCTTCATTTTAAGCTTCTCAGAACACTCTATTTCGCATAGGCATACATAGTAAACTTTGGGGTCACGCTGTGTACCCCCTAAATGGCCTATAATTATTTCCTGTGGTAGGGTACACTATTACCCTGTAATATAATACGTGGTCCAATTTAAAAATTATAGGTCAATATTAAGTTCCGATACCGTGCCGTTAGTTAACATTGAAAAATGTCTTCGTATTTCCTTGTTTTATTGCACTATTTAAAATATACATAGTGTACCCCCTAATTGACCTATAATTATTTCCTGTTGTAGGGTACACTATTACCCTGTAATATAATACCTGGTCCAATTTAAATATTATGGTTCCATATTAAGGTCTGATATCGCGCCTTGCGTTAGTTAACCATTGAAAGATGTCTTTGAATTTTTAAAGCATTTTAGAACGCTTATTTCTTCATTTTAAGCTTCTCAGAACACTCTATTTCGCATAGGCATACATAGTAAACTTTGGGGTCACGCTGTGTACCCCCTAAATGGCCTATAATTATTTCCTGTGGTAGGGTACACTATTACCCTGTAATATAATACGTGGTCCAATTTAAAAATTATAGGTCAATATTAAGGTCCGATACCGTGCCGTTAGTAAACATTGAAAAATGTCTTTGAATTTTTAAAGCATTTTAGAACGCTTATTTCCTCCTTTTAAGCTTCTCAGAACACTTTATTTCGCTTAGGCATACATAGTAAACTTTAGGGTCACGCTGTGTACCCCCTAATTGACCTATAATTATTTCCTGTGGTAGGGTACACTATTACCCTGTAATATAATACCTTGTCCAATTTAAATATTATGGGTCAATATTAAGGTCTGATATTGCGCCTTGCGTTAGGTAACCATTGAAAGATGTGTTTGAATTTTTAAAGCATTTTAGAACGCTTATTTCTTCATTTTAAGCTTCTCAGAACACTTTATTTCGCATAGGCATACATAGTAAACTTTAGGGTCATGCTGAGTACCCCCTAATTGACCTATAATTATTTTCTGTGGTAGGGTACACTATCACACTGTAATATAATACGTGGTCCAATTTAAAAATTTTAGGTTAATATTAAGGTCCGATACCCTACCGTTAGCTAACATAGAAAAGAGTCTTCGAATTTCCTTGTTTTAATGCACTATTTAAAATATACATAGTGTACCCCCTAATTGACCTATAATTATTTCCTGTTGTAGGGCACACTTTTACCCTGTAATATAATACCTGTTCCAATTTAAATATTATGGTTCCATATTAAGGTCTGATATCGCGCCTTGCGTTAGTTAACCATTGAAAGATGTCTTTGAATTTTTAAAGCATTTTAGAACGCTTATTTCTTAATTTTAAGCTTCTCAAAACACTCTATTTCGCATAGGCATACATAGTAAACTTTAGGGTCACGCTGTGTACCCCCTAAATGACCTATAATTATTTCCTGTGGTAGGGTACACTATTACCCGGAAATATAATACGTGGTCCAATTTAAAAATTATAGGTCAATATTAAGGTCCGATACCGTGCCGTTAGTTAACATAGAAAAGTGTCTTCGAATTTCCTTGTTTTAATGCACTATTTAAAATATACATAGTGTACCCCCTAATTGACCTATAATTATTTCCTGTTGTAGGGTACACTATTACCCTGTAATATAATACCTGGTCCAATTTAAATATTATGGTTCTATATTAAGGTCTGATATCACGCCTTGCGTTAGTTAACCATTGAAAGATGTCTTTGAATTTTTAAAGCATTTTAGAACGCTTATTTCTTCATTGTAAGCATCTCAGAACACTTTATTTCGCATAGGCATACATAGTAAACTTTAGGGTCACGCTGTGTACCCCCTAATTGACCTATAATTATTTTCTGTGGTAGGGTACACTATCACCCTGTAATATAATACGTTTTCCAATTTAAAAATTTTAGGTCAATATTAAGGTCCGATACCCTACCGTTAGTTAACATAGAAAAGAGTCTTCGAATTTCCTTGTTTTAATGCACTATTTAAAATATACATAGAGTACCCCCTAATTGACCTATAATTATTTCCTGTTGTAGGGTACACTATTACCCTGTAATATAATACCTGGTCCAATTTAAATATTATGGTTCCATATTAAGGTCTGATATCGCGCCTTGCGTTAGTTAACCATTGAAAGATGTCTTTGAATTTTTAAAGCATTTTAGAACGCTTATTTCTTTATTTTAAGCTTCTCAGAACACTCTATTTCGCATAGGCATACATAGTAAACTTTAGGGTCACGCTGTGTACCCCCTAATTGACCTATAATTATTTCCTGTGGTAGGGTACACTATTACCATGTAATACAATACGTGGTCCAATTTAAAAATTACAGGTCAATATTAAGGTCCGATACCGTGCCGTTTATTAACATAGAAAAGTGTCTTTGAATTTTTAAAGCATTTTAGAACGTTTATTTCCTCATTTTAAGCTTCTCAGAACACTTTATTTCGCATAGGCATACATAGTAAACTTTAGGGTCCCGCTGTGTACCCCCTAATTGACCTATAATTATTTTCTGTGGTAGGGTACACTATCACCCTGTAATATAATACGTGGTCCAATTAAAAAATTTTAGGTCAATATTAAGGTCCGATACCGTGCCGTTAGTTAACATAGAAAAGAGTCTTCGAATTTCCTTGTTTTAATGTACTATTTAAAATACACATAGTGTACCCCCTAATTGACCTATATTTAATTCCTGTGGTAGGGTACACTATTACCCTGTAATATAATTCCTGGTCCAATTTAAATATTATGGTTCCATATTAAGGTCTGATATCGCGCCTTGCGTTAGTTAACCATTGAAAGATGTCTTTGAGTTTTTAAAGCATTTTAGAACACTTATTTCTTCATTTTAAGCTTCTCAGAACACTCTATTTCGCATAGGCATACATAGTAAACTTTAGGGTCACGCTGTGTACCCCCTAATTGACCTATAATTATTTCCTGTCTTAGGGTACACTATTACCCTGTAATATAATACGAGGTCCAATTTAAAAAGTATAGGTCAATATTAAGGTCCGAAACCGTGCCGTTAGTTAACATAGAAAAGAGTCTTCGTATTTCCTTGTTTTAATGCACTATTTAAAATATACATAGTGTACCCCCTAATTGACCTATAATTATTTCTTGTGGTAGGGTACACTATTACCCTGTAATATAATACCTGGTCCAATTTAAATATTATGGGTCAATATTAAGGTCTGATATTGCGCCTAGCGTTAGTTAACCATTGAAAGATGTCTTTGAATTTTTAAAGCATTTTAGAACGCTTATTTCTTCATTTTAAGCTTCTCAGAACACTCTATTTCGCATAGGCATACATAGTAAACTTTAGGGTCACGCTGTGTACCCCCTAATTGACCTATAATTATTTCCTGTAGTAGGGTACACTATTACCCTGTGATATAATACGTGGTCCATTTTAAAAATTATAGGTCAATATTAAGATCCGATACCGTGCCGTTAGTTAACATAGAAAAGTGTCTTCGTATTTCCTTGTTTTAATGCACTATTTAAAATATACATAGTGTACCCCCTAATTGACCTATAATTATTTCCTGTGGCAGGGTACACTATTACCCTGTAATATAATACCTGGTCCAATTTAAATATTATGGGTCAATATTAAGGTCTGATATTGCGCCTAGCGTTAGTTAACCATTGAAAGATGTCTTTGAATTTTTAAAGCATTTTAGAACGCTTATTTCTTCATTTTAAGCTTCTCAGAACACTTTATTTCGCATAGGCATACATAGTAAACTTTAGGGTCACGCTGTGTACCCCCTAATTGACCTATAATTATTTCCTGTGGTAGGATACACCATAACCCTGTAATATAATACGTGGTCCAATTTAAAAATTATAGGTCAATATTAAGGTCCGATACCGGGCCGTTAGTTAACATAGAAATGGGTCTTCGTATTTCCTTGTTTTAATACACTATTTAAAATATACATAGTGTACCCCCTAATTGACCTATAATTATTTCCTGTGGCAGGGTACACTATTACCCTGTAATATAATACCTGGTCCAATTTAAATATTATGGGTCAATATTAAGGTCTGATATTGCGCCTAGCGTTAGTTAACCATTGAAAGATGTCTTTGAATTTTTAAAGCATTTTAGAACGCTTATTTCTTCATTTTAAGCATATCAGAACACTCTATTTCGCATAGGCATACATAGTAAAATTTAGGGTCACGCTGTGTACCCCCTAAATGACCTATAATTATTTCCTGTGGTAGGGTACACTATTACCCTGTAATATAATACGTGGTCCAATTTAAAAATTATAGGTCAATATTAAGGTCCGATACCGTGCCGTTAGTTAACATAGAAAAATGTCTTTGAATTTTTAAAGCATTTTAGAACGCTTATTTCCTCATTTTAAGCTTCTCAGAACACTTTATTTCGCATAGGCATACATAGTAAATTTTAGGGTCACTCTGTGTACCCCCTAATTGACCTATAATTATTTCCTGTGGTAGGGTACACTATAACCCTGTAATATAATACGTGGTCCAATTTAAAAATTATAGGTCAATATTAAGGTCCGATACCGTGCCGTTAGTTAACATAGAAAACTGTCTTCGAATTTCCTTGTTTTAATGCACTATTTAAAATATACATAGTGTACCCCCTAATTGACCTATAATTATTTCCTGTGGTAGGGTACACTATTACCCTGTGATATAATACCTGGTTCAAGTTAAATATTATGGGTCAATATTAAGGTCTGATATCGCGCCTTGCGTTAGTTAACCATTGAAAGATGTCTTTGAATTTTTAAAGCATTTTAGAACGCTTATTTCTTCATTTTAAGCTTCTCAGAACACTCTATTTCGCATAGGCATACATAGTAGACTTTAGGGTCACGCTGTGTACCACCTAATTGACCTATAATTATTTCCTGCGGTAAGGTACACTATTGCCCTGTAATATAATACGTGGTACAATTTAAAAATTATAGGTCAATATTAAGGTCCGATACCGTGCCGTTAGTTAAAATAGAAAAGTGTCTTCGTATTTCCTTGTTTTAATGCACTATTTAAAATATACATAGTGTACCCCCTAAATGACCTATAATTATTTCCTGTGGTAGGGTACACTATTACCCTGTAATATAATACCTGGTCCAATTTAAATATTATGGGTCAATATTAAGGTCTGATATTGCGCCTAGCGTTAGTTAAACATTGAAAGATGTCTTTGAATTTTTAAAGCATTTTAGAACGCTTATTTCTTCATTTTAAGCTTCTCAGAACACTCTATTTCGCAGAGGCATACATAGAGAACTTTAGGGTCACGCTGTGTACTCCCTAATTGACCTATAATTATTTCTTGTGGTAGGGTACACTATTACCCTATAATATAATACGTGGACCAATTTAAAAATTATAGGTCAATATTAAGGTCCGATACCGGGCCGTTAGTTAACATAGAAAAGTGTCTTCGTATTTCCTTGTTTTAATACACTATTTAAAATATACATAGTGTACCCCCTAATTGACCTATAATTATTTCCTGTGGCAGGGTACACTATTACCCTGTAATATAATACCTGGTCCAATTTAAATATTATGGGTCAATATTAAGGTCTGATATTGCGCCTAGCGTTAGTTAACCATTGAAAGATGTCTTTGAATTTTTAAAGCATTTTAGAACGCTTTTTTCTTCATTTTAAGCTTCTCAGAACACTTTATTTCGCATAGGCATACATAGTAAACTTTAGGGTCACACTGTGTACCCCCTAATTGACCTATAATTATTTCCTGTGGTAGGGTACACTATTATCATGTAATATAATACGTGGTCCAATTTAAAAATTATAGGTCAATATTATGGTCCGATACCGGGCAGTTAGTTAACATAGAAAAGTGTCTTCGTATTTCCTTGTTTTAATGCACTATTTAAAATATACATAGTGTACACCCTAATTGACCTATAATTATATCCTGTGGTAGGGTACACTATTACCCCGTAATATAATACCTGGTCCAATTCAAATATTATGGGTCAATATTAAGGTCTGATATTGCGCCTTGCGTTATTTAACCATTGAAAGATGTCTTTGAATTTTTAAAGCATTTTAGAACGCTTATTTCTTCATTTTAAGCTTCTCAGAACACTCTATTTCCCATAGGCATACATAGTAAAATTTAGGGTCACGCTGTGTACCCCCTAAATGACCTATAATTATTTCCTGTGGTAGGGTACACTATTACCCTGTAATATAATACGTGGTCCAATTTAAAATTTATAGGTCAATATTAATTTCCGATACCGTGCCGTTAGTTAACATAGAAAAGTGTCTTCGTATTTCCTTGTTTTAATGCACTATTTAAAATATACATAGTGTACCCCCTAATTGACCTATAATTATTTCCTGTGGTAGGGTACACTATTACCCTGTAATATAATACCTGGTCCAATTTAAATATTATGGGTCAATATTAAGGTCTGATATTGCGCCTTGCGTTAGTTAACCATTGAAAGATGTCTTTGAATTTTTAAAGCATTTTTGAACGCTTATTTCTTCATTTTAAGCATCTCAGAACACTCTATTTCGCATAGGCATACATAGTAAAATTTAGGGTTACGCTGTGTACCCCCTAAATGACCTATAATTATTTCCTGTGGTAGGGTACATTATTACCCTGTAGTATAATACGTGGTCCAATTTAAAAATTATAGGTCAATATTAAGGTCCGATACCGTGCCGTTAGTTAACATAGAAAAATGTCTTTGAATTTTTAAAGCATTTTAGAACGCTTATTTCCTCATTTTAAGCTTCTCAGAACACTTTATTTCGCATAGGCATACATAGTAAAATTTAGGGTCACGCTGTGTACCCCCTAAATGACCTATAATTAATTCCTGTGGTAGGGTACACTATTACCCTGTAATATAATACGTGGTCCAATGTAAAAATTATAGGTCAATATTAAGTTCCGATACCGTGCCGTTAGTTAACATTGAAAAATGTCTTCGTATTTCCTTGTTTTAATGCACTATTTAAAATATACATAGTGTACCCCCTAATTGACCTATAATTATTTCCTGTGGTAGGGTACACTATTACCCTGTAATAGAATACCTTGTTCAATTTAAATATTATGGGTCAATATTAAGGTTTGATATTGCGCCTTGCGTTAGTTAACCATTGAAAGATGTCTTTGAATTTTTAAAGCATTTTAGAACGCTTATTTCTTCATTTTAAGCTTCTCAGAACACTTTATTTCGCATAGGCATACATAGTAAACTTTAGGGTCACGCTGTGTACCCCCTAATTGACCTATAATTATTTCCTGTGGTAGGGTACACTATTACCCAGTAATATAATAGGTGGTCCAATTTAAAAATTATAGGTCAATATTAAGGTCCGATACCGTGCCGTTAGTTAGCATAGAAAAATGTCTTTGAATTTTAAAAGCATTTTAGAACGCTTATTTCCTCATTTTAAGCTTCTCAGAACACTTTATTTCGCATAGGCATACATAGTAAACTTTAGGGTCACACTGTGTACCCCCTAATTGACCTATAATTATTTCCTTTGGAAGGGTACACTATTACCCTGTAATATAATACCTGGTCCAATTTAAATATTATGGGTCAATATTAAGGTCTGATATTGCGCCTTGCGTTATTTAACCATTGAAAGATGTCTTTGAATTTTTAAAGCATTTTAGAACGCTTATTTCTTCATTTTAAGCTTCTCAGAACACTCTATTTCCCATAGGCATACATAGTAAAATTTAGGGTCACGCTGTGTACCCCTAAATGACCTATAATTATTTCCTGTGGTAGGGTACACTATTACCCTGTAATATAATACGTGGTCCAATTTAAAAATTATAGGTCAATATTAAGTTCCCATACCGTGCCGTTAGTTAACATTGAAAAATGTCTTCGTATTTCCTTGTTTTAATGCACTATTTAAAATACACATAGTGTACCCCCTAATTGACCTATAATTATTTCCTGTGGTAGGGTACACTATTACCCTGTAATACAATACCTGGTTCAATTTAAATATTATGGGTCAATATTAGGGTTTGATATTGCGCCTTGCGTTAGTTAACCATTGAAAGATGTCTTTGAATTTTTAAAGCATTTTAAAACGCTTATTTCTTCATTTTAAGCTTCTCAGAACACTTTATTTCGCATAGGCATACATAGTAAACTTTAGGGTCACGCTGTGTACCCCCTAATTGACCTATAATTATTTCCTGTGGTAGGGTACACTATTACCCTGTAATATAATAGGTGGTCCAATTTAAAAATTATAGGTCAATATTAAGGTCCGATACCGTGCCGTTAGTTAGCATAGAAAAATGTCTTTGAATTTTTAAAGCATTTTAGAACGCTTATTTCCTCATTTTAAGCTTCTCAGAACACTTTATTTCGCATAGGCATACATAGTAAACTTTAGGGTCACTCTGCGTACCCCCTAATTGACCTATAATTATTTCCTGTGGTAGGGTACACTATTACCCTGTAATATAATACGTGGTCCAATTTAAAAAGTATAGGTCAATATTAAGGTCCGATACCGTGCCGTTAGTTAACATAGAAAAATGTCTTTGAATTTTTAAAGCATTTTAGAACGCTTATTTCCTCATTTTAAGCTTCTCAGAACACTTTATTTCGCATAGGCATACATAGTAAAATTTAGGGTCACGCTGTGTACCCCCTAAATGACCTATAAGTATTTCCTGTGGTAGGGTACACTATTACCCTGTAATATAATACGTGGTCCAATTTAAAAAGTATAGGTCAATATTAAGGTCCGATACCGTGCCGTTAGTTAACATAGAAAAATGTCTTTGAATTTTTAAAGCATTTTAAAACGCTTATTTCCTCATATTAAGCTTCTCAGAACACTTTATTTCGCATAGGCATACATAGTAAACTTTAGGGTCACTCTGTGTACCCCCTAATTGACCTATAATTATTTCCTGTGGCAGGGTACACTATAACCCTGTAATATAATACGTGGTCCAATTTAAAAATTATAGGTCAATATTAAGGTCCGATACCGTGCCGTTAGTTAACATAGAAAAGTGTCTTCGTATTTTCTTGTTTTAATGCACTATTTAAAATATACATAGTGTACCCCCTAATTGACCTATAATTATTTCCTGTTGTAGGGTACACTATTTCCCTGTAATATAATACCTGGTCTAATTGAAATATTATGGTTCCATATTAAGGTCTGATATCGCGCCTTGCGTTAGTTAACCATTGAAAGATGTCTTTGAATTTTTAAAGCATTTTAGAACGCTTATTTCTTCATTTTAAGCTTCTCAGAACACTCTATTTCGCAGAGGCATACATAGAGAACTTTAGGGTCACGCTGTGTACTCCCTAATTGACCTATAATTATTTCTTGTGGTAGGGTACACTATTACCCTATAATATAATACGTGGTCCAATTTAAAAATTATAGGTCAATATTAAGGTCCGATACCGGGCCGTTAGTTAACATAGAAAAGTGTCTTCGTATTTCCTTGTTTTAATACACTATTTAAAATATTCATAGTGTACCCCCTAATTGACCTATAATTATTTCCTGTGGCAGGGTACACTATTACCCTGTAATATAATACCTGGTCCAATTCAAATATTATGGGTCAATATTAAGGTCTGATATTGCGCCTTGCGTTATTTAACCATTGAAAGATGTCTTTGAATTTTTAAAGCATTTTAGAACGCTTATTTCTTCATTTTAAGCTTCTCAGAACACTCTATTTCCCATAGGCATACATAGTAAAATTTAGGGTCACGCTGTGTACCCCCTAAATGACCTATAATTATTTCCTGTGGTAGGGTACACTATTACCCTGTAATATAATACGTGGTCCAATTTAAAAATTATAGGTCAATATTAATTTCCGATACCGTGCCGTTAGTTAGCATAGAAAAGTGTCTTCGTATTTCCTTGTTTTAATGCACTATTTAAAATATACATAGTGTACCCCCTAATTGACCTATAATTATTTCCTGTGGTAGGGTACACTATTACCCTGTAATATAATACCTGGTCCAATTTAAATATTATGGGTCAATATTAAGGTCTGATATTGCGCCTTGCGTTAGTTAACCATTGAAAGATGTCTTTGAATTTTTAAAGCATTTTTGAACGCTTATTTCTTCATTTTAAGCATCTCAGAACACTCTATTTCGCATAGGCATACATAGTAAAATTTAGGGTAACGCTGTGTACCCCCTAAATGACCTATAATTATTTCCTGTGGTAGGGTACATTATTACCCTGTAATATAATACGTGGTCCAATTTAAAAATTATAGGTCAATATTAAGGTCCGATACCGTGCCGTTAGTTAACATAGAAAAATGTCTTTGAATTTTTAAAGCATTTTAGAACGCTTATTTCCTCATTTTAAGCTTCTCAGAACACTTTATTTCGCATAGGCATACATAGTAAAATTTAGGGTCACGCTGTGTACCCCCTAAATGACCTATAATTAATTCCTGTGGTAGGGTACACTATTACCCTGTAATATAATACGTGGTCCAATGTAAAAATTATAGGTCAATATTAAGTTCCGATACCGTGCCGTTAGTTAACATTGAAAAATGTCTTCGTATTTCCTTGTTTTAATGCACTATTTAAAATATACATAGTGTACCCCCTAATTGACCTATAATTATTTCCTGTGGTAGGGTACACTATTACCCTGTAATACAATACCTTGTTCAATTTAAATATTATGGGTCAATATTAAGGTTTGATATTGCGCCTTGCGTTAGTTAACCATTGAAAGATGTCTTTGAATTTTTAAAGCATTTTAGAACGCTTATTTCTTCATTTTAAGCTTCTCAGAACACTTTATTTCGCATAGGCATACATAGTAAACTTTAGGGTCACGCTGTGTACCCCCTAATTGACCTATAATTATTTCCTGTGGTAGGGTACACTATTACCCTGTAATATAATAGGTGGTCCGATTTAAAAATTATAGGTCAATATTAAGGTCCGATACCGTGCCGTTAGTTAGCATAGAAAAATGTCTTTGAATTTTAAAAGCATTTTAGAACGCTTATTTCCTCATTTTAAGCTTCTCAGAACACTTTATTTCGCATAGGCATACATAGTAAACTTTAGGGTCACACTGTGTACCCCCTAATTGACCTATAATTATTTCCTTTGGAAGGGTACACTATTACCCTGTAATATAATACCTGGTCCAATTTAAATATTATGGGTCAATATTAAGGTCTGATATTGCGCCTTGTGTTATTTAACCATTGAAAGATGTCTTTGAATTTTTAAAGCATTTTAGAACGCTTATTTCTTCATTTTAAGCTTCTCAGAACACTCTATTTCCCATAGGCATACATAGTAAAATTTAGGGTCACGCTGTGTACCCCCTAAATGACCTATAATTATTTCCTGTGGTAGGGTACACTATTACCCTGTAATATAATACGTGGTCCAATTTAAAAATTATAGGTCAATATTAAGTTCCGATACCGTGCCGTTAGTTAACATTGAAAAATGTCTTCGTATTTCCTTGTTTTAATGCACTATTTAAAATACACATAGTGTACCCCCTAATTGACCTATAATTATTTCCTGTGGTAGGGTACACTATTACCCTGTAATACAATACCTGGTTCAATTTAAATATTATGGGTCAATATTAGGGTTTGATATTGCGCCTTGCGTTAGTTAACCATTGAAAGATGTCTTTGAATTTTTAAAGCATTTTAAAACGCTTATTTCTTCATTTTAAGCTTCTCAGAACACTTTATTTCGCATAGGCATACATAGTAAACTTTAGGGTCACGCTGTGTGCCCCCTAATTGACCTATAATTATTTCCTGTGGTAGGGTACACTATTACCCTGTAATATAATAGGTGGTCCAATTTAAAAATTATAGGTCAATATTAAGGTCCGATACCGTGCCGTTAGTTAGCATAGAAAAATGTCTTTGAATTTTTAAAGCATTTTAGAACGCTTATTTCCTCATTTTAAGCTTCTCAGAACACTTTATTTCGCATAGGCATACATAGTAAACCTTAGGGTCACTCTGCGTACCCCCTAAATGACCTATAATTATTTCCTGTGGTAGGGTACACTATAACCCTGTAATATAATACGTGGTCCAATTTAAAAATTATAGGTCAATATTAATTTCCGATACCGAGCCGTTAGTTAACATAGAAAAGTGTCTTCGTATTTCCTTGTTTTAATGCACTATTTAAAATATACATAGTGTACCCCCTAAATGACCTATAATTATTTCCTGTGGTAGGGTACACTATTACCCTGTAATATAATACGTGGTCCAATTTAAAAATTATAGGTCAATATTAATTTCCGATACCGTGCCGTTAGTTAACATAGAAAAGTGTCTTCGTATTTCCTTGTTTTAATGCACTATTTAAAATATACATAGTGTACCCCCTAATTGACCTATAATTATTTCCTGTGGTAGGGTACACTATTACCCTGTAATATAATACCTGGTCCAATTTAAATATTATGGGTCAATATTAAGGTCTGATATTGCGCCTTGCGTTAGTTAACCATTGAAAGATGTCTTTGAATTTTTAAAGCATTTTTGAACGCTTATTTCTTCATTTTAAGCATCTCAGAACACTCTATTTCGCATAGGCATACATAGTAAAATTTAGGGTAACGCTGTGTACCCCCTAAATGACCTATAATTATTTCCTGTGGTAGGGTACATTATTACCCTGTAATATAATACGTGGTCCAATTTAAAAATTATAGGTCAATATTAAGGTCCGATACCGTGCCGTTAGTTAACATAGAAAAATGTCTTTGAATTTTTAAAGCATTTTAGAACGCTTATTTCCTCATTTTAAGCTTCTCAGAACACTTTATTTCGCATAGGCATACATAGTAAAATTTAGGGTCACGCTGTGTACCCCCTAAATGACCTATAATTAATTCCTGTGGTAGGGTACACTATTACCCTGTAATATAATACGTGGTCCAATGTAAAAATTATAGGTCAATATTAAGTTCCGATACCGTGCCGTTAGTTAACATTGAAAAATGTCTTCGTATTTCCTTGTTTTAATGCACTATTTAAAATATACATAGTGTACCCCCTAATTGACCTATAATTATTTCCTGTGGTAGGGTACACTATTACCCTGTAATACAATACCTTGTTCAATTTAAATATTATGGGTCAATATTAAGGTTTGATATTGCGCCTTGCGTTAGTTAACCATTGAAAGATGTCTTTGAATTTTTAAAGCATTTTAGAACGCTTATTTCTTCATTTTAAGCTTCTCAGAACACTTTATTTCGCATAGGCATACATAGTAAACTTTAGGGTCACGCTGTGTACCCCCTAATTGACCTATAATTATTTCCTGTGGTAGGGTACACTATTACCCTGTAATATAATAGGTGGTCCAATTTAAAAATTATAGGTCAATATTAAGGTCCGATACCGTGCCGTTAGTTAGCATAGAAAAATGTCTTTGAATTTTAAAAGCATTTTAGAACGCTTATTTCCTCATTTTAAGCTTCTCAGAACACTTTATTTCGCATAGGCATACATAGTAAACTTTAGGGTCACACTGTGTACCCCCTAATTGACCTATAATTATTTCCTTTGGAAGGGTACACTATTACCCTGTAATATAATACCTGGTCCAATTTAAATATTATGGGTCAATATTAAGGTCTGATATTGCGCCTTGTGTTATTTAACCATTGAAAGATGTCTTTGAATTTTTAAAGCATTTTAGAACGCTTATTTCTTCATTTTAAGCTTCTCAGAACACTCTATTTCCCATAGGCATACATAGTAAAATTTAGGGTCACGCTGTGTACCCCCTAAATGACCTATAATTATTTCCTGTGGTAGGGTACACTATTACCCTGTAATATAATACGTGGTCCAATTTAAAAATTATAGGTCAATATTAAGTTCCGATACCGTGCCGTTAGTTAACATTGAAAAATGTCTTCGTATTTCCTTGTTTTAATGCACTATTTAAAATACACATAGTGTACCCCCTAATTGACCTATAATTATTTCCTGTGGTAGGGTACACTATTACCCTGTAATACAATACCTGGTTCAATTTAAATATTATGGGTCAATATTAGGGTTTGATATTGCGCCTTGCGTTAGTTAACCATTGAAAGATGTCTTTGAATTTTTAAAGCATTTTAAAACGCTTATTTCTTCATTTTAAGCTTCTCAGAACACTTTATTTCGCATAGGCATACATAGTAAACTTTAGGGTCACGCTGTGTACCCCCTAATTGACCTATAATTATTTCCTGTGGTAGGGTACACTATTACCCTGTAATATAATAGGTGGTCCAATTTAAAAATTATAGGTCAATATTAAGGTCCGATACCGTGCCGTTAGTTAGCATAGAAAAATGTCTTTGAATTTTTAAAGCATTTTAGAACGCTTATTTCCTCATTTTAAGCTTCTCAGAACACTTTATTTCGCATAGGCATACATAGTAAACTTTAGGGTCACTCTGCGTACCCCCTAAATGACCTATAATTATTTCCTGTGGTAGGGTACACTATAACCCTGTAATATAATACGTGGTCCAATGTAAAAATTATAGGTCAATATTAAGTTCCGATACCGTGCCGTTAGTTAACATTGAAAAATGTCTTCGTATTTCCTTGTTTTAATGCACTATTTAAAATATACATAGTGTACCCCCTAATTGACCTATAATTATTTCCTGTGGTAGGGTACACTATTACCCTGTAATACAATACCTTGTTCAATTTAAATATTATGGGTCAATATTAAGGTTTGATATTGAGCCTTGCGTTAGTTAACCATTGAAAGATGTCTTTGAATTTTTAAAGCATTTTAGAACGCTTATTTCTTCATTTTAAGCTTCTCAGAACACTTTATTTCGCATAGGCATACATAGTAAACTTTAGGGTCACGCTGTGTACCCCCTAATTGACCTATAATTATTTCCTGTGGTAGGGTACACTATTACCCTGTAATATAATAGGTGGTCCAATTTAAAAATTATAGGTCAATATTAAGGTCCGATACCGTGCCGTTAGTTAGCATAGAAAAATGTCTTTGAATTTTAAAAGCATTTTAGAACGCTTATTTCCTCATTTTAAGCTTCTCAGAACACTTTATTTCGCATAGGCATACATAGTAAACTTTAGGGTCACACTGTGTACCCCCTAATTGACCTATAATTATTTCCTGTGGTAGGGTACACTATTACCATGTAATATAATACGTGGTCCAATTTAAAAATTATAGGTCAATATTAAGGTCCGATACCGTGCCGTTAGTTAACATAGAAAAGTGTCTTCGTATTTCCTTGTTTTAATGCACAATTTAAAATATACATAGTGTACCCCCTAATTGACCTATAATTATTTCCTGTGGTAGGGTACACTATTACCCTGTAATATAATACCTGGTCCAATTTAAATATTATGGGTCAATATTAAGGTCTGATATTGCGCCTTGCGCTAGTTAACCATTGAAAGATGTCTTTGAATTTTTAAAGCATTTTAGAACGCTTATTTCTTCATTTTAAGCTTCTCAGAACACTCTATTTCGCATAAGCATACATAGTAAAATTTAGGGTCACGCTGTGTACCCCCTAAATGACCTATAATTATTTCCTGTGGTAGGGTACACTATTACCCTGTAATATAATAAGTGGTCCAATTTAAAAATTATAGGTCAATATTAAGGTTCGATACCGTGCCGTTAGTTAACATAGAAAAGTGTCTTCGTATTTCCTTGTTTTAATGCACTATTTAAAATATACATAGTGTACCCCTAATTGACCTATAATTATTTCCTGTGGTAGGGTACACTATTACCCTGTAATACAATACCTGGTTCAATTTAAATATTAT
Organism: Parasteatoda tepidariorum; assembly: GCF_982258835.1. NCBI lineage: Eukaryota > Metazoa > Arthropoda > Arachnida > Araneae > Theridiidae > Parasteatoda > Parasteatoda tepidariorum. Next base: position 383,492 of record NW_028257379.1, on the reverse strand, counting down.
GGGTCAATATTAAGGTTTGATATTGCGCCTTGCGTTAGTTAACCATTGAAAGATGTCTTTGAATTTTTAAAGCATTTTAGAACGCTTATTTCTTTATTTTAAGCTTCTCAGAACACTTTATTTCGCATAGGCATACATATTAAACTTTAGGGTCACGCTGTGTACCCCCTAATTGACCTATAATTATTTCCATTGGTAGGGTACACTATTACCCTGTAATATAATAGGTGGTCCAATTTAAAAATTATAGGTCAATATTAAGGTCCGATACCGTGCCGTTAGTTAGCATAGAAAAATGTCTTTGAATTTTTAAAGCATTTTAGAACGCTTATTTCCTCATTTTAAGCTTCTCAGAACACTTTATTTCGCATAGGCATACATAGTAAACTTTAGGGTCACTCTGCGTACCCCCTAATTGACCTATAATTATTTCCTGTGGTAGGGTACACTATAACCCTGTAATATAATACGTGGTCCAATTTAAAAATTATAGGTCAATATTAAGGTCCGATACCGTGCCGTTAGTTAACATAGAAAAATGTCTTTGAATTTTTAAAGCATTTTAGAACGCTTATTTCCTCATTTTAAGCTTCTCAGAACACTTTATTTCGCATAGGCATACATAGTAAAATTTAGGGTCACGCTGTGTACCCCCTAATTGACCTATAATTATTTCCTGTGGTAGGGTACACTATTACCATGTAATATAATACGTGGTCCAATTTAAAAATTATAGGTCAATATTAAGGTCCGATACCGTGCCGTTAGTTAACATAGAAAAGTGTCTTCGTATTTCCTTGTTTTAATGCACAATTTAAAATATACATAGTGTACCCCCTAATTGACCTATAATTATTTCCTGTGGTAGGGTACACTATTACCCTGTAATATAATACCTGGTCCAATTTAAATATTATGGGTCAATATTAAGGTCTGATATTGCGCCTTGCGCTAGTTAACCATTGAAAGATGTCTTTGAATTTTTAAAGCATTTTAGAACGCTTATTTCTTCATTTTAAGCTTCTCAGAACACTCTATTTCGCATAAGCATACATAGTAAAATTTAGGGTCACGCTGTGTACCCCCTAAATGACCTATAATTATTTCCTGTGGTAGGGTACACTATTACCCTGTAATATAATACGTGGTCCAATTTAAAAATTATAGGTCAATATTAAGGTCCGATACCGTGCCGTTAGTTAACATTGAAAAATGTCTTTGAATTTTTAAAGCATTTTAGAACGCTTATTTCCTCATTTTAAGCTTCTCAGAACACTTTATTTCGCATAGGCATACATAGTAAACTTTAGGGTCACGCTGTGTACCCCCTAATTGACCTATAATTATTTCCTGTGGTAGGATACACTATAACCCTGTAATATAATACGTGGTCCAATTTAAAAATTATAGGTCAATATTAAGGATCGATACCGTGCCGTTAGTTAACATAGAAAAGTGTCTTCGTATTTCCTTGTTTTAATGCACTATTTAAAATATACATAGTGTACCCCTAATTGACCTATAATTATTTCCTGTGGTAGGGTACACTATTACCCTGTAATACAATACCTGGTTCAATTTAAATATTATGGGTCAATATTAAGGTTTGATATTGCGCCTTGCGTTAGTTAACCATTGAAAGATGTCTTTGAATTTTTAAAGCATTTTAGAACGCTTATTTCTTTATTTTAAGCTTCTCAGAACACTTTATTTCGCATAGGCATACATATTAAACTTTAGGGTCACGCTGTGTACCCCCTAATTGACCTATAATTATTTCCATTGGTAGGGTACACTATTACCCTGTAATATAATAGGTGGTCCAATTTAAAAATTATAGGTCAATATTAAGGTCCGATACCGTGCCGTTAGTTAACATAGAAAAATGTCTTTGAATTTTTAAAGCATTTTAGAACGCTTATTTCCTCATTTTAAGCTTCTCAGAACACTTTATTTCGCATAGGCATACATAGTAAAATTTAGGGTCACGCTGTGTACCCCCTAAATGACCTATAATTAATTCCTGTGGTAGGGTACACTATTACCCTGTAATATAATACGTGGTCCAATGTAAAAATTATAGGTCAATATTAAGTTCCGATACCGTGCCGTTAGTTAACATTGAAAAATGTCTTCGTATTTCCTTGTTTTAATGCACTATTTAAAATATACATAGTGTACCCCCTAATTGACCTATAATTATTTCCTGTGGTAGGGTACACTATTACCCTGTAATACAATACCTTGTTCAATTTAAATATTATGGGTCAATATTAAGGTTTGATATTGCGCCTTGCGTTAGTTAACCATTGAAAGATCTCTTTGAATTTTTAAAGCATTTTAGAACGCTTATTTCTTCATTTTAAGCTTCTCAGAACACTCTATTTCGCATAGGCATACATAGTAAACTTTAGGGTCACTCTGCGTACCCCCTAATTGACCTATAATTATTTCCTGTGGTAGGGTACACTATAACCCTGTAATATAATACGTGGTCCAATTTAAAAATTATAGGTCAATATTAAGGTCCGATACCGTGCCGTTAGTTAACATAGAAAAATGTCTTTGAATTTTTAAAGCATTTTAGAACGCTTATTTCCTCATTTTAAGCTTCTCAGAACACTTTATTTCGCATAGGCATACATAGTAAACTTTAGGGTCACACTGTGTACCCCCTAATTGACCTATAATTATTTCCTGTGGTAGGGTACACTATTACCATGTAATATAATACGTGGTCCAATTTAAAAATTATAGGTCAATATTAAGGTCCGATACCGTGCCGTTAGTTAACATAGAAAAGTGTCTTCGTATTTCCTTGTTTTAATGCACTATTTAAAATATACATAGTGTACCCCCTAATTGACCTATAATTATTTCCTGTGGTAGGGTACACTATTACCCTGTAATATAATACCTGGTCCAATTTAAATATTATGGGTCAATATTAAGGTCTGATATTGCGCCTTGCGTTAGTTAACCATTGAAAGATGTCTTTGAATTTTTAAAGCATTTTTGAACGCTTATTTCTTCATTTTAAGCATCTCAGAACACTCTATTTCGCATAGGCATACATAGTAAACTTTAGGGTCACTCTGCGTACCCCCTAATTGACCTATAATTATTTCCTGTGGTAGGGTACACTATAACCCTGTAATATAATACGTGGTCCAATTTAAAAATTATAGGTCAATATTAAGGTCCGATACCGTGCCGTTAGTTAACATAGAAAAATGTCTTTGAATTTTTAAAGCATTTTAGAACGCTTATTTCCTCATTTTAAGCTTCTCAGAACACTTTATTTCGCATAGGCATACATAGTAAAATTTAGGGTCACGCTGTGTACCCCCTAATTGACCTATAATTATTTCCTGTGGTAGGGTACACTATTACCATGTAATATAATACGTGGTCCAATTTAAAAATTATAGGTCAATATTAAGGTCCGATACCGTGCCGTTAGTTAACATAGAAAAGTGTCTTCGTATTTCCTTGTTTTAATGCACAATTTAAAATATACATAGTGTACCCCCTAATTGACCTATAATTATTTCCTGTGGTAGGGTACACTATTACCCTGTAATATAATACCTGGTCCAATTTAAATATTATGGGTCAATATTAAGGTCTGATATTGCGCCTTGCGCTAGTTAACCATTGAAAGATGTCTTTGAATTTTTAAAGCATTTTAGAACGCTTATTTCTTCATTTTAAGCTTCTCAGAACACTTTATTTTGCATAGGCATACATAGTAAACTTTAGGGTCACGCTGTGCACCCCCTAATTGACCTATAATTATTTCCTGTGGTAGGGTACACTATTACCCTGTAATATAATAGGTGGTACAATTTAAAAATTATAGGTCAATATTAAGGTCCGATACCGTGCCGTTAGTTAGCATAGAAAAATGTCTTTGAATTTTAAAAGCATTTTAGAACGCTTATTTCCTAATTTTAAGCTTCTCAGAACACTTTATTTCGCATAGGCATACATAGTAAACTTTAGGGTCACACTGTGTACCCCCTAATTGACCTATAATTATTTCCTGTGGTAGGGTACACTATTACCATGTAATATAATACGTGGTCCAATTTAAAAATTATAGGTCAATATTAAGGTCCGATACCGTGCCGTTAGTTAACATAGAAAAGTGTCTTCGTATTTCCTTGTTTTAATGCACTATTTAAAATATACATAGTGTACCCCCTAATTGACCTATAATTATTTCCTGTGGTAGGGTACACTATTACCCTGTAATATAATACCTGGTCCAATTTAAATATTATGGGTCAATATTAAGGTCTGATATTGCGCCTTGCGTTAGTTAACCATTGAAAGATGTCTTTGAATTTTTAAAGCATTTTTGAACGCTTATTTCTTCATTTTAAGCATCTCAGAACACTCTATTTCGCATAGGCATACATAGTAAACTTTAGGGTCACTCTGCGTACCCCCTAATTGACCTATAATTATTTCCTGTGGTAGGGTACACTATAACCCTGTAATATAATACGTGGTCCAATTTAAAAATTATAGGTCAATATTAAGGTCCGATACCGTGCCGTTAGTTAACATAGAAAAATGTCTTTGAATTTTTAAAGCATTTTAGAACGCTTATTTCCTCATTTTAAGCTTCTCAGAACACTTTATTTCGCATAGGCATACATAGTAAAATTTAGGGTCACGCTGTGTACCCCCTAATTGACCTATAATTATTTCCTGTGGTAGGGTACACTATTACCATGTAATATAATACGTGGTCCAATTTAAAAATTATAGGTCAATATTAAGGTCCGATACCGTGCCGTTAGTTAACATAGAAAAGTGTCTTCGTATTTCCTTGTTTTAATGCACAATTTAAAATATACATAGTGTACCCCCTAATTGACCTATAATTATTTCCTGTGGTAGGGTACACTATTACCCTGTAATATAATACCTGGTCCAATTTAAATATTATGGGTCAATATTAAGGTCTGATATTGCGCCTTGCGCTAGTTAACCATTGAAAGATGTCTTTGAATTTTTAAAGCATTTTAGAACGCTTATTTCTTCATTTTAAGCTTCTCAGAACACTCTATTTCGCATAAGCATACATAGTAAAATTTAGGGTCACGCTGTGTACCCCCTAAATGACCTATAATTATTTCCTGTGGTAGGGTACACTATTACCCTGTAATATAATACGTGGTCCAATTTAAAAATTATAGGTCAATATTAAGGTCCGATACCGTGCCGTTAGTTAACATTGAAAAATGTCTTTGAATTTTTAAAGCATTTTAGAACGCTTATTTCCTCATTTTAAGCTTCTCAGAACACTTTATTTCGCATAGGCATACATAGTAAACTTTAGGGTCACGCTGTGTACCCCCTAATTGACCTATAATTATTTCCTGTGGTAGGATACACTATAACCCTGTAATATAATACGTGGTCCAATTTAAAAATTATAGGTCAATATTAAGGTTCGATACCGTGCCGTTAGTTAACATAGAAAAGTGTCTTCGTATTTCCTTGTTTTAATGCACTATTTAAAATATACATAGTGTACCCCTAATTGACCTATAATTATTTCCTGTGGTAGGGTACACTATTACCCTGTAATACAATACCTGGTTCAATTTAAATATTATGGGTCAATATTAAGGTTTGATATTGCGCCTTGCGTTAGTTAACCATTGAAAGATGTCTTTGAATTTTTAAAGCATTTTAGAACGCTTATTTCTTTATTTTAAGCTTCTCAGAACACTTTATTTCGCATAGGCATACATATTAAACTTTAGGGTCACGCTGTGTACCCCCTAATTGACCTATAATTATTTCCATTGGTAGGGTACACTATTACCCTGTAATATAATAGGTGGTCCAATTTAAAAATTATAGGTCAATATTAAGGTCCGATACCGTGCCGTTAGTTAGCATAGAAAAATGTCTTTGAATTTTTAAAGCATTTTAGAACGCTTATTTCCTCATTTTAAGCTTCTCAGAACACTTTATTTCGCATAGGCATACATAGTAAACTCTAGGGTCACTCTGCGTACCCCCTAATTGACCTATAATTATTTCCTGTGGTAGGGTACACTATAACCCTGTAATATAATACGTGGTCCAATTTAAAAATTATAGGTCAATATTAAGGTCCGATACCGTGCCGTTAGTTAACATAGAAAAATGTCTTTGAATTTTTAAAGCATTTTAGAACGCTTATTTCCTCATTTTAAGCTTCTCAGAACACTTTATTTCGCATAGGCATACATAGTAAAATTTAGGGTCACGCTGTGTACCCCCTAAATGACCTATAATTAATTCCTGTGGTAGGGTACACTATTACCCTGTAATATAATACGTGGTCCAATGTAAAAATTATAGGTCAATATTAAGTTCCGATACCGTGCCGTTAGTTAACATTGAAAAATGTCTTCGTATTTCCTTGTTTTAATGCACTATTTAAAATATACATAGTGTACCCCCTAATTGACCTATAATTATTTCCTGTGGTAGGGTACACTATTACCCTGTAATACAATACCTTGTTCAATTTAAATATTATGGGTCAATATTAAGGTTTGATATTGCGCCTTGCGTTAGTTAACCATTGAAAGATCTCTTTGAATTTTTAAAGCATTTTAGAACGCTTATTTCTTCATTTTAAGCTTCTCAGAACACTTTATTTCGCATAGGCATACATAGTAAACTTTAGGGTCACGCTGTGTACCCCCTAATTGACCTATAATTATTTCCTGTGGTAGGGTACACTATTACCCTGTAATATAATAGGTGGTACAATTTAAAAATTATAGGTCAATATTAAGGTCCGATACCGTGCCGTTAGTTAGCATAGAAAAATGTCTTTGAATTTTAAAAGCATTTTAGAACGCTTATTTCCTCATTTTAAGCTTCTCAGAACACTTTATTTCGCATAGGCATACATAGTAAACTTTAGGGTCACACTGTGTACCCCCTAATTGACGTATAATTATTTCCTGTGGTAGGGTACACTATTACCATGTAATATAATACGTGGTCCAATTTAAAAATTATAGGTCAATATTAAGGTCCGATACCGTGCCGTTAGTTAACATAGAAAAGTGTCTTCGTATTTCCTTGTTTTAATGCACAATTTAAAATATACATAGTGTACCCCCTAATTGACCTATAATTATTTCCTGTGGTAGGGTACACTATTACCCTGTAATATAATACCTGGTCCAATTTAAATATTATGGGTCAATATTAAGGTCTGATATTGCGCCTTGCGCTAGTTAACCATTGAAAGATGTCTTTGAATTTTTAAAGCATTTTAGAACGCTTATTTCTTCATTTTAAGCTTCTCAGAACACTCTATTTCGCATAAGCATACATAGTAAAATTTAGGGTCACGCTGTGTACCCCCTAAATGACCTATAATTATTTCCTGTGGTAGGGTACACTATTACCCTGTAATATAATACGTGGTCCAATTTAAAAATTATAGGTCAATATTAAGGTCCGATACCGTGCCGTTAGTTAGCATAGAAAAATGTCTTTGAATTTTTAAAGCATTTTAGAACGCTTATTTCCTCATTTTAAGCTTCTCAGAACACTTTATTTCGCATAGGCATACATAGTAAACTTTAGGGTCACTCTGCGTACCCCCTAATTGACCTATAATTATTTCCTGTGGTAGGGTACACTATAACCCTGTAATATAATACGTGGTCCAATTTAAAAATTATAGGTCAATATTAAGGTCCGATACCGTGCCGTTAGTTAACATAGAAAAATGTCTTTGAATTTTTAAAGCATTTTAGAACGCTTATTTCCTCATTTTAAGCTTCTCAGAACACTTTATTTCGCATAGGCATACATAGTAAAATTTAGGGTCACGCTGTGTACCCCCTAAATGACCAATAATTAATTCCTGTGGTAGGGTACACTATTACCCTGTAATATAATACGTGGTCCAATGTAAAAATTATAGGTCAATATTAAGTTCCGATACCGTGCCGTTAGTTAACATTGAAAAATGTCTTCGTATTTCCTTGTTTTAATGCACTATTTAAAATATACATAGTGTACCCCCTAATTGACCTATAATTATTTCCTGTGGTAGGGTACACTATTACCCTGTAATACAATACCTTGTTCAATTTAAATATTATGTGTCAATATTAAGGTTTGATATTGCGCCTTGCGTTAGTTAACCATTGAAAGATCTCTTTGAATTTTTAAAGCATTTTAGAACGCTTATTTCTTCATTTTAAGCTTCTCAGAACACTTTATTTCGCATAGGCATACATAGTAAACTTTAGGGTCACGCTGTGTACCCCCTAATTGACCTATAATTATTTCCTGTGGTAGGGTACACTATTACCCTGTAATATAATAGGTGGTACAATTTAAAAATTATAGGTCAATATTAAGGTCCGATACCGTGCCGTTAGTTAGCATAGAAAAATGTCTTTGAATTTTAAAAGCATTTTAGAACGCTTATTTCCTCATTTTAAGCTTCTCAGAACACTTTATTTCGCATAGGCATACATAGTAAACTTTAGGGTCACACTGTGTACCCCCTAATTGACCTATAATTATTTCCTGTGGTAGGGTACACTATTACCATGTAATATAATACGTGGTCCAATTTAAAAATTATAGGTCAATATTAAGGTCCGATACCGTGCCGTTAGTTAACATAGAAAAGTGTCTTCGTATTTCCTTGTTTTAATGCACAATTTAAAATATACATAGTGTACCCCCTAATTGACCTATAATTATTTCCTGTGGTAGGGTACACTATTACCCTGTAATATAATACCTGGTCCAATTTAAATATTATGGGTCAATATTAAGGTCTGATATTGCGCCTTGCGCTAGTTAACCATTGAAAGATGTCTTTGAATTTTTAAAGCATTTTAGAACGCTTATTTCTTCATTTTAAGCTTCTCAGAACACTCTATTTCGCATAAGCATACATAGTAAAATTTAGGGTCACGCTGTGTACCCCCTAAATGACCTATAATTATTTCCTGTGGTAGGGTACACTATTACCCTGTAATATAATACGTGGTCCAATTTAAAAATTATAGGTCAATATTAAGGTCCGATACCGTGCCGTTAGTTAACATTGAAAAATGTCTTTGAATTTTTAAAGCATTTTAGAACGCTTATTTCCTCATTTTAAGCTTCTCAGAACACTTTATTTCGCATAGGCATACATAGTAAACTTTAGGGTCACGCAGTGTACCCCCTAATTGACCTATAATTATTTCCTGTAGTAGGATACACTATAACCCTGTAATATAATACGTGGTCCAATTTAAAAATTATAGGTCAATATTAAGGTTCGATACCGTGCCGTTAGTTAACATAGAAAAGTGTCTTCGTATTTCCTTGTTTTAATGCACTATTTAAAATATACATAGTGTACCCCTAATTGACCTATAATTATTTCCTGTGGTAGGGTACACTATTACCCTGTAATACAATACCTGGTTCAATTTAAATATTATGGGTCAATATTAAGGTTTGATATTGCGCCTTGCGTTAGTTAACCATTGAAAGATGTCTTTGAATTTTTAAAGCATTTTAGAACGCTTATTTCTTTATTTTAAGCTTCTCAGAACACTTTATTTCGCATAGGCATACATATTAAACTTTAGGGTCACGCTGTGTACCCCCTAATTGACCTATAATTATTTCCATTGGTAGGGTACACTATTACCCTGTAATATAATAGGTGGTCTAATTTAAAAATTATAGGTCAATATTAAGGTCCGATACCGTGCCGTTAGTTAGCATAGAAAAATGTCTTTGAATTTTTAAAGCATTTTAGAACGCTTATTTCCTCATTTTAAGCTTCTCAGAACACTTTATTTCGCATAGGCATACATAGTAAACTTTAGGGTCACTCTGCGTACCCCCTAATTGACCTATAATTATTTCCTGTGGTAGGGTACACTATAACCCTGTAATATAATACGTGGTCCAATTTAAAAATTATAGGTCAATATTAAGGTCCGATACCGTGCCGTTAGTTAACATAGAAAAATGTCTTTGAATTTTTAAAGCATTTTAGAACGCTTATTTCCTCATTTTAAGCTTCTCAGAACACTTTATTTCGCATAGGCATACATAGTAAAATTTAGGGTCACGCTGTGTACCCCCTAAATGACCAATAATTAATTCCTGTGGTAGGGTACACTATTACCCTGTAATATAATACGTGGTCCAATGTAAAAATTATAGGTCAATATTAAGTTCCGATACCGTGCCGTTAGTTAACATTGAAAAATGTCTTCGTATTTCCTTGTTTTAATGCACTATTTAAAATATACATAGTGTACCCCCTAATTGACCTATAATTATTTCCTGTGGTAGGGTACACTATTACCCTGTAATATAATACCTGGTCCAATTTAAATATTATGGGTCAATATTAAGGTCTGATATTGCGCCTTGCGTTAGTTAACCATTGAAAGATGTCTTTGAATTTTTAAAGCATTTTTGAACGCTTATTTCTTCATTTTAAGCATCTCAGAACACTCTATTTCGCATAGGCATACATAGTAAACTTTAGGGTCACTCTGCGTACCCCCTAATTGACCTATAATTATTTCCTGTGGTAGGGTACACTATAACCCTGTAATATAATACGTGGTCCAATTTAAAAATTATAGGTCAATATTAAGGTCCGATACCGTGCCGTTAGTTAACATAGAAAAATGTCTTTGAATTTTTAAAGCATTTTAGAACGCTTATTTCCTCATTTTAAGCTTCTCAGAACACTTTATTTCGCATAGGCATACATAGTAAAATTTAGGGTCACGCTGTGTACCCCCTAATTGACCTATAATTATTTCCTGTGGTAGGGTACACTATTACCATGTAATATAATACGTGGTCCAATTTAAAAATTATAGGTCAATATTAAGGTCCGATACCGTGCCGTTAGTTAACATAGAAAAGTGTCTTCGTATTTCCTTGTTTTAATGCACAATTTAAAATATACATAGTGTACCCCCTAATTGACCTATAATTATTTCCTGTGGTAGGGTACACTATTACCCTGTAATATAATACCTGGTCCAATTTAAATATTATGGGTCAATATTAAGGTCTGATATTGCGCCTTGCGCTAGTTAACCATTGAAAGATGTTTTTGAATTTTTAAAGCATTTTAGAACGCTTATTTCTTCATTTTAAGCTTCTCAGAACACTCTATTTCGCATAAGCATACATAGTAAAATTTAGGGTCACGCTGTGTACCCCCTAAATGACCTATAATTATTTCCTGTGGTAGGGTACACTATTACCCTGTAATATAATACGTGGTCCAATTTAAAAATTATAGGTCAATATTAAGGTCCGATACCGTGCCGTTAGTTAACATTGAAAAATGTCTTTGAATTTTTAAAGCATTTTAGAACGCTTATTTCCTCATTTTAAGCTTCTCAGAACACTTTATTTCGCATAGGCATACATAGTAAACTTTAGGGTCACGCTGTGTACCCCCTAATTGACCTATAATTATTTCCTGTGGTAGGATACACTATAACCCTGTAATATAATACGTGGTCCAATTTAAAAATTATAGGTCAATATTAAGGTTCGATACCGTGCCGTTAGTTAACATAGAAAAGTGTCTTCGTATTTCCTTGTTTTAATGCACTATTTAAAATATACATAGTGTACCCCTAATTGACCTATAATTATTTCCTGTGGTAGGGTACACTATTACCCTGTAATACAATACCTGGTTCAATTTAAATATTATGGGTCAATATTAAGGTTTGATATTGCGCCTTGCGTTAGTTAACCATTGAAAGATGTCTTTGAATTTTTAAAGCATTTTAGAACGCTTATTTCTTTATTTTAAGCTTCTCAGAACACTTTATTTCGCATAGGCATACATATTAAACTTTAGGGTCACGCTGTGTACCCCCTAATTGACCTATAATTATTTCCATTGGTAGGGTACACTATTACCCTGTAATATAATAGGTGGTCCAATTTAAAAATTATAGGTCAATATTAAGGTCCGATACCGTGCCGTTAGTTAGCATAGAAAAATGTCTTTGAATTTTTAAAGCATTTTAGAACGCTTATTTCCTCATTTTAAGCTTCTCAGAACACTTTATTTCGCATAGGCATACATAGTAAACTCTAGGGTCACTCTGCGTACCCCCTAATTGACCTATAATTATTTCCTGTGGTAGGGTACACTATAACCCTGTAATATAATACGTGGTCCAATTTAAAAATTATAGGTCAATATTAAGGTCCGATACCGTGCCGTTAGTTAACATAGAAAAATGTCTTTGAATTTTTAAAGCATTTTAGAACGCTTATTTCCTCATTTTAAGCTTCTCAGAACACTTTATTTCGCATAGGCATACATAGTAAAATTTAGGGTCACGCTGTGTACCCCCTAAATGACCTATAATTAATTCCTGTGGTAGGGTACACTATTACCCTGTAATATAATACGTGGTCCAATGTAAAAATTATAGGTCAATATTAAGTTCCGATACCGTGCCGTTAGTTAACATTGAAAAATGTCTTCGTATTTCCTTGTTTTAATGCACTATTTAAAATATACATAGTGTACCCCCTAATTGACCTATAATTATTTCCTGTGGTAGGGTACACTATTACCCTGTAATACAATACCTTGTTCAATTTAAATATTATGGGTCAATATTAAGGTTTGATATTGCGCCTTGCGTTAGTTAACCATTGAAAGATCTCTTTGAATTTTTAAAGCATTTTAGAACGCTTATTTCTTCATTTTAAGCTTCTCAGAACACTTTATTTCGCATAGGCATACATAGTAAACTTTAGGGTCACGCTGTGTACCCCCTAATTGACCTATAATTATTTCCTGTGGTAGGGTACACTATTACCCTGTAATATAATAGGTGGTCCAATTAAAAAATTATAGGTCAATATTAAGGTCCGATACCGTGCCGTTAGTTAGCATAGAAAAATGTCTTTGAATTTTAAAAGCATTTTAGAACGCTTATTTCCTCATTTTAAGCTTCTCAGAACACTTTATTTCGCATAGGCATACATAGTAAACTTTAGGGTCACACTGTGTACCCCCTAATTGACCTATAATTATTTCCTGTGGTAGGGTACACTATTACCATGTAATATAATACGTGGTCCAATTTAAAAATTATAGGTCAATATTAAGGTCCGATACCGTGCCGTTAGTTAACATAGAAAAGTGTCTTCGTATTTCCTTGTTTTAATGCACAATTTAAAATATACATAGTGTACCCCCTAATTGACCTATAATTATTTCCTGTGGTAGGGTACACTATTACCCTGTAATATAATACCTGGTCCAATTTAAATATTATGGGTCAATATTAAGGTCTGATATTGCGCCTTGCGCTAGTTAACCATTGAAAGATGTCTTTGAATTTTTAAAGCATTTTAGAACGCTTATTTCTTTATTTTAAGCTTCTCAGAACACTTTATTTCGCATAGGCATACATATTAAACTTTAGGGTCACGCTGTGTACCCCCTAATTGACCTATAATTATTTCCATTGGTAGGGTACACTATTACCCTGTAATATAATAGGTGGTCCAATTTAAAAATTATAGGTCAATATTAAGGTCCGATACCGTGCCGTTAGTTAGCATAGAAAAATGTCTTTGAATTTTTAAAGCATTTTAGAACGCTTATTTCCTCATTTTAAGCTTCTCAGAACACTTTATTTCGCATAGGCATACATAGTAAACTTTAGGGTCACTCTGCGTACCCCCTAATTGACCTATAATTATTTCCTGTGGTAGGGTACACTATAACCCTGTAATATAATACGTGGTCCAATTTAAAAATTATAGGTCAATATTAAGGTCCGATACCGTGCCGTTAGTTAACATAGAAAAATGTCTTTGAATTTTTAAAGCATTTTAGAACGCTTATTTCCTCATTTTAAGCTTCTCAGAACACTTTATTTCGCATAGGCATACATAGTAAAATTTAGGGTCACGCTGTGTACCCCCTAAATGACCTATAATTAATTCCTGTGGTAGGGTACACTATTACCCTGTAATATAATACGTGGTCCAATGTAAAAATTAAAGGTCAATATTAAGTTCCGATACCGTGCCGTTAGTTAACATTGAAAAATGTCTTCGTATTTCCTTGTTTTAATGCACTATTTAAAATATACATAGTGTACCCCCTAATTGACCTATAATTATTTCCTGTGGCAGGGTACACTATTACCCTGTAATACAATACCTTGTTCAATTTAAATATTATGGGTCAATATTAAGGTCTGATATTGCGCCTTGCGTTAGTAAACCATTGAAAGATGTCTTTGAATTTTTAAAGCATTTTAGAACGCTTATTTCTTCATTTTAAGCTTCTCAGAACACTTTATTTCGCATAGGCATACATAGTAAACTTTAGGGTCACGCTGTGTACCCCCTAATTGACCTATAATTATTTCCTGTGGTAGGGTACACTATTACCCTGTAATATAATACCTGGTCCAATTTAAATATTATGGGTCAATATTAAGGTCTGATATTGCGCCTTGCGCTAGTTAACCATTGAAAGATGTCTTTGAATTTTTAAAGCATTTTAGAACGCTTATTTCTTTATTTTAAGCTTCTCAGAACACTTTATTTCGCATAGGCATACATATTAAACTTTAGGGTCACGCTGTGTACCCCCTAATTGACCTATAATTATTTCCATTGGTAGGGTACACTATTACCCTGTAATATAATAGGTGGTCCAATTTAAAAATTATAGGTCAATATTAAGGTCCGATACCGTGCCGTTAGTTAGCATAGAAAAATGTCTTTGAATTTTTAAAGCATTTTAGAACGCTTATTTCCTCATTTTAAGCTTCTCAGAACACTTTATTTCGCATAGGCATACATAGTAAACTCTAGGGTCACTCTGCGTACCCCCTAATTGACCTATAATTATTTCCTGTGGTAGGGTACACTATAACCCTGTAATATAATACGTGGTCCAATTTAAAAATTATAGGTCAATATTAAGGTCCGATACCGTGCCGTTAGTTAACATAGAAAAATGTCTTTGAATTTTTAAAGCATTTTAGAACGCTTATTTCCTCATTTTAAGCTTCTCAGAACACTTTATTTCGCATAGGCATACATAGTAAAATTTAGGGTCACGCTGTGTACCCCCTAAATGACCTATAATTAATTCCTGTGGTAGGGTACACTATTACCCTGTAATATAATACGTGGTCCAATGTAAAAATTATAGGTCAATATTAAGTTCCGATACCGTGCCGTTAGTTAACATTGAAAAATGTCTTCGTATTTCCTTGTTTTAATGCACTATTTAAAATATACATAGTGTACCCCCTAATTGACCTATAATTATTTCCTGTGGTAGGGTACACTATTACCCTGTAATACAATACCTTGTTCAATTTAAATATTATTGGTCAATATTAAGGTTTGATATTGCGCCTTGCGTTAGTTAACCATTGAAAGATCTCTTTGAATTTTTAAAGCATTTTAGAACGCTTATTTCTTCATTTTAAGCTTCTCAGAACACTTTATTTCGCATAGGCATACATAGTAAACTTTAGGGTCACGCTGTGTACCCCCTAATTGACCTATAATTATTTCCTGTGGTAGGGTACACTATTACCCTGTAATATAATAGGTGGTCCAATTAAAAAATTATAGGTCAATATTAAGGTCCGATACCGTGCCGTTAGTTAGCATAGAAAAATGTCTTTGAATTTTAAAAGCATTTTAGAACGCTTATTTCCTCATTTTAAGCTTCTCAGAACACTTTATTTCGCATAGGCATACATAGTAAACTTTAGGGTCACACTGTGTACCCCCTAATTGACCTATAATTATTTCCTGTGGTAGGGTACACTATTACCATGTAATATAATACGTGGTCCAATTTAAAAATTATAGGTCAATATTAAGGTCCGATACCGTGCCGTTAGTTAACATAGAAAAGTGTCTTCGTATTTCCTTGTTTTAATGCACAATTTAAAATATACATAGTGTACCCCCTAATTGACCTATAATTATTTCCTGTGGTAGGGTACACTATTACCCTGTAATATAATACCTGGTCCAATTTAAATATTATGGGTCAATATTAAGGTCTGATATTGCGCCTTGCGCTAGTTAACCATTGAAAGATGTCTTTGAATTTTTAAAGCATTTTAGAACGCTTATTTCTTTATTTTAAGCTTCTCAGAACACTTTATTTCGCATAGGCATACATATTAAACTTTAGGGTCACGCTGTGTACCCCCTAATTGACCTATAATTATTTCCATTGGTAGGGTACACTATTACCCTGTAATATAATAGGTGGTCCAATTTAAAAATTATAGGTCAATATTAAGGTCCGATACCGTGCCGTTAGTTAGCATAGAAAAATGTCTTTGAATTTTTAAAGCATTTTAGAACGCTTATTTCCTCATTTTAAGCTTCTCAGAACACTTTATTTCGCATAGGCATACATAGTAAACTTTAGGGTCACTCTGCGTACCCCCTAATTGACCTATAATTATTTCCTGTGGTAGGGTACACTATAACCCTGTAATATAATACGTGGTCCAATTTAAAAATTATAGGTCAATATTAAGGTCCGATACCGTGCCGTTAGTTAACATAGAAAAATGTCTTTGAATTTTTAAAGCATTTTAGAACGCTTATTTCCTCATTTTAAGCTTCTCAGAACACTTTATTTCGCATAGGCATACATAGTAAAATTTAGGGTCACGCTGTGTACCCCCTAAATGACCTATAATTAATTCCTGTGGTAGGGTACACTATTACCCTGTAATATAATACGTGGTCCAATGTAAAAATTAAAGGTCAATATTAAGTTCCGATACCGTGCCGTTAGTTAACATTGAAAAATGTCTTCGTATTTCCTTGTTTTAATGCACTATTTAAAATATACATAGTGTACCCCCTAATTGACCTATAATTATTTCCTGTGGCAGGGTACACTATTACCCTGTAATACAATACCTTGTTCAATTTAAATATTATGGGTCAATATTAAGGTCTGATATTGCGCCTTGCGTTAGTAAACCATTGAAAGATGTCTTTGAATTTTTAAAGCATTTTAGAACGCTTATTTCTTCATTTTAAGCTTCTCAGAACACTTTATTTCGCATAGGCATACATAGTAAACTTTAGGGTCACGCTGTGTACCCCCTAATTGACCTATAATTATTTCCTGTGGTAGGGTACACTATTACCCTGTAATATAATACCTGGTCCAATTTAAATATTATGGGTCAATATTAAGGTCTGATATTGCGCCTTGCGCTAGTTAACCATTGAAAGATGTCTTTGAATTTTTAAAGCATTTTAGAACGCTTATTTCTTTATTTTAAGCTTCTCAGAACACTTTATTTCGCATAGGCATACATATTAAACTTTAGGGTCACGCTGTGTACCCCCTAATTGACCTATAATTATTTCCATTGGTAGGGTACACTATTACCCTGTAATATAATAGGTGGTCCAATTTAAAAATTATAGGTCAATATTAAGGTCCGATACCGTGCCGTTAGTTAGCATAGAAAAATGTCTTTGAATTTTTAAAGCATTTTAGAACGCTTATTTCCTCATTTTAAGCTTCTCAGAACACTTTATTTCGCATAGGCATACATAGTAAACTTTAGGGTCACTCTGCGTACCCCCTAATTGACCTATAATTATTTCCTGTGGTAGGGTACACTATAACCCTGTAATATAATACGTGGTCCAATTTAAAAATTATAGGTCAATATTAAGGTCCGATACCGTGCCGTTAGTTAACATAGAAAAATGTCTTTGAATTTTTAAAGCATTTTAGAACGCTTATTTCCTCATTTTAAGCTTCTCAGAACACTTTATTTCGCATAGGCATACATAGTAAAATTTAGGGTCACGCTGTGTACCCCCTAAATGACCTATAATTAATTCCTGTGGTAGGGTACACTATTACCCTGTAATATAATACGTGGTCCAATGTAAAAATTAAAGGTCAATATTAAGTTCCGATACCGTGCCGTTAGTTAACATTGAAAAATGTCTTCGTATTTCCTTGTTTTAATGCACTATTTAAAATATACATAGTGTACCCCCTAATTGACCTATAATTATTTCCTGTGGTAGGGTACACTATTACCCTGTAATACAATACCTTGTTCAATTTAAATATTATGGGTCAATATTAAGGTCTGATATTGCGCCTTGCGTTAGTAAACCATTGAAAGATGTCTTTGAATTTTTAAAGCATTTTAGAACGCTTATTTCTTCATTTTAAGCTTCTCAGAACACTTTATTTCGCATAGGCATACATAGTAAACTTTAGGGTCACGCTGTGTACCCCCTAATTGACCTATAATTATTTCCTGTGGTAGGGTACACTATTACCCTGTAATATAATAGGTGGTCCAATTTAAAAATTATAGGTCAATATTAAGGTCCGATACCGTGCCGTTAGTTAGCATAGAAAAATGTCTTTGAATTTTAAAAGCATTTTAGAACGCTTATTTCCTCATTTTAAGCTTCTCAGAACACTTTATTTCGCATAGGCATACATAGTAAACTTTAGGGTCACACTGTGTACCCCCTAATTGACCTATAATTATTTCCTGTGGTAGGGTACACTATTACCATGTAATATAATACGTGGTCCAATTTAAAAATTATAGGTCAATATTAAGGTCCGATACCGTGCCGTTAGTTAACATAGAAAAGTGTCTTCGTATTTCCTTGTTTTAATGCACAATTTAAAATATACATAGTGTACCCCCTAATTGACCTATAATTATTTCCTGTGGTAGGGTACACTATTACCCTGTAATATAATACCTGGTCCAATTTAAATATTATGGGTCAATATTAAGGTCTGATATTGCGCCTTGCGCTAGTTAACCATTGAAAGATGTCTTTGAATTTTTAAAGCATTTTAGAACGCTTATTTCTTTATTTTAAGCTTCTCAGAACACTTTATTTCGCATAGGCATACATATTAAACTTTAGGGTCACGCTGTGTACCCCCTAATTGACCTATAATTATTTCCATTGGTAGGGTACACTATTACCCTGTAATATAATAGGTGGTCCAATTTAAAAATTATAGGTCAATATTAAGGTCCGATACCGTGCCGTTAGTTAGCATAGAAAAATGTCTTTGAATTTTTAAAGCATTTTAGAACGCTTATTTCCTCATTTTAAGCTTCTCAGAACACTTTATTTCGCATAGGCATACATAGTAAACTTTAGGGTCACTCTGCGTACCCCCTAATTGACCTATAATTATTTCCTGTGGTAGGGTACACTATAACCCTGTAATATAATACGTGGTCCAATTTAAAAATTATAGGTCAATATTAAGGTCCGATACCGTGCCGTTAGTTAACATAGAAAAATGTCTTTGAATTTTTAAAGCATTTTAGAACGCTTATTTCCTCATTTTAAGCTTCTCAGAACACTTTATTTCGCATAGGCATACATAGTAAAATTTAGGGTCACGCTGTGTACCCCCTAAATGACCTATAATTAATTCCTGTGGTAGGGTACACTATTACCCTGTAATATAATACGTGGTCCAATGTAAAAATTATAGGTCAATATTAAGTTCCGATACCGTGCCGTTAGTTAACATTGAAAAATGTCTTCGTATTTCCTTGTTTTAATGCACTATTTAAAATATACATAGTGTACCCCCTAATTGACCTATAATTATTTCCTGTGGTAGGGTACACTATTACCCTGTAATACAATACCTTGTTCAATTTAAATATTATGGGTCAATATTAAGGTCTGATATTGCGCCTTGCGTTAGTAAACCATTGAAAGATGTCTTTGAATTTTTAAAGCATTTTAGAACGCTTATTTCTTCATTTTAAGCTTCTCAGAACACTTTATTTCGCATAGGCATACATAGTAAACTTTAGGGTCACGCTGTGTACCCCCTAATTGACCTATAATTATTTCCTGTGGTAGGGTACACTATTACCCTGTAATATAATAGGTGGTCCAATTTAAAAATTATAGGTCAATATTAAGGTCCGATACCGTGCCGTTAGTTAGCATAGAAAAATGTCTTTGAATTCTTAAAGCATTTTAGAACGCTTATTTCCTCATTTTAAGCTTCTCAGAACACTTTATTTCGCATAGGCATACATAGTAAACTTTAGGGTCACTCTGCGTACCCCCTAATTGACCTATAATTATTTCCTGTGATAGGGTACACTATAACCCTGTAATATAATACGTGGTCCAATTTACAAATTATAGGTCAATATTAAGGTCCGATACCGTGCCGTTAGTTAACATAGAAAAGTGTCTTCGTATTTCCTTGTTTTAATGCACTATTTAAAATATAAATAGTGTACCCCCTAATTGACCTATAATTATTTCCTGTGGTAGGGTACACTATTACCCTGTAATACAATACCTTGTTCAATTTAAATATTATGGGTCAATATTAAGGTTTGATATTGCGCCTTGCGTTAGTTAACCATTGAAAGATGTCTTTGAATTTTTAAAGCATTTTAGAACGCTTATTTCTTCATTTTAAGCTTCTCAGAACACTTTATTTCGCATAGGCATACATAGTAAACTTTAGGGTCACGCTGTTTACCCCCTAATTGACCTATAATTATTTCCTGTGGTAGGGTACACTATTACCCTGTAATATAATAGGTGGTCCAATTTAAAAATTGTAGGTCAATATTAAGGTCCGATACCGTGCCGTTAGTTAGCATAGAAAAATGTCTTTGAATTTTTAAAGCATTTTAGAACGCTTATTTCCTCATTTTAAGCTTCTCAGAACACTTTATTTCGCATAGGCATACATAGTAAACTTTAGGGTCACTCTGCGTACCCCCTAATTGACCTATAATTATTTCCTGTGGTAGGGTACACTATAACCCTGTAATATAATACGTGGTCCAATTTACAAATTATAGGTCAATATTAAGGTCCGATACCGTGCCGTTAGTTAACATAGAAAAGTGTCTTCGTATTTCCTTGTTTTAATGCACTATTTAAAATATACATAGTGTACCCCCTAATTGACCTATAATTATTTCCTGTGGTAGGGTACACTATTACCCTGTAATATAATACCTGGTCCAATTTAAATAATATGGGTCAATATTGAGGTCTGATATTGCGCCTTGCATTAGTTAACCATTGAAAGATGTCTTTGAATTTTTAAAGCATTTTTGAACGCTTATTTCTTCATTTTAAGCATCTCAGAACACTCTATTTCGCATAGGCATACATAGTAAAATTTAGGGTCACGCTGTGTACCCCCTAATTGACCTATAATTATTTCCTGTGGTAGGGTACACTATTACCCTGTAATATAATAGGTGGTCCAATTTAAAAATTATAGGTCAATATTAAGGTCCGATACCGTGCCGTTAGTTAGCATAGAAAAATGTCTTTGAATTCTTAAAGCATTTTAGAACGCTTATTTGCTCATTTTAAGCTTCTCAGAACACTTTATTTCGCATAGGCATACATAGTAAACTTTAGGGTCACTCTGCGTACCCCCTAATTGACCTATAATTATTTCCTGTGATAGGGTACACTATAACCCTGTAATATAACACGTGGTCCAATTTACAAATTATAGGTCAATATTAAGGTCCGATACCGTGCCGTTAGTTAACATAGAAAAGTGTCTTCGTATTTCCTTGTTTTAATGCACTATTTAAAATATAAATAGTGTACCCCCTAATTGACCTATAATTATTTCCTGTGGTAGGGTACACTATTACCCTGTAATACAATACCTTGTTCAATTTAAATATTATGGGTCAATATTAAGGTTTGATATTGCGCCTTGCGTTAGTTAACCATTGAAAGATGTCTTTGAATTTTTAAAGCATTTTAGAACGCTTATTTCTTCATTTTAAGCTTCTCAGAACACTTTATTTCGCATAGGCATACATAGTAAACTTTAGGGTCACGCTGTGTACCCCCTAATTGACCTATAATTATTTCCTGTGGTAGGGTACACTATTACCCTGTAATATAATAGGTGGTCCAATTTAAAAATTATAGGTCAATATTAAGGTCCGATACCGTGCCGTTAGTTAGCATAGAAAAATGTCTTTGAATTTTTAAAGCATTTTAGAACGCTTATTTCCTCATTTTAAGCTTCTCAGAACACTTTATTTCGCATAGGCATACATAGTAAACTTTAGGGTCACTCTGCATACCCCCTAATTGACCTATAATTATTTCCTGTGGTAGGGTACACTATAACCCTGTAATATAATACGTGGTCCAATTTACAAATTATAGGTCAATATTAAGGTCCGATACCGTGCCGTTAGTTAACATAGAAAAGTGTCTTCGTATTTCCTTGTTTTAATGCACTATTTAAAATATACATAGTGTACCCCCTAATTGACCTATAATTATTTCCTGTGGTAGGGTACACTATTACCCTGTAATATAATACCTGGTCCAATTTAAATAATATGGGTCAATATTAAGGTCTGATATTGCGCCTTGCGTTAGTTAACCATTGAAAGATGTCTTTGAATTTTTAAAGCATTTTTGAACGCTTATTTCTTCATTTTAAGCATCTCAGAACACTCTATTTCGCATAGGCATACATAGTAAAATTTAGGGTCACGCTGTGTACCCCCTAAATGACCTATAATTATTTCCTGTGGTAGGGTACACTATTTCCCTGTAATATAATACGTGGTCCAATTTAAAAATTATAGGTCAATATTAAGGTCCGATACCGTGCCGTTAGTTAACATAGAAAATGTCTTTGAATTTTTAAAGCATTTTAGAACGCTTATTTCCTCATTTTAAGCTTCTCAGAACACTTTATTTCGCATAGGCATACATAGTAAACTTTAGGGTCACTCTGTGTACCCCCTAATTGACCTATAATTATTTCCTGTGGTAGGTACACTATAACCCTGTAATATAATACGTGGTCCAATTTAAAAATTATAGGTCAATATTAAGGTCCGATGCCGTGCCGTTAGTTAACATAGAAAAGTGTCTTCGTATTTCCTTGTTTTAATGCACTATTTAAAATATACATAGTGTACCCCCTAATTGACCTATAATTATTTCCTGTGGAAGGGTACACTATTACCCTGTAATATAATACCTGGTCCAATTTAAATATTATGGGTCAATATTAAGGTCTGATATTGCGCCTTGCGTTAGTTAACCATTGAAAGATGTCTTTGAATTTTTAAAGCATTTTAGAACGCTTATTTCTTCATTTTAAGCATCTCAGAACACTCTATTTCGCATAGGCATACATAGTAAAATTTAGGGTCACGCTGTGTACCCCCTAAATGACCTATAATTATTTCCTGTGGTAGGGTACATTATTACCCTGTAATATAATACGTGGTCCAATTTAAAAATTATAGGTCAATATTAAGGTCCGATACCGTGCCGTTAGTTAACATAGAAAAATGTCTTTGAATTTTTAAAGCATTTTAGAACGCTTATTTCCTCATTTTAAGCTTCTCAGAACACTTTATTTCGCATAGGCATACATAGTAAAATTTAGGGTCACGCTGTGTACCCCCTAAATGACCTATAATTAATTCCTGTGGTAGGGTACACTATTACCCTGTAATATAATACGTGGTCCAATGTAAAAATTATAGGTCAATATTAAGTTCCGATACCGTGCCGTTAGTTAACATTGAAAAATGTCTTCGTATTTCCTTGTTTTAATGCACTATTTAAAATATACATAGTGTACCCCCTAATTGACCTATAATTATTTCCTGTGGTAGGGTACACTATTACCCTGTAATACAATACCTTGTTCAATTTAAATATTATGGGTCAATATTAAGGTTTGATATTGCGCCTTGCGTTAGTTAACCATTGAAAGATGTCTTTGAATTTTTAAAGCATTTTAGAACGCTTATTTCTTCATTTTAAGCTTCTCAGAACACTTTATTTCGCATAGGCATACATAGTAAACTTTAGGGTCACGCTGTGTACCCCCTAATTGACCTATAATTATTTCCTGTGGTAGGGTACACTATTACCCTGTAATATAATAGGTGGTCCAATTTAAAAATTATAGGTCAATATTAAGGTCCTATACCGTGCCGTTAGTTAGCATAGAAAAATGTCTTTGAATTCTTAAAGCATTTTAGAACGCTTATTTCCTCATTTTAAGCTTCTCAGAACACTTTATTTCGCATAGGCATACATAGTAAACTTTAGGGTCACTCTGCGTACCCCCAATTGACCTATAATTATTTCCTGTGATAGGGTACACTATAACCCTGTAATATAATACGTGGTCCAATTTACAAATTATAGGTCAATATTAAGGTCCGATACCGTGCCGTTAGTTAACATAGAAAAGTGTCTTCGTATTTCCTTGTTTTAATGCACTATTTAAAATATAAATAGTGTACCCCCTAATTGACCTATAATTATTTCCTGTGGTAGGGTACACTATTACCCTGTAATACAATACCTTGTTCAATTTAAATATTATGGGTCAATATTAAGGTTTGATATTGCGCCTTGCGTTAGTTAACCATTGAAAGATGTCTTTGAATTTTTAAAGCATTTTAGAACGCTTATTTCTTCATTTTAAGCTTCTCAGAACACTTTATTTCGCATAGGCATACATAGTAAACTTTAGGGTCACGCTGTGTACCCCCTAATTGACCTATAATTATTTCCTGTGGTAGGGTACACTATTACCCTGTAATATAATAGGTGGTCCAATTTAAAAATTATAGGTCAATATTAAGGTCCGATACCGTGCCGTTAGTTAGCATAGAAAAATGTCTTTGAATTTTTAAAGCATTTTAGAACGCTTATTTCCTCATTTTAAGCTTCTCAGAACACTTTATTTCGCATAGGCATACATAGTAAACTTTAGGGTCACTCTGCGTACCCCCTAATTGACCTATAATTATTTCCTGTGGTAGGGTACACTATAACCCTGTAATATAATACGTGGTCCAATTTACAAATTATAGGTCAATATTAAGGTCCGATACCGTGCCGTTAGTTAACATAGAAAAGTGTCTTCGTATTTCCTTGTTTTAATGCACTATTTAAAATATACATAGTGTACCCCCTAATTGACCTATAATTATTTCCTGTGGTAGGGTACACTATTACCCTGTAATATAATACCTGGTCCAATTTAAATAATATGGGTCAATATTAAGGTCTGATATTGCGCCTTGCGTTAGTTAACCATTGAAAGATGTCTTTGAATTTTTAAAGCATTTTTGAACGCTTATTTCTTCATTTTAAGCATCTCAGAACACTCTATTTCGCATAGGCATACATAGTAAAATTTAGGGTCACGCTGTGTACCCCCTAAATGACCTATAATTATTTCCTGTGGTAGGGTACACTATTTCCCTGTAATATAATACGTGGTCCAATTTAAAAATTATAGGTCAATATTAAGGTCCGATACCGTGCCGTTAGTTAACATAGAAAATGTCTTTGAATTTTTAAAGCATTTTAGAACGCTTATTTCCTCATTTTAAGCTTCTCAGAACACTTTATTTCGCATAGGCATACATAGTAAACTTTAGGGTCACTCTGTGTACCCCCTAATTGACCTATAATTATTTACTGTGGTAGGTACACTATAACCCTGTAATATAATACGTGGTCCAATTTAAAAATTATAGGTCAATATTAAGGTCCGATGCCGTGCCGTTAGTTAACATAGAAAAGTGTCTTCGTATTTCCTTGTTTTAATGCACTATTTAAAATATACATAGTGTACCCCCTAATTGACCTATAATTATTTCCTGTGGAAGGGTACACTATTACCCTGTAATATAATACCTGGTCCAATTTAAATATTATGGGTCAATATTAAGGTCTGATATTGCGCCTTGCGTTAGTTAACCATTGAAAGATGTCTTTGAATTTTTAAAGCATTTTAGAACGCTTATTTCTTCATTTTAAGCATCTCAGAACACTCTATTTCGCATAGGCATACATAGTAAAATTTAGGGTCACGCTGTGTACCCCCTAAATGACCTATAATTATTTCCTGTGGTAGGGTACATTATTACCCTGTAATATAATACGTGGTCCAATTTAAAAATTATAGGTCAATATTAAGGTCCGATACCGTGCCGTTAGTTAACATAGAAAAATGTCTTTGAATTTTTAAAGCATTTTAGAACGCTTATTTCCTCATTTTAAGCTTCTCAGAACACTTTATTTCGCATAGGCATACATAGTAAAATTTAGGGTCACGCTGTGTACCCCCTAAATGACCTATAATTAATTCCTGTGGTAGGGTACACTATTACCCTGTAATATAATACGTGGTCCAATGTAAAAATTATAGGTCAATATTAAGTTCCGATACCGTGCCGTTAGTTAACATTGAAAAATGTCTTCGTATTTCCTTGTTTTAATGCACTATTTAAAATATACATAGTGTACCCCCTAATTGACCTATAATTATTTCCTGTGGTAGGGTACACTATTACCCTGTAA
Organism: Parasteatoda tepidariorum; assembly: GCF_982258835.1. Lineage (NCBI taxonomy): Eukaryota > Metazoa > Arthropoda > Arachnida > Araneae > Theridiidae > Parasteatoda > Parasteatoda tepidariorum. The sequence continues at coordinate 357,014 of NW_028257379.1, read as the reverse complement.
TACAATACCTTGTTCAATTTAAATATTATGGGTCAATATTAAGGTTTGATATTGCGCCTTGCGTTAGTTAACCATTGAAAGATGTCTTTGAATTTTTAAAGCATTTTAGAACGCTTATTTCTTCATTTTAAGCTTCTCAGAACACTTTATTTCGCATAGGCATACATAGTAAACTTTAGGGTCACGCTGTGTACCCCCTAATTGACCTATAATTATTTCCTGTGGTAGGGTACACTATTACCCTGTAATATAATAGGTGGTCCAATTTAAAAATTATAGGTCAATATTAAGGTCCGATACCGTGCCGTTAGTTAGCATAGAAAAATGTCTTTGAATTTTAAAAGCATTTTAGAACGCTTATTTCCTCATTTTAAGCTTCTCAGAACACTTTATTTCGCATAGGCATACATAGTAAACTTTAGGGTCACACTGTGTACCCCCTAATTGACCTATAATTATTTCCTGTGGTAGGGTACACTATTACCCTGTAATATAATACGTGGTCCAATTTAAAAATTATGGGTCAATATTAAGGTCCGATACCGTGCCGTTAGTTAACATAGAAAAGTGTCTTCGTATTTCCTTGTTTTAATGCACAATTTAAAATATACATAGTGTACCCCCTAATTGACCTATAATTATTTCCTGTGGTAGAGTACACTATTACCCTGTAATATAATACCTGGTCCAATTTTAATATTATGGGTCAATATTAAGGTCTGATATTGCGCCTTGCGCTAGTTAACCATTGAAAGATGTCTTTGAATTTTTAAAGCATTTTAGAACGCTTATTTCTTCATTTTAAGCTTCTCAGAACACTTTATTTCGCATAGGCATACATAGTAAACTTTAGGGTCACGCTGCGTACCCTCTAATTGACCTATAATTATTTCCTGTGGTAGGGTACACTATTACCCTGTAATATAATAGGTGGTCCAATTTAAAAATTATAGGTCAATATTAAGGTTCGATACCGTGCCGTTAGTTAGCATAGAAAAATGTCTTTGAATTTTAAAAGCATTTTAGAACGCTTATTTCCTCATTTTAAGCTTCTCAGAACACTTTATTTCGCATAGGCATACATAGTAAAATTTAGGGTCACGCTGTGTACCCCCTAAATGACCTATAATTAATTCCTGTGGTAGGGTACACTATTACCCTGTAATATAATACGTGGTCCAATGTAAAAATTATAGGTCAATATTAAGTTCCGATACCGTGCCGTTAGTTAACATTGAAAAATGTCTTCGTATTTCCTTGTTTTAATGCACTATTTAAAATATACATAGTGTACCCCCTAATTGACCTATAATTATTTCCTGTGGTAGGGTACACTATTACCCTGTAATACAATACCTTGTTCAATTTAAATATTATGGGTCAATATTAAGGTTTGATATTGCGCCTTGCGTTAGTTAACCATTGAAAGATGTCTTTGAATTTTTAAAGCATTTTAGAACGCTTATTTCTTCATTTTAAGCTTCTCAGAACACTTTATTTCGCATAGGCATACATAGTAAACTTTAGGGTCACGCTGCGTACCCTCTAATTGACCTATAATTATTTCCTGTGGTAGGGTACACTATTACCCTGTAATATAATAGGTGGTCCAATTTAAAAATTATAGGTCAATATTAAGGTTCGATGCCGTGCCGTTAGTTAGCATAGAAAAATGTCTTTGAATTTTAAAAGCATTTTAGAACGCTTATTTCCTCATTTTAAGCTTCTCAGAACACTTTATTTCGCATAGGCATACATAGTAAAATTTAGGGTCACGCTGTGTACCCCCTAAATGACCTATAATTAATTCCTGTGGTAGGGTACACTATTACCCTGTAATATAATACGTGGTCCAATGCAAAAATTATAGGTCAATATTAAGTTCCGATACCGTGCCGTTAGTTAACATTGAAAAATGTCTTCGTATTTCCTTGTTTTAATGCACTATTTAAAATATACATAGTGTACCCCCTAATTGACCTATAATTATTTCCTGTGGTAGGGTACACTATTACCCTGTAATACAATACCTTGTTCAATTTAAATATTATGGGTCAATATTAAGGTTTGATATTGCGCCTTGCGTTAGTTAACCATTGAAAGATGTCTTTGAATTTTTAAAGCATTTTAGAACGCTTATTTCTTCATTTTAAGCTTCTCAGAACACTTTATTTCCCATAGGCATACATAGTAAACTTTAGGGTCACGCTGTGTACCCCCTAATTGACCTATAATTATTTCCTGTGGTAGGGTACACTATTACCCTGTAATATAATAGGTGGTCCAATTTAAAAATTATAGGTCAATATTAAGGTCCGATACCGTGCCGTTAGTTAGCATAGAAAAATGTCTTTGAATTTTAAAAGCATTTTAGAACGCTTATTTCCTCATTTTAAGCTTCTCAGAACACTTTATTTCGCATAGGCATACATAGTAAACTTTAGGGTCACACTGTGTACCCCCTAATTGACCTATAATTATTTCCTGTGGTAGGGTACACTATTACCCTGTAATATAATACGTGGTCCAATTTAAAAATTATGGGTCTATATTAAGGTCCGATACCGTGCCGTTAGTTAACATAGAAAAGTGTCTTCGTATTTCCTTGTTTTAATGCACAATTTAAAATATACATAGTGTACCCCCTAATTGACCTATAATTATTTCCTGTGGTAGGGTACACTATTACCCTGTAAAATAATACCTGGTCCAATTTAAATATTATGGGTCAATATTAAGGTCTGATATTGCGCCTTGCGCTAGTTAACCATTGAAAGATGTCTTTGAATTTTTAAAGCATTTTAGAACGCTTATTTCTTCATTTTAAGCTTCTCAGAACACTCTATTTCGCATAAGCATACATAGTAAAATTTAGGGTCACGCTGTGTACCCCCTAAATGACCTATAAATATTTCCTGTGGTAGGGTACACTATTACCCTGTAATATAATACGTGGTCCAATTTAAAAATTATAGGTCAATATTAAGGTCCGATACCGTGCCGTTAGTTAGCATAGAAAAATGTCTTTGAATTTTTAAAGCATTTTAGAACGCTTATTTCCTCATTTTAAGCTTCTCAGAACACTTTATTTCGCATAGGCATACATAGTAAACTTTAGGGTCACTCTGCGTACCCCCTAATTGACCTATAATTATTTCCTGTGGTAGGGTACACTATAACCCTGTAATATAATACGTGGTCCAATTTAAAAATTATAGGTCAATATTAAGGTCCGATACCGTGCCGTTAGTTAACATAGAAAAGTGTCTTCGTATTTCCTTGTTTTAATGCACTATTTAAAATATACATAGTGTACCCCCTAATTGACCTATAATTATTTCCTGTGGAAGGGTACACTAATACCCTGTAATATAATACCTGGTCCAATTTAAATGTTATGGGTCAATATTAAGGTCTGATATTGCGCCTTGCGTTAGTTAACCATTGAAAGATGTCTTTGAATTTTTAAAGCATTTTAGAACGCTTATTTCTTCATTTTAAGCTTCTCAGAACACTCTATTTCGCATAGGCATACATAGTAAATATTAGGGTCATGCTGTGTACCACCTAATTGACCTATAATTATTTCCTGTGGTAAGGTACACTATTACCCTGTAATATAATACGTGGTACAATTTAAAAATTATAGGTCAATATTAAGGTCCGATACCGTGCCGTTAGTTAACATAGAAAAGTGTCTTCGTATTTCCTTGTTTTAATGCACTATTTAAAATATACATAGTGTACCCCCTAATTGACCTATAATTATTTCCTGTGGTAGGGTGCACTATTACCCTGTAATATAATACCTGGTCCAATTTAAATATTATGGGTCAATATTAAGGTCTGATATTGCGCCTTGCGCTAGTTAACCATTGAAAGATGTCTTTGAATTTTTAAAGCATTTTAGAACGCTTATTTCTTCATTTTAAGCTTCTCAGAACACTTTATTTCGCATAGGCATACATAGTAAAATTTAGGGTCACGCTGTGTACCCCCTAAATGACCTATAATTATTTCCTGTGGTAGGGTACATTATTACCCTGTAATATAATACGTGGTCCAATTTAAAAATTATAGGTCATTATTAAGGTCCGATACCGTGCCGTTAGTTAACATAGAAAAATGTCTTTGAATTTTTAAAGCATTTTAGAACGCTTATTTCCTCATTTTAAGCTTCTCAGAACACTTTATTTCGCATAGGCATACATAGTAAAATTTAGGGTCACGCTGTGTACCCCCTAAATGACCTATAATTAATTCCTGTGGTAGGGTACACTATTACCCTGTAATATAATACGTGGTCCAATGTAAAAATTATAGGTCAATATTAAGTTCCGATACCGTGCCGTTAGTTAACATTGAAAAATGTCTTCGTATTTCCTTGTTTTAATGCACTATTTAAAATATACATAGTGTACCCCCTAATTGACCTATAATTATTTCCTGTGGTAGGGTACACTATTACCCTGTAATACAATACCTTGTTCAATTTAAATATTATGGGTCAATATTAAGGTTTGATATTGCGCCTTGCGTTAGTTAACCATTGAAAGATGTCTTTGAATTTTTAAAGCATTTTAGAACGCTTATTTCTTCATTTTAAGCTTCTCAGAACACTTTATTTCGCATAGGCATACATAGTAAACTTTAGGGTCACGCTGTGTACCCCCTAATTGACCTATAATTATTTCCTGTGGTAGGGTACACTATTACCCTGTAATATAATAGGTGGTCCAATTTAAAAATTATAGGTCAATATTAAGGTCCGATACCGTGCCGTTAGTTAGCATAGAAAAATGTCTTTGAATTTTAAAAGCATTTTAGAACGCTTATTTCCTCATTTTAAGCTTCTCAGAACACTTTATTTCGCATAGGCATACATAGTAAACTTTAGGGTCACTCTGTGTACCCCCTAATTGACCTATAATTATTTCCTGTGGTAGGGTACACTATAACCCTGTAATATAATACGTGGTCCAATTTAAAAATTATAGGTCAATATTAAGGTCCGATACCGTGCCGTTAGTTAACATAGAAAAGTGTCTTCGTATTTTCTTGTTTTAATGCACTATTTAAAACATACATAGTGTACCCCCTAATTGACCTATAATTATTTCCTGTTGTAGGGTACACTATTACCCTGTAATATAATACCTGGTCCAATTGAAATATTATGGTTCCATATTAAGGTCTGATATCGCGCCTTGCGTTAGTTAACCATCGAAAGATGTCTTTGAATTTTTAAAGCATTTTAGAACGCTTATTTCTTCATTTTAAGCTTCTCAGAACACTCTATTTCGCATAGGCATACATAGTAAGTTTTAGGGTCATGCTGTGTACCACCTAATTGACCTATATTTATTTCCTGTGGTAAGGTACACTATTACCCTGTAATATAATACGTGGTACAATTTAAAAATTATAGGTCAATATTAAGGTCCGATACCGTGCCGTTAGTTAACATAGAAAAGTGTCTTCGTATTTCCTTGTTTTAATGCACTATTTAAAATATACATAGTGTACCCCCTAATTGACCTATAATTATTTCCTGTGGTAGGGTGCACTATTACCCTGTAATATAATACCTGGTCCAATTTAAATATTATGGGTCAATATTAAGGTCTGATATTGCGCCTTGCGCTAGTTAACCATTGAAAGATGTCTTTGAATTTTTAAAGCATTTTAGAACCCTTATTTCTTCATTTTAAGCTTCTCAGAACACTTTATTTCGCATAGGCATACATAGTAAAATTTAGGGTCACGCTGTGTACCCCCTAAATGACCTATAATTATTTCCTGTGGTAGGGCACACTATTACCCTGTAATATAATACGTGGTCCAATTTAAAAATTATAGGTCAATATTAAGGTCCGATACCGTGCCGTTAGTTAGCATAGAAAAATGTCTTTGAATTTTTAAAGCATTTTAGAACGCTTATTTCCTCATTTTAAGCTTCTCAGAACACTTCATTTCGCATAGGCATACATAGAAAACTTTAGGGTCACTCTGCGTACCCCCTAATTGACCTATAATTATTTCCTGTGGTAGGGTACACTATAACCCTGTAATATAATACGTGGTCCAATTTAAAAATTATAGGTCAATATTAAGGTCCGATACCGTGCCGTTAGTTAACATAGAAAAGTGTCTTCGTATTTTCTTGTTTTAATGCACTATTTAAAACATACATAGTGTACCCCCTAATTGACCTATAATTATTTCCTGTTGTAGGGTACACTATTACCCTGTAATATAATACCTGGTCCAATTGAAATATTATGGTTCCATATTAAGGTCTGATATCGCGCCTTGCGTTAGTTAACCATTGAAAGATGTCTTTGAATTTTTAAAGCATTTTAGAACGCTTATTTCTTCATTTTAAGCTTCTCAGAACACTCTATTTCGCATAGGCATACATAGTAAGTTTTAGGGTCATGCTGTGTACCACCTAATTGACCTATAATTATTTCCTGTGGTAAGGTACACTATTACCCTGTAATATAATACGTGGTACAATTTAAAAATTATAGGTCAATATTAAGGTCCGATACCGTGCCGTTAGTTAACATAGAAAAGTGTCTTCGTATTTCCTTGTTTTAATGCACTATTTAAAATATACATAGTGTACCCCCTAATTGACCTATAATTATTTCCTGTGGTAGGGTGCACTATTACCCTGTAATATAATACCTGGTCCAATTTAAATATTATGGGTCAATATTAAGGTCTGATATTGCGCCTTGCGCTAGTTAACCATTGAAAGATGTCTTTGAATTTTTAAAGCATTTTAGAACCCTTATTTCTTCATTTTAAGCTTCTCAGAACACTTTATTTCGCATAGGCATACATAGTAAAATTTAGGGTCACGCTGTGTACCCCCTAAATGACCTATAATTATTTCCTGTGGTAGGGCACACTATTACCCTGTAATATAATACGTGGTCCAATTTAAAAATTATAGGTCAATATTAAGGTCCGATACCGTGCCGTTAGTTAGCATAGAAAAATGTCTTTGAATTTTTAAAGCATTTTAGAACGCTTATTTCCTCATTTTAAGCTTCTCAGAACACTTCATTTCGCATAGGCATACATAGAAAACTTTAGGGTCACTCTGTGTACCCCCTAATTGACCTATAATTATTTCCTGTGGTAGGGTACACTATAACCCTGTAATATAATACGTGGTCCAATTTAAAAATTATAGGTCAATATTAAGGTCCGATACCGTGCCGTTAGTTAACATAGAAAAGTGTCTTCGTATTTTCTTGTTTTAATGCACTATTTAAAACATACATAGTGTACCCCCTAATTGACCTATAATTATTTCCTGTTGTACGGTACACTATTACACTGTAATATAATACCTGGTCCAATTGAAATATTATGGTTCCATATTAAGGTCTGATATCGCGCCTTGCGTTAGTTAACCATTGAAAGATGTCTTTGAATTTTTAAAGCATTTTAGAACGCTTATTTCTTCATTTTAAGCTTCTCAGAACACTCTATTTCGCATAGGCATACATAGTAAATTTTAGGGTCATGCTGTGTACCACCTAATTGACCTATAATTATTTCCTGTGGAGAGGTACACTATTACCCTGTAATATAATACGTGGTACAATTTAAAAATTATAGGTCAATATTAAGGTCCGATACCGTGCCGTTAGTTAACATAGAAAAGTGTCTTCGTATTTCCTTGTTTTAATGCACTATTTAAAATATACATAGTGTACCCCCTAATTGACCTATAATTATTTCCTGTGGTAGGGTGCACTATTACCCTGTAATATAATACCTGGTCCAATTTAAATATTATGGGTCAATATTAAGGTCTGATATTGCGCCTTGCGCTAGTTAACCATTGAAAGATGTCTTTGAATTTTTAAAGCATTTTAGAACGCTTATTTCTTCATTTTAAGCTTCTCAGAACACTTTATTTCGCATAGGCATACATAGTAAAATTTAGGGTCACGCTGTGTACCCCCTAAATGACCAATAATTATTTCCTGTGGTAGGGCACACTATTACCCTGTAATATAATACGTGGTCCAATTTAAAAATTATAGGTCAATATTAAGGTCCGATACCGTGCCGTTAGTTAACATAGAAAAATGTCTTTGAATTTTTAAAGCATTTTAGAACGCTTATTTCCTCATTTTAAGCTTCTCAGAACACTTTATTTCGCATAGGCATACATAGTAAACTTTAGGGTCACTCTGTGTACCCCCTAATTGACCTATAATTATTTCCTGTGGTAGGGTACACTATAACCCTGTAATATAATACGTGGTCCAGTTTAAAAATTATAGGTCAATATTAAGGTCCGATACCGTGCCGTTAGTTAACATAGAAAAGTGTCTTCGTATTTCCTTGTTTTAATGCACTATTTAAAATATACATAGTGTATCCCCTAATTGACCTATAATTATTTCCTGTGGTAGGGTACACTATTACCCTGTAATATAATACCTGGTCCAATTTAAATATTATGGGTCAATATTAAGGTCTGATATTGCGCCTTGCGTTAGTTAACCATTGAAAGATGTCTTTGAATTTTTAAAGCATTTTAGAACGCTTATTTCTTCATTTTAAGCATCTCAGAACACTCTATTTCGCATAGGCATATATAGTAAACTTTAGGGTCACTCTGTGTACCCCCTAATTGACCTATAATTATTTCCTGTGGTAGGGTACACTATAACCCTGTAATATAATACGTGGTCAAATTTAAAAATTATAGGTCAATATTAAGGTCCGATACCGTGCCGTTAGTTAACATAGAAAAGTGTCTTCGTATTTCCTTGTTTTAATGCACTATTTAAAATATACATAGTGTACCCCCTAATTGACCTATAATTATTTCCTGTGGTAGGGTACACTATTACCCTGTAATATAATACCTGGTCCAATTTAAATATTATGGGTCAATATTAAGGTCTGATATTGCGCCTAGCGTTAGTTAACCATTGAGAGATGTCTTTGAATTTTTAAAGCATTTTAGAACGCTTATTTCTTCATTTTAAGCTTCTCAGAACACTTTATTTCGCATAGGCATACATAGTAAACTTTAGGGTCACGCTGTGTACCCCCTAATTGACCTATAATTATTTCCTGTGGTAGGATACACTATAACCCTGTAATATAATACGTGGTCCAATTTAAAAATTATAGGTCAATATTAAGGTCCGATACCGTGCCGTTAGTTAACATAGAAAAGTGTCTTCGTATTTCCTTGTTTTAATGCACTATTTAAAATATACATAGTGTACCCCCTAATTGACCTATAATTATTTCCTGTGGAAGGGTACACTATTACCCTGTAATATAATACCTGGTCCAATTTAAATATTATGGGTCAATATTAAGGTCTGATATTGCGCCTTGCGTTAGTTAACCATTGAAAGATGTCTTTGAATTTTTAAAGCATTTTTGAACGCTTATTTCTTCATTTTAAGCATCTCAGAACACTCTATTTCGCATAGGCATACATAGTAAAATTTAGGGTCACGCTGTGTACCCCCTAAATAACCTATAAATATTTCCTGTGGTAAGGTACACTATTACCCTGTAATATAATACGTGGTCCAATTTAAAAATTATAGGTCAATATTAAGGTCCGATACCGTGCTGTTAGTTAACATTGAAAAATGTCGTCGTATTTCCTTGTTTTAATGCACTATTTAAAATATACATAGTGTACCCCCTAATTGACCTATAATTATTTCCTGTGGTAGGGTACACTATTACCCTGTAATACAATACCTTGTTCAATTTAAATATTATGGGTCAATATTAAGGTTTGATATTGCGCCTTGCGTTAGTTAACCATTGAAAGATGTCTTTGAATTTTTAAAGCATTTTAGAACGCTTATTTCTACATTTTAAGTTTCTCAGAACCCTTTATTTCGCATAGGCATACATAGTAAACTTTAGGGTCACGCTGTGTACCCCCTAATTGACCTATAATTATTTCCTGTGGTAGGGTACACTATTACCCTGTAATATAATAGGTGGTCCAATTTAAAAATTATAGGTCAATATTAAGGTCCGATACCGTGCCGTTAGTTAGCATAGAAAAATGTCTTTGAATTTTTAAAGCATTTTAGAACGCTTATTTCCTCATTTTAAGCTTCTCAGAACACTTTATTTCGCATAGGCATACATAGTAAACTTTAGGGTCACTCTGCGTACCCCCTAATTGACCTATAATTATTTCCTGTGATAGGGTACACTATAACCCTGTAATATAATACGTGGTCCAATTTACAAATTATAGGTCAATATTAAGGTCCGATACCGTGCCGTTAGTTAACATAGAAAAGTGTCTTCGTATTTCCTTGTTTTAATGCACTATTTAAAATATAAATAGTGTACCCCCTAATTGACCTATAATTATTTCCTGTGGTAGGGTACACTATTACCCTGTAATACAATACCTGGTCCAATTTAAATATTATGGGTCAATATTAAGGTCTGATATTGCGCCTTGCGTTAGTTAACCATTGAAAGATGTCTTTGAATTTTTAAAGCATTTTTGAACTCTTATTTCTTCATTTTAAGCATCTCAGAACACTCTATTTCGCATAGGCATACATAGTAAAATTTAGGGTCACGCTGTGTACCCCCTAAATGACCTATAATTATTTCCTGTGGTAGGGTACACTATTTCCCTGTAATATAATACGTGGTCCAATTTAAAAATTATAGGTCAATATTAAGGTCCGATACCGTGCCGTTAGTTAACATAGAAAAATGTCTTTGAATTTTTAAAGCATTTTAGAACGCTTATTTCCTCATTTTAAGCTTCTCAGAACACTTTATTTCGCATAGGCATACATAGTAAACTTTAGGGTCACTCTGTGTACCCCCTAATTGACCTATAATTATTTCCTGTGGTAGGGTACACTATAACCCTGTAATATAATACGTGGTCCAGTTTAAAAATTATAGGTCAATATTAAGGTCCGATACCGTGCCGTTAGTTAACATAGAAAAGTGTCTTCGTATTTCCTTGTTTTAATGCACTATTTAAAATAGACATAGTGTATCCCCTAATTGACCTATAATTATTTCCTGTGGTAGGGTACACTATTACCCTGTAATATAATACCTGGTTCAATTTAAATATTATGGGTCAATATTAAGGTCTGATATTGCGCCTTGCGTTAGTTAACCATTGAAAGATGTCTTTGAATTTTTAAAGCATTTTTGAACGCTTATTTCTTCATTTTAAGCATCTCAGAACACTCTATTTCGCATAGGCATACATAGTAAAATTTAGGGTCACGCTGTGTACCCCCTAAATGACCTATAAATATTTCCTGTGGTAGGGTACACTATTACCCTGTAATATAATACGTGGTCCAATTTAAAAATTATAGGTCAATATTAAGGTCCGATACCGTGCCGTTAGTTAACATAGAAAAATGTCTTTGAATTTTTAAAGCATTTTAGAATGCTTATTTCCTCATTTTAAGCTTCTCAGAACACTTTATTTCGCATAGGCATACATAGTAAAATTTAGGGTCACGCTGTGTACCCCCTAAATAACCTATAATTAATTCCTGTGGTAGGGTACACTATTACCCTGTAATATAATACGTGGTCCAATGTAAAAATTATAGGTCAATATTAAGTTCCGATACCGTGCTGTTAGTTAACATTGAAAAATGTCGTCGTATTTCCTTGTTTTAATGCACTATTTAAAATATACATAGTGTACCCCCTAATTGACCTATAATTATTTCCTGTGGTAGGGTACACTATTACCCTGTAATACAATACCTTGTTCAATTTAAATATTATGGGTCAATATTAAGGTTTGATATTGCGCCTTGCGTTAGTTAACCATTGAAAGATGTCTTTGAATTTTTAAAGCATTTTAGAACGCTTATTTCTTCATTTTAAGTTTCTCAGAACACTTTATTTCGCATAGGCATACATAGTAAACTTTAGGTTCACGCTGTGTACCCCCTAATTGACCTATAATTATTTCCTGTGGAAGGGTACACTATTACCCTGTAATATAATAGGTGGTCCAATTTAAAAATTATAGGTCAATATTAAGGTCCGATACCGTGCCGTTAGTTAGCATAGAAAAATGTCTTTGAATTTTTAAAGCATTTTAGAACGCTTATTTCCTCATTTTAAGCTTCTCAGAACACTTTATTTCGCATAGGCATACATAGTAAACTTTAGGGTCACTCTGCGTACCCCCTAATTGACCTATAATTATTTCCTGTGATAGGGTACACTATAACCCTGTAATATAATACGTGGTCCAATTTACAAATTATAGGTCAATATTAAGGTCCGATACCGTGCCGTTAGTTAACATAGAAAAGTGTCTTCGTATTTCCTTGTTTTAATGCACTATTTAAAATATAAATAGTGTACCCCCTAATTGACCTATAATTATTTCCTGTGGTAGGGTACACTATTACCCTGTAATACAATACCTTGTTCAATTTAAATATTATGGGTCAATATTAAGGTTTGATATTGCGCCTTGCGTTAGTTAACCATTGAAAGATGTCTTTGAATTTTTAAAGCATTTTAGAACGCTTATTTCTTCATTTTAAGCTTCTCAGAACACTTTATTTCGCATAGGCATACATAGTAAACTTTAGGGTCACGCTGTGTACCCCCTAATTGACCTATAATTATTTCCTGTGGTAGGGTACACTATTACCCTGTAATATAATAGGTGGTCCAATTTAAAAATTATAGGTCAATATTAAGGTCCGATACCGTGCCGTTAGTTAGCATAGAAAAATGTCTTTGAATTTTTAAAGCATATTAGAACGCTTATTTCCTCATTTTAAGCTTCTCAGAACACTTTATTTCGCATAGGCATACATAGTAAACTTTAGGGTCACTCTGCGTACCCCCTAATTGACCTATAATTATTTCCTGTGGTAGGATACACTATAACCCTGTAATATAATACGTGGTCCAATTTACAAATTATAGGTCAAAATTAAGGTCCGATACCGTGCCGTTAGTTAACATAGAAAAGTGTCTTCGTATTTCCTTGTTTTAATGTACTATTTAAAATATACATAGTGTACCCCCTAATTGATCTATAATTATTTCCTGTGGTAGGGTACACTATTACCCTGTAATATAATACCTGGTCCAATTTAAATATTATGGGTCAATATTAAGGTCTTATATTGCGCCTTGCGTTAGTTAACCATTGAAAGATGTCTTTGAATTTTTAAAGCATTTTTGAACTCTTATTTCTTCATTTTAAGCATCTCAGAACACTCTATTTCGCATAGGCATACATAGTAAAATTTAGGGTCACGCTGTGTACCCCCTAAATGACCTATAATTATTTCCTGTGGTAGGGTACACTATTTCCCTGTAATATAATACGTGGTCCAATTTAAAAATTATAGGTCAATATTAAGGTCCGATACCGTGCCGTTAGTTAACATAGAAAAATGTCTTTGAATTTTTAAAGCATTTTAGAACGCTTATTTCCTCATTTTAAGCTTCTCAGAACACTTTATTTCGCATAGGCATATATAGTAAACTTTAGGGTCACTCTGTGTACCCCCTAATTGACCTATAATTATTTCCTGTGGTAGGGTACACTATAACCCTGTAATATAATACGTGGTCCAGTTTAAAAATTATAGGTCAATATTAAGGTCCGATACCGTGCCGTTAGTTAACATAGAAAAGTGTCTTCGTATTTCCTTGTTTTAATGCACTATTTAAAATATACATAGTGTATCCCCTAATTGACCTATAATTATTTCCTGTGGTAGGGTACACTATTACCCTGTAATATAATACCTGGTCCAATTTAAATATTATGGGTCAATATTAAGGTCTGATATTGCGCCTTGCGTTAGTTAACCATTGAAAGATGTCTTTGAATTTTTAAAGCATTTTAGAACGCTTATTTCTTCATTTTAAGCATCTCAGAACACTCTATTTCGCATAGGCATATATAGTAAACTTTAGGGTCACTCTGTGTACCCCCTAATTGACCTATAATTATTTCCTGTGGTAGGGTACACTATAACCCTGTAATATAATACGTGGTCCAATTTAAAAATTATAGGTCAATATTAAGGTCCGATACCGTGCCGTTAGTTAACATAGAAAAGTGTCTTCGTATTTCCTTGTTTTAATGCACTATTTAAAATATACATAGTGTACCCCCTAATTGACCTATAATTATTTCCTGTGGAAGGGTACACTATTACCCTGTAATATAATACCTGGTCCAATTTAAATATTATGGGTCAATATTAAGGTCTGATATTGCGCCTTGCGTTAGTTAACCATTGAAAGATGTCTTTGAATTTTTAAAGCATTTTTGAACGCTTATTTCTTCATTTTAAGCATCTCAGAACACTCTATTTCGCATAGGCATACATAGTAAAATTAAGGGTCACGCTGTGTACCCCCTAAATGACCTATAAATATTTCCTGTGGTAGGGTACACTATTACCCTGTAATATAATACGTGGTCCAATTTAAAAATTATAGGTCAATATTAAGGTCCGATACCGTGCCGTTAGTTAACATAGAAAAATGTCTTTGAATTTTTAAAGCATTTTAGAATGCTTATTTCCTCATTTTAAGCTTCTCAGAACACTTTATTTCGCATAGGCATACATAGTAAAATTTAGGGTCACGCTGTGTACCCCCTAAATGACCTATAATTAATTCCTGTGGTAGGGTACACTATTACCCTGTAATATAATACGTGGTCCAATGTAAAAATTATAGGTCAATATTAAGTTCCGATACCGTGCTGTTAGTTAACATTGAAAAATGTCGTCGTATTTCCTTGTTTTAATGCACTATTTAAAATATACATAGTGTACCCCCTAATTGACCTATAATTATTTCCTGTGGTAGGGTACACTATTACCCTGTAATACAATACCTTGTTCAATTTAAATATAATGGGTCAATATTAAGGTTTGATATTGCGCCTTGCGTTAGTTAACCATTGAAAGATGTCTTTGAATTTTTAAAGCATTTTAGAACGCTTATTTCTTCATTTTAAGCTTCTCAGAACACTTTATTTCGCATAGGCATACATAGTAAACTTTAGGGTCACGCTGTGTACCCCCTAATTGACCTATAATTATTTCCTGTGGTAGGGTACACTATTACCCTGTAATATAATAGGTGGTCCAATTTAAAAATTATAGGTCAATATTAAGGTCCGATACCGTGCCGTTAGTTAGCATAGAAAAATGTCTTTGACTTTTTAAAGCATTTTAGAACGCTTATTTCCTCATTTTAAGCTTCTCAGAACACTTTATTTCGCATAGGCATACATAGTAAACTTTAGGGTCACTCTGCGTACCCCCTAATTGACCTATAATTATTTCCTGTGATAGGGTACACTATAACCCTGTAATATAATACGTGGTCCAATTTACAAATTATAGGTCAATACTAAGGTCCGATACCGTGCCGTTAGTTAACATAGAAAAGTGTCTTCGTATTTCCTTGTTTTAATGCACTATTTAAAATATAAATAGTGTACCCCCTAATTGACCTATACTTATTTCCTGTGGTAGGGTACACTATTACCCTGTAATACAATACCTTGTTCAATTTAAATATTATGGGTCAATATTAAGGTTTGATATTGCGCCTTGCGATAGTTAACCATTGAAAGATGTCTTTGAATTTTTAAAGCATTTTAGAAGGCTTATTTCTTCATTTTAAGCTTCTCAGAACACTTTATTTCGCATAGGCATACATAGTAAACTTTAGGGTCACGCTGTGTACCCCCTAATTGACCTATAATTATTTTCTGTGGTAGGGTACACTATTACCCTGTAATATAATAGGTGGTCCAATTTAAAAATTATAGGTCAATATTAAGGTCCGATACCGTGCCGTTAGTTAGCATAGAAAAATGTCTTTGAATTTTTAAAGCATTTTAGAACGCTTATTTCCTCATTTTAAGCTTCTCAGAACACTTTATTTCGCATAGGCATACATAGTAAACTTTAGGGTCACACTGCGTACCCCCTAATTGACCTATAATTATTTCCTGTGGTAGGGTACACTATAACCCTGTAATATAATACGTGGTCCAATTTACAAATTATAGGTCAATATTAAGGTCCGATACCGTGCCGTTAGTTAACATAGAAAAGTGTCTTCGTATTTCCTTGTTTTAATGCACTATTTAAAATATACATAGTGTACCCCCTAATTGACCTATAATTATTTCCTGTGGTAGGGTACACTATTACCCTGTAATATAATACCTGGTCCAATTTAAATATTATGGGTCAATATTAAGGTCTGATATTGCGCCTTGCGTTAGTTAACCATTGAAAGATGTCTTTGAATTTTTAAAGCATTTTTGAACGCTTATTTCTTCATTTTAAGCATCTCAGAACACTCTATTTCGCATAGGCATACATAGTAAAATTTAGGGTCACGCTGTGTACCCCCTAAATGACCTATAATTATTTCCTGTGGTAGGGTACACTATTTCCCTGTAATATAATACGTGGTCCAATTTAAAAATTATAGGTCAATATTAAGGTCCGATACCGTGCCGTTAGTTAACATAGAAAAATGTCTTTGAATTTTTAAAGCATTTTAGAACGCTTATTTCCTCATTTTAAGCTTCTCAGAACACTTTATTTCGCATAGGCATACATAGTAAACTTTAGGGTCACTCTGTGTACCCCCTAATTGACCTATAATTATTTCCTGTGGTAGGGTACACTATAACCCTGTAATATAATACGTGGTCCAATTTAAAAATTATAGGTCAATATTAAGGTCCGATACCGTGCTGTTAGTTAACATTGAAAAATGTCGTCGTATTTCCTTGTTTTAATGCACTATTTAAAATATACATAGTGTACCCCCTAATTGACCTATAATTATTTCCTGTGGTAGGGTACACTATTACCCTGTAATACAATACCTTGTTCAATTTAAATATAATGGGTCAATATTAAGGTTTGATATTGCGCCTTGCGTTAGTTAACCATTGAAAGATGTCTTTGAATTTTTAAAGCATTTTAGAACGCTTATTTCTTCATTTTAAGCTTCTCAGAACACTTTATTTCGCATAGGCATACATAGTAAACTTTAGGGTCACGCTGTGTACCCCCTAATTGACCTATAATTATTTCCTGTGGTAGGGTACACTATTACCCTGTAATATAATAGGTGGTCCAATTTAAAAATTATAGGTCAATATTAAGGTCCGATACCGTGCCGTTAGTTAGCATAGAAAAATGTCTTTGAATTTTTAAAGCATTTTAGAACGCTTATTTCCTCATTTTAAGCTTCTCAGAACACTTTATTTCGCATAGGCATACATAGTAAACTTTAGGGTCACTCTGCGTACCCCCTAATTGACCTATAATTATTTCCTGTGATAGGGTACACTATAACCCTGTAATATAATACGTGGTCCAATTTACAAATTATAGGTCAATACTAAGGTCCGATACCGTGCCGTTAGTTAACATAGAAAAGTGTCTTCGTATTTCCTTGTTTTAATGCACTATTTAAAATATAAATAGTGTACCCCCTAATTGACCTATAATTATTTCCTGTGGTAGGGTACACTATTACCCTGTAATACAATACCTTGTTCAATTTAAATATTATGGGTCAATATTAAGGTTTGATATTGCGCCTTGCGTTAGTTAACCATTGAAAGATGTCTTTGAATTTTTAAAGCATTTTAGAAGGCTTATTTCTTCATTTTAAGCTTCTCAGAACACTTTATTTCGCATAGGCATACATAGTAAACTTTAGGGTCACGCTGTGTACCCCCTAATTGACCTATAATTATTTTCTGTGGTAGGGTACACTATTACCCTGTAATATAATAGGTGGTCCAATTTAAAAATTATAGGTCAATATTAAGGTCCGATACCGTGCCGTTAGTTAGCATAGAAAAATGTCTTTGAATTTTTAAAGCATTTTAGAACGCTTATTTCCTCATTTTAAGCTTCTCAGAACACTTTATTTCGCATAGGCATACATAGTAAACTTTAGGGTCACACTGCGTACCCCCTAATTGACCTATAATTATTTCCTGTGGTAGGGTACACTATAACCCTGTAATATAATACGTGGTCCAATTTACAAATTATAGGTCAATATTAAGGTCCGATACCGTGCCGTTAGTTAACATAGAAAAGTGTCTTCGTATTTCCTTGTTTTAATGCACTATTTAAAATATACATAGTGTACCCCCTAATTGACCTACAATTATTTCCTGTGGTAGGGTACACTATTACCCTGTAATATAATACCTGGTCCAATTTAAATATTATGGGTCAATATTAAGGTCTGATATTGCGCCTTGCGTTAGTTAACCATTGAAAGATGTCTTTGAATTTTTAAAGCATTTTTGAACGCTTATTTCTTCATTTTAAGCATCTCAGAACACTCTATTTCGCATAGGCATACATAGTAAAATTTAGGGTCACGCTGTGTACCCCCTAAATGACCTATAATTATTTCCTGTGGTAGGGTACACTATTTCCCTGTAATATAATACGTGGTCCAATTTAAAAATTATAGGTCAATATTAAGGTCCGATACCGTGCCGTTAGTTAACATAGAAAAATGTCTTTGAATTTTTAAAGCATTTTAGAACGCTTATTTCCTCATTTTAAGCTTCTCAGAACACTTTATTTCGCATAGGCATACATAGTAAACTTTAGGGTCACTCTGTGTACCCCCTAATTGACCTATAATTATTTCCTGTGGTAGGGTACACTATAACCCTGTAATATAATACGTGGTCCAATTTAAAAATTATAGGTCAATATTAAGGTCCGATACCGTGCCGTTAGTTAACATAGAAAAGTATCTTCGTATTTTCTTGTTTTAATGCACTATTTAAAACATACATAGTGTACCCCCTAATTGACCTATAATTATTTCCTGTTGTAGGGTACACTATTACCCTGTAATATAATACCTGGTCCAATTGAAATATTATGGTTCCATATTAAGGTCTGATATCGCGCCTTGCGTTAGTTAACCATTGAAAGATGTCTTTGAATTTTTAAAGCATTTTAGAACGCTTATTTCTTCATTTTAAGCTTCTCAGAACACTCTATTTCGCATAGGCATACATAGTAAATTTTAGGGTCATGCTGTGTACCACCTAAGTGACCTATAATTATTTCCTGTGGTAAGGTACACTATTACCCTGTAGAATAATACGTGGTACAATTTAAAAATTATAGGTCAATATTAAGGTCCGATACCGTGCCGTTAGTTAACATAGAAAAGTGTCTTCGTATTTCCTTGTTTTAATGCACTATTTAAAATATACATAGTGTACCCCCTAATTGACCTATAATTATTTCCTGTGGTAGGGTGCACTATTACCCTGTAATATAATACCTGGTCCAATTTAAATATTATGGGTCAATATTAAGGTCTGATATTGCGCCTTGCGCTAGTTAACCATTGAAAGATGTCTTTGAATTTTTAAAGCATTTTAGAACGCTTATTTCTTCATTTTAAGCTTCTCAGAACACTCTATTTCGCATAAGCATACATAGTAAAATTTAGGGTCACGCTGTGTACCCCCTAAATGACCTATAATTATTTCCTGTGGTAGGGTACACTATTACCCTGTAATATAATACGTGGTCCAATTTAAAAATTATAGGTCAATATTAAGGTCCGATACCGTGCCGTTAGTTAACATTGAAAAATGTCTTTGAATTTTTAAAGCATTTTAGAACGCTTATTTCCTCATTTTAAGCTTCTCAGAACACTTTATTTCGCATAGGCATACATAGTAAACTTTAGGGTCACGCTGTGTACCCCCTAATTGACCTATAATTATTTCCTGTGGTAGGATACACTATAACCCTGCAATATAATACGTGGTCCAATTTAAAAATTATAGGTCAATATTAAGGTCAGATACCGTGCCGTTAGTTAACATAGAAAAGTGTCTTCGAATTTCCTTGTTTTAATGCACTATTTAAAATATACATAGTGTACCCCTAATTGACCTATAATTATTTCCTGTGGTAGGGTACACTATTACCCTCAGATATAATACCTGGTTCAAGTTAAATATTATGGGTCAATATTAAGGTCTGATATTGCGCCTTGCGTTAGTTAACCATTGAAAGATGTCTTTGAATTTTTAAAGCATTTTAGAACGCTTATTTCTTCATTTTAAGCATCTCAGAACACTCTATTTCGCATAGGCATACATAGTAAACTTTAGGGTCACGCTGTGTACCCCCTAATTGACCTATAATTATTTCCTGTTGTAGGGTACACTATTACCCTGTAATATAATAGGTGGTCCAATTTAAAAATTATAGGTCAATATTAAGGTCCGATACCGTGCCGTTAGTTAGCATAGAAAAATGTCTTTGAATTTTTAAAGCATTTTAGAACGCTTATTTCCTCATTTTAAGCTTCTCAGAACACTTCATTTCGCATAGGCATACATAGAAAACTTTAGGGTCACTCTGCGTACCCCCTAATTGACCTATAATTATTTCCTGTGGTAGGGTACACTATAACCCTGTAATATAATACGTGGTCCAATTTAAAAATTATAGGTCAATATTAAGGTCCGATACCGTGCCGTTAGTTAACATAGAAAAGTGTCTTCGTATTTTCTTGTTTTAATGCACTATTTAAAACATACATAGTGTACCCCCTAATTGACCTATAATTATTTCCTGTTGTAGGGTACACTATTACCCTGTAATATAATACGTGGTACAATTTAAAAATTATAGGTCAATATTAAGGTCCGATACCGTGCCGTTAGTTAACATAGAAAAATGTCTTTGAATTTTTAAAGCATTTTAGAACGCTTATTTCCTCATTTTAAGCTTCTCAGAACACTTTATTTCGCTTAGGCATACATAGTAAACTTTAGGGTCACTCTGTGTACCCCCTAATTGACCTATAATTATTTCCTGTGGTAGGGTACACTATAACCCTGTAATATAATACGTGGTCCAGTTTAAAAATTATAGGTCAATATTAAGGTCCGATACCGTGCCGTTAGTTAACATAGAAAAGTGTCTTCGTATTTCCTTGTTTTAATGCACTATTTAAAATATACATAGTGTATCCCCTAATTGACCTATAATTATTTCCTGTGGTAGGGTACACTATTACCCTGTAATATAATACCTGGTCCAATTTAAATATTATGGGTCAATATTAAGGTCTGATATTGCGCCTTGCGTTAGTTAACCATTGAAAGATGTCTTTGAATTTTTAAAGCATTTTAGAACGCTTATTTCTTCATTTTAAGCATCTCAGAACACTCTATTTCGCATAGGCATATATAGTAAACTTTAGGGTCACTCTGTGTACCCCCTAATTGACCTATAATTATTTCCTGTGGTAGGGTACACTATAACCCTGTAATATAATACGTGGTCAAATTTAAAAATTATAGGTCAATATTAAGGTCCGATACCGTGCCGTTAGTTAACATAGAAAAGTGTCTTCGTATTTCCTTGTTTTAATGCACTATTTAAAATATACATAGTGTACCCCCTAATTGACCTATAATTATTTCCTGTGGTAGGGTACACTATTACCCTGTAATATAATACCTGGTCCAATTTAAATATTATGGGTCAATATTAAGGTCTGATATTGCGCCTAGCGTTAGTTAACCATTGAAAGATGTCTTTGAATTTTTAAAGCATTTTAGAACGCTTATTTCTTCATTTTAAGCTTCTCAGAACACTTTATTTCGCATAGGCATACATAGTAAACTTTAGGGTCACGCTGTGTACCCCCTAAGTGACCTATAATTATTTCCTGTGGTAGGATACACTATAACCCTGTAATATAATACGTGGTCCAATTTAAAAATTATAGGTCAATATTAAGGTCCGATACCGTGCCGTTAGTTAACATAGAAAAGTGTCTTCGTATTTCCTTGTTTTAATGCACTATTTAAAATATACATAGTGTACCCCCTAATTGACCTATAATTATTTCCTGTGGAAGGGTACACTATTACCCTGTAATATAATACCTGGTCCAATTTAAATATTATGGGTCAATATTAAGGTCTGATATTGCGCCTTGCGTTAGTTAACCATTGAAAGATGTCTTTGAATTTTTAAAGCATTTTTGAACGCTTATTTCTTCATTTTAAGCATCTCAGAACACTCTATTTCGCATAGGCATACATAGTAAAATTTAGGGTCACGCTGTGTACCCCCTAAATGACCTATAAATATTTCCTGTGGTAGGGTACACTATTACCCTGTAATATAATACGTGGTCCAATTTAAAAATTATAGGTCAATATTAAGGTCCGATACCGTGCCGTTAGTTAACATAGAAAAATGTCTTTGAATTTTTAAAGCATTTTAGAATGCTTATTTCCTCATTTTAAGCTTCTCAGAACACTTTATTTCGCTTAGGCATACATAGTAAAATTTAGGGTCACGCTGTGTACCCCCTAAATAACCTATAATTAATTCCTGTGGTAGGGTACACTATTACCCTGTAATATAATACGTGGTCCAATGTAAAAATTATAGGTCAATATTAAGTTCCGATACCGTGCTGTTAGTTAACATTGAAAAATGTCGTCGTATTTCCTTGTTTTAATGCACTATTTAAAATATACATAGTGTACCCCCTAATTGACCTATAATTATTTCCTGTGGTAGGGTACACTATTACCCTGTAATACAATACCTTGTTCAATTTAAATATTATGGGTCAATATTAAGGTTTGATATTGCGCCTTGCGTTAGTTAACCATTGAAAGATGTCTTTGAATTTTTAAAGCATTTTAGAACGCTTATTTCTTCATTTTAAGCTTCTCAGAACACTTTATTTCGCATAGGCATACATAGTAAACTTTAGGGTCACGCTATGTACCCCCTAATTGACCTATAATTATTTCCTGTGGTAGGGTACACTATTACCCTGTAATATAATAGGTGGTCCAATTTAAAAATTATAGGTCAATATTAAGGTCCGATACCGTGCCGTTAGTTAGCATAGAAAAATGTCTTTGAATTTTTAAAGCATTTTAGAACGCTTATTTCCTCATTTTAAGCTTCTCAGAACACTTTATTTCGCATAGGCATACATAGTAAACTTTAGGGTCACTCTGCGTACCCCCTAATTGACCTATAATTATTTCCTGTGATAGGGTACACTATAACCCTGTAATATAATACGTGGTCCAATTTACAAATTATAGGTAAATATTAAGGTCCGATACCGTGCCGTTAGTTAACATAGAAAAGTGTCTTCGTATTTCCTTGTTTTAATGCACTATTTAAAATATAAATAGTGCACCCCCTAATTGACCTATAATTATTTCCTGTGGTAGGGTACACTATTACCCTGTAATACAATACCTTGTTCAATTTAAATATTATGGGTCAATATTAAGGTTTGATATTGCGCCTTGCGTTAGTTAACCATTGAAAGATGTCTTTGAATTTTTAAAGCATTTTAGAACGCTTATTTCTTCATTTTAAGCTTCTCAGAACACTTTATTTCGCATAGGCATACATAGTAAACTTTAGGGTCACGCTGTGTACCCCCTAATTGACCTATAATTATTTCCTGTGGTAGGGTACACTATTACCCTGTAATATAATAGGTGGTCCAATTTAAAAATTATAGGTCAATATTAAGGTCCGATACCGTGCCGTTAGTTAGCATAGAAAAATGTCTTTGAATTTTTAAAGCATTTTAGAACGCTTATTTCCTCATTTTAAGCTTCTCAGAACACTTTATTTCGCATAGGCATACATAGTAAACTTTAGGGTCACTCTGCGTACCCCCTAATTGACCTATAATTATTTCCTGTGGTAGGGTACACTATAACCCTGTAATATAATACGTGGTCCAATTTACAAATTATAGGTCAATATTAAGGTCCGATACCGTGCCGTTAGTTAACATAGAAAAGTGTCTTCGTATTTCCTTGTTTTAATGCACTATTTAAAATATACATAGTGTACCCCCTAATTGACCTATAATTATTTCCTGTGGTAGGGTACACTATTACCCTGTAATATAATACCTGGTCCAATTTAAATATTATGGGTCAATATTAAGGTCTGATATTGCGCCTTGCGTTAGTTAACCATTGAAAGATGTCTTTGAATTTTTAAAGCATTTTTGAACTCTTATTTCTTCATTTTAAGCATCTCAGAACACTCTATTTCGCATAGGCATACATAGTAAAATTTAGGGTCACGCTGTGTACCCCCTAAATGACCTATAATTATTTCCTGTGGTAGGGTACACTATTTCCCTGTAATATAATACGTGGTCCAATTTAAAAATTATAGGTCAATATTAAGGTCCGATACCGTGCCGTTAGTTAACATAGAAAAATGTCTTTGAATTTTTAAAGCATTTTAGAACGCTTATTTCCTCATTTTAAGCTTCTCAGAACACTTTATTTCGCATAGGCATACATAGTAAACTTTAGGGTCACTCTGTGTACCCCCTAATTGACCTATAATTATTTCCTGTGGTAGGGTACACTATAACCCTGTAATATAATACGTGGTCCAATTTAAAAATTATACGTCAATATTAAGGTCCGATACCGTGCCGTTAGTTAACATAGAAAAGTGTCTTCGTATTTTCTTGTTTTAATGCACTATTTAAAACATACATAGTGTACCCCCTAATTGACCTATAATTATTTCCTGTTGTAGGGTACACTATTACCCTGTAATATAATACCTGGTCCAATTGAAATATTATGGTTCCATATTAAGGTCTGATATCGCGCCTTGCGTTAGTTAACCATTGAAAGATGTCTTTGAATTTTTAAAGCATTTTAGAACGCTTATTTCTTCATTTTAAGCTTCTCAGAACACTCTATTTCGCATAGGCATACATAGTAAATTTTAGGGTCATGCTGTGTACCACCTAATTGACCTATAATTATTTCCTGTGGTAAGGTACACTATTACCCTGTAATATAATACGTGGTACAATTAAAAAATTATAGGTCAATATTAAGGTCCGATACCGTGCCGTTATTTAACATAGAAAAGTGTCTTCGTATTTCCTTGTTTTAATGCACTATTTAAAATATACATAGTGTACCCCCTAATTGACCTATAATTATTTCCTGTGGTAGGGTACACTATTACCCTCAGATATAATACCTGGTTCAAGTTAAATATTATGGGTCAATATTAAGGTCTGATATTGCGCCTTGCGTTAGTTAACCATTGAAAGATGTCTTTGAATTTTTAAAGCATTTTAGAACGCTTATTTCTTCATTTTAAGCTTCTCAAAACACTTTATTTCGCATAGGCATACATAGTAAACTTTAGGGTCACGCTGTGTACCCCCTAAATGACCTATAATTATTTCCCGTGGTAGGGAACAATATTACCCTGTAATATAATACGTGGTCCAATTTAAAAATTATAGGTCAATATTAAGGTCCGATACCGTACCGTTAGTTAACATAGAAAAATGTCTTTGAATTTTTAAAGCATTTTAGAACGCTTATTTCCTCATTTTAAGCTCCTCAGAACACTTTATTTCGCATAGGCATACATAGTAAACTTTAGGGTCACGCTGTGTACCCCCTAATTGACCTATAATTATTTCCTGTGGTAGGGTACACTATAACCCTGTAATATAATACGTGGTCCAATTTAAAAATTATAGGTCAATATTAAGGTCCGATACCGTACCGTTAGTTAACATAGAAAAATGTCTTTGAATTTTTAAAGCATTTTAGAACGCTTATTTCCTCATTTTAAGCTTCTCAGAACACTTTATTTCGCATAGGCATACATAGTAAACTTTAGGGTCACGCTGTGTACCCCCTAATTGACCTATAATTATTTCATGTGGTAGGGAACAATATTACCCTGTAATATATTACGTGGTCAAATTTAAAAATTATAGGTCAATATTAAGGTCCGATACCGTACCGTTAGTTAACATAGAAAAATGTCTTTGAATTTTTAAAGCATTTCAGAACGCTTATTTCTTCATTTTAAGCTTCTCAGAACACTCTATTTCGCATAGGCATACATAGTAAACTTTAGGGTCACGCTCTGTACCCCCTAAGTGACCTATAATTATTTCCCGTGGTAGGGAACAATATTACCCTGTAATATAATACGTGGTCCAATTTAAAAATTATAGGTCAATATTAAGATCCGATACCGTGCCGTTAGTTAACATAGAAAAATGTCTTTGAATTTTTAAAGCATTTTAGAACGCTTATTTCCTCATTTTAAGCTTCTCAGAACACTTTATTTCGCATAGGCATACATAGTAAACTTTAGGGTCACGCTGTGTACCCCCTAAATGACCTATAATTATTTCCCGTGGTAGGGAACAATATTACCCTGTAATATAATACGTGGTCCAATTTAAAAATTATAGGTCAATATTAAGGTCCGATACCGTACCGTTAGTTAACATAGAAAGATGTCTTTGAATTTTTAAAGCATTTTAGAACGCTTATTTCCTCATTTTAAGCTTCTCAGAACACTTTATTTCGCATAGGCATACATAGTAAACTTTAGGGTCACGCTGTGTACCCCCTAAGAGACCTATAATTATTTTCCGTGGTAGGGAACAATATTACCCTGTAATATAATACGTGGTCCAATTTAAAATTTATAGGTCAATATTAAGGTCCGATACCGTGCCGTTAGTTAACATAGAAAAATGTCTTTGAATTTTTAAAGCATTTTAGAACGCTTATTTCCTCATTTTAAGCTTCTCAGAACACTTTATTTCGCATAGGCATACATAGTAACCTTTAGGGTCACGCTGTGTACCCCCTAATTGACCTATAATTATTTCCTGTGGTAGAGTTCACTATCACCCTGAAATATAATACGTGGTCCAATTTAAAAATTTTAGGTCAATATTAAGGTCCGATACCGTGCCGTTAGTTAACATAGAAAAGAGTCTTCGAATTTCCTTGTTTTAATGCACTATTTAAAATATACATAGTGTACCCCCTAACTGACCTATAATTATTTCCTGTGGTAGGGTACACTATTACCCTGTAATATAATACCTGGGCCAATTTAAATATTATGGGTCAATATTAAGGTCTGATATTGCGCCTTGCGTTAGTTAACCATTGAAAGATGTCTTTGAATTTTTAAAGCATTTTAGAACGCTTATTTCTTCATTTTAAGCTTCTCAAAACACTTTACTTCGCATAGGCATACATAGTAAACTTTAGGGTCACGCTGTGTACCCCCTAATTGACCTATAATTATTTCCCGTGGTAGGGAACAATATTACCCTGTAATATATAACGTGGTCAAATTTAAAAATTATAGGTCAATATTAAGGTCCTATACCGTACCGTTAGTTAACATAGAAAAATGTCTTTGAATTTTTAAAGCATTTCAGAACGCTTATTTCTTCATTTTAAGCTTCTCAGAAAACTTTATTTTGCATAGGAATACATAGTAAACTTTAGGGTCACGCTGTGTACCCCTTATTTGACCTATAATTATTTCCTGCGGTAGGGTACACTATTACCCTGAAATATAATATCTGGTCCAATTTAAATATTATGGGTCAATAATAAGGTCTGATATCGCGCCTTGCGTTGGTTAACCATTGAAAGATGTCTTTGAATTTTTAAAGCATTTTAGAACGCTTATTTCTTCATTTTAAGCTTCTCAGAACACTTTATTTCGCATACGCATACATAGTAAACTTTAGGGTCACGCTGTGTACCCCCTAATTGACCTATAATTATTTTACGTAGTAGGGTACACTATAACTCTGTAATATAATACGTGGTTCAATTTAAAAATTTTAAGTCAATATTAAGGTCCGATACCGTGCCGTTAGTTAACATAGAAAAGAGTCTTCGAATTTCCTTGTTTTAATGCACTATTTAAAATATACACAGTGTATCCCCTAATTGACCTATAATTATTCCCTGTTGTAGGGTACACTATTACCCTGTAATATAATACCTGGTCCAATTTAAATATTATGGTTCCATATTAAGGTCTGATATTGCACCTTGCGTTAGTTAACCATTGAAAGATGTCTTTGAATTTTTAAAGCATTTTAGAACGCTTATTTCTTCATTTTAAGCTTCTCAGAACACTCTATTTCGCATAGGCATACATAGTAAACTTTAGGGTCACGCTGTGTACCCCCTAATTGACCTATAATTATTTCCAGTGGTAGGGTACACTATTACCCTGTAATATAATACGTGGTCCAATTTAAAAATTATAGGTCAATATTAAGGTCCGATACCGTGCCGTTAGTTAACATAGAAAAGTGTCTTCGTATTTCCTTGTTTTAATGCACTATTTAAAATATACATAGTGTACCCCCTAATTGACCTATAATTATTTCCTGTGGTAGGGTACACTATTACCCTGTAATATAATACCTGGTCCAATTTAAATATTATGGGTCAATATTAAGGTCTGATATTGCGCCTTGCGTTAGTTAACCATTGAATGATGTCTTTGAATTTTTAAAGCATTTTAGAACGCTTATTTCTTCATTTTAAGCTTCTCAGAACACTCTATTTCGCATAGGCATACATAGTAAACTTTAGGGTCACGCTGTGTAAAGCACTGACGTGTAGTAGTAGGGCAGTGAAGAGTCCTATATTTTGTTCCACCGCAACGGGGTAAAAAAGCCACGCACGTGTCGCAGTAGGGCCGTGGAGTGTCCGCCATCTTTCGCCACTGATTAGAGCGGAAGCCGAACTGTGGAGTAAAGGTGGAGTAAAGGCAACTGTGGAGTAAAGGCACTGGCGTGTCGTAGTCGGGCAGTGTAGAGTACGCCATTTTGGGCCACTGCAACGCGGCACTTTAGCAGCGCACGTGCCGCTGAAGGGCCATGGAGTGTCCGACATCTTTTTCCATTAGTTAGAGTGGAAGCCGAACTGAGGAGAAAAGGCACAGGCGTGCAGTAGTAGGGCAGTGTAGTATCCTGTCATTTTGGCCACCACTACGCAGCACTACAGCCGCGGACGTGCCGCAGTAGGGCTATAGACTGTCCGCCATCTTTAGCCACTGATTTAAGCGGAAGCCCTACTGAGGAGTAAAGGAACAGGCGTGTCGTAGTAGGGCAGTGTAGAGTCCGAAATTTTGGGGCAACGCAACGCGACACTACAGCCGCGCGCTTGCCGCAGTAGGGTCATGGAGGGTCCGCCATATTTGGCCTCTGATTTAAGCGGAAGCGCAACTGAGAACTTAAGTCTTTGGTAGAGTCTAGTAGGGCAGTGTAGTGTCCACCATTTCGGGCCAACGCAACGCGGCACAACAGCCTATTACGTGCCGCAGTAGGGCCGTGGAGTGTCCTCCATTTTTGGCCACTGATTAGAGCGGAAGCCGGACTGAGGAGTAAAGGCACTGGCGTGTCGTAGTCGGACAGTGTTGCGTCCGACATGTTGGGCCACTGCAACGCGGCGCTACAGCCGTGCAAGTGCCGCATTAGGGCCGGGGAGTGTTCGCCATCTTTGGTCCCGGATAAGAGCGGAAGCCCTGCTCAGGAGTAAAGGCACTGGCGTGTCGTAGTAGGGAAGTGTAGAGTCCTATATTTTGTTCCACCGCAACGGGGCAATAAAACCACGCACTTGTCGCAGTAGGGCCGTGGAGTGTCCGCCATCTTTGGCCACTGATTAGAGCGGAAGCCGAACTGTGGAGTAAAGGCACTGGCGTGTAGTAGTAGGGCAGTGAAGAGTCCTATATTTTGTTCCACCGCAACGGGGCAATAAAGCCACGCACGTGTCGCAGTAGGGCCGTGGAGTGTCCGCCATCTTTGGCCACTGATTAGAGCGGAAGCCGAACTGTGGAGTAAAGGCACTGGCGTGTCGTAGTCGGGCAGTGTGGAGTACGCCATTTTGGGCTACTGCAACGCGGCACTTTAGCAGCGCACGTGCCGCTGAAGGGCCATGGAGTGTCCGACATCTTTTTCCATTAGTTAGAGTGGAAGCGGAACTGAGGAGAAAAGGCACTGGCGTGTAGTAGTATGGCAGTGTAGTATCCTGTCATTTTGGCCACCACTAGGCAGCACTACAGCCGCGGACGTGCCGCAGTAGGGCTATAGACTGTCCGCCATCTTTAGCCACTGATTTACGCGGAAGCCCTACTGAGGAGTAAAGGAACAGGCGTGTCGTAGTAGGGCAGTGTAGAGTCCGATATTTTGGGGCAACGCAACGCGACACTACAGCCGCGGACGTGACGCAGTAAGGCTATAGACTGTCCGCCATCTTTGGCCATTAATTAGAGCGGAAGCAGAACTGAGGAGTAAAGGCACTGACGTGTAGTAGTAGGGCAGTGTAGAGTACGATATTTTGGGGCAACGCAACGCGACACTACAGTCGCGCGCTTGCCGCAGTAGGGTCAAGAAGGGGCCGCCATATTTGGGAGCTGATTAAAGCGGAAGCGCAATTGAGAACTTAAGTCTTTGGTAGAGTCTAGAAGGGCAGTGCAGTGTCCGCCCTTTTGGGCCACCGCAACGCGGCACTACAGCCACGCACGTGCAGCAGTAGGGCCGTGGAGTGTCCGCCATTTTTGACCATTGATTCGAGCGGAAGCCGAATTGAGGAGTAAAGGCACTGGCGTGTCGTAGTCGGACAGTGTTGCGTCCGACATGTTGGGCCACAGCAACGCGGCACTTCAGCAGCGCACGTGCCGCTGAAGGGCCATGGAGTGTCCGACATCTTTTTCCACTATTTAGAGCGGAAGCCGAACTGAGGAGAAAAGGCACTGGCGTGTAGTAGTAGGGCAGTGCAGTGTCCGCCCTTTTGGGCCACCGCAACGCGGCACTACAGCCGTGCACGTGCCGAAATAGGGCCGGGGAGTGTTCGCCATCTTTGGCCATGGATTAGAGCGGAAGCTCAACTGAGGAGAAAAAGCACAGGCGTTTCGTTGTAGGGCAGTGTAGAGTCCATTATTTTGGGGCACCGCAACGCGACACTACAGTCGCGGACGTGCTGCTGTAGGGCTATGGAGTGTCCGCCATCTTTGGCCACTGATTAGAGCGGAAGCTCATCTGAGGAGTAAAGCCACAGGCGTGTCGTTGTAGGGCAGTGTAGAGTCCGCCATTTAGGGGCACCGCAACGTGGCACTACAGCCGCAGACGTGCCGCAGTAGGGCTATAGACTGTCCGCCATCTTTAGCCACTGATTTAAGCGGAAGCCCTACTGAGGAGTAAAGGAACAGGCGCGTCGTAGTAGGGCAGTGTAGAGTCCGATATTTTGGGGCAACGCAACGCGACACTACAGCCGCGCGCTTGCCGCAGTAGGGCCATGGAGTGTTCGCCATCTTTGGCCACTGATTAGAGCGGAAGCCGAACTGAGGAGTAAAGGCACTGGCGTGTCGTAGTCGGACAGTGTTGCGTCCGACATGTTGGGCCACTGCAACGCTGCACTTCAGCCGTGCAAGTGCCGCATTAGGGCCGGGGAGTGTTCGCCATCTTTGGTCCCGGATAAGAGCGGAAGCCCTGATGAGGAGTAAAGGCACTGGCGTGTCGTAGTAGGGCAGTGTAGAGTCCGCCATTTTGGGGCAACGCAACGCGACACTACAGCCTCGGACGTGCCGCAGTAGGGTTATAGACTGTCCGCCATCTTTGGCCATTAATTAGAGCGGAAGCCGAACTGAGGAGTAAAGGCACTGACGTGTAGTAGTAGGGCAGTGAAGAGTCCTATATTTTGTTCCACCGGAACGGGGCAATAAAGCCACGCACGTGTCGCAGTAGGGCCGTGGAGTGTTCGCCATCTTTGGCCACTGATTAGAGCGTAAGCCGATTTGTGGAGTAAAGGCACTTTCGTGTCGTAGTCGGGCAGAGTGGAGTACGCCATTTTGGGCCACTACAACGCGGCACTTTTGCAGCGCACGTGCCGCTGAAGGGCCATGGAGTGTCCGACATCTTTTTCCATTAGTTAGAGTGGAAGCAGAACTGAGGAGAAAAGGCACTGGCGTGTAGTAGTAGGGCAGTGTAGTATCCAGTCATTTTGGCCACCACTACGCAGCACTACAGCCGCGGACGTGCCGCAGTAGGGCTATAGACTGTCCGCCATCTTTAGCCACTGATTTAAGCGGAAGCGCTACTGAGGAGTAACGGCACTGGCGTGTCGTAGTAGGGCAGTGTAGAGTCCGCCATTTTGAGGCAACGCAACGCGACACTACAGCCACGGACGTGCCGCAGTAGGGCTATAGACTGTCCGCCATCTTTGGCCATTAATTAGAGCGGAAGCCGAACTGAGGAGTAAAAGCACTGACGTGTAGTAGTAGGGCAGTGAAGAGTCCTATATTTTGTTCCACCGCAACGGGGCAATAAAGCCACGCACGTGTCGCAGTAGGGACGTAGAGTGCCCGACATCTTTTTCCATTAGTTAGAGTGGAAGCAGAACTGAGGAGAAAATGCACTGGCGTGTAGTAGTAGGGCAGTGTAGTATCCTGTCATTTTGGCCACCGCTACGCAGCACTACAGCCGCGGACGTGCCGCAGTAGGGCTATAGACTGTCCGCCATCTTTAGCCACTGATTTAAGCGGAAGCCCTACTGAGGAGTAAAGGAACAGGCGTGTCGTAGTAGGGCAATGTAGAGTCCGATATTTTGGGAAACGCAAGGCGACACTACAGCCGCGCGCTTGCCGCAGTAGGGCCATGGAGGGTCCGCCATATTTGGCCTCTGATTTAAGCGGAAGCGCAACTGAGAACTTAAGTCTTTGGTAGAGTCTAGTGTAGTGTAGTGTCCGCCATTTCGGGCCACCGCAACGCGGCACAACAGCCTATTACGTGCCGCAGTAGGGCCGTGGAGTGTCCGCCATTTTTGGCCACTGATTAGAGCGGAAGCCGAACTGAGGAGTAAAGGCACTGGCGTGTCGTAGTCGGACAGTGTTGCGTCCGACATGTTGGGCCACTGCAACGCGGCACTTCAGCAGCGCACGTCCGCCGAAGGGCCATGGAGTGTCCGACATCTTTTTCCACTATTTAGAGCGGAAGCAGATCTGAGGAGAAAAGGCACTGGCGTGTAGTAGTAGGGCAGTGTAGAGTCCGATATTTTGGGATATCGCAACACGGCACTACTGCCGTGCACGTGCCGCATTATGGCCGGGGAGTGTTCGCCATCTTTGGACACGGATTAGAGTGGAAGCCCAACTGAGGAGTAAAGCCACAGGCGTGTCGTAGTCGGGCAGTGTTGCGTCCGACATGTTGGGCCGCGCTACGCGGCGCTACAGCTTACACGTGCCGCTGAAGGGCCATGGAGTGTCCGCCATCTTTTTCCATTAGTTAGATTGGAAGCCGAACTGAGGAGAAAAGGCACTGGCGTGTAGTAGTAGGGCAGTGTAGTATCCTGCCATTTTGGCCACCACTGCTCAGCACTGCAGCTGCGGACGTGCCGCAGTAGGGCTATAGACTGTCCGCCATCTTTAGCCACTGATTTAAGCGGAAGCCCAACTGAGGAATAAAGGAACAGGTGTGTCGCAGTAGGGCAGTGTAGAGTCCGCTATTTTGGGGCACCGCAACACGGCACTTCAGCCGCGGACGTGCCGCAGTAGGGCTATGGAATGTCCGCCATCTTTGGTAATGGATAAGAGCGGAAGCTCAACTGAGGAGTAAAGGCACAGGCGTGTCGTAGTAGGGCAGTGTAGAGTCCGCCATTTTAGGGAACCGCAACGCGACACTACAGCCGCGGACGTGACGCAGTAGGGCTATAGACTGTCCGCCATCTTTGGCCATTAATTAGAGCGGAAGCCGAACTGAGGAGTAAAGGCACTGACGTGTAGTAGTAGGGCAGTGTAGAGTCCGATATTTTGGGGCAACGCAACGCGGCAATAAAGCCGCGCACGTGCCGAAGAAGGGCCACGGAGTGTCCGCCATATTTGGCCACAGATTAAAGCGGAAGCGCAACTGAGAACATGTCTTTGGTAGAGTCTAGCAGGACAGTGTTGTGTCCGCCATTTTGGGCCACCGCAACGCGGCCCTACAGCCACGCACGTGCCACAGTTGGGCCGTGGAGTATCCGCCATCTTTGGCCACGGATTGTAGTGGAAGCTTAACTGAGGAGTAAAGGCACTCGCGTGTCACAGTAAGGCAGTGTAGAGTCCGCCATTTTTGGGCACTGCAACGCGACACTACAATCGCGGACGTGCCGCAGTAGGGCTATAGACTGTCCGCCATCTTTTGCCACTGATTAGAGCATAAGCCGAACTGAGGAGTAAAGGCACGGGCGTATCGTAGTCGGGCAGTGTAGCGTCCGACTTGTTGGGCCACTGCAACGCGGCACTACAGCCGTGCACGTGCCGCAGTAGGTCCGGGGAGCGTTCGCCATCTTTGGAAACTGATTTGAGCTGAATCCCAACTGAGCAGTAAAGGCACTGGCATGTCGTAGTAAGGTAGTGTAGAGTCCGACATTTTGGGCCACTGCAACGTGGCACTACAGCCACGCACGTGCCGCAGAAGGGCCGTGGAGTGAACGCCATCTTTATCCACTGATTAGAGCGGAATCCCAACTGAGGAGTAAAGGCACTGGCGTGCCGTAGTAAGCCAGTGTAGAGTCCGACATTTTGGGCCACTGCAACGTTGCACTACAGCCACACACGTGCCGCAGTCGGGCAATAGACCGTCCGCCATCGTTAGACACTGATTAGAGCAGAAGCCGAACTGAGGAGTAAAGGCACAGGCGTGTCGTAGTCGGGCAGTGTAGCGTCCGACATGTTGAGCCACCGCAACGCGGCAATAAAGCCACGCACGTGCCGCAGAAGGGCCATGGAGGGTCCGCCATATTTGGCCATAGATTAAAGCGGAAGCGCAACTGAGAACTTAAGTTTATGGTACAGTCTAGTAGGGTAGTGTTGTGTCCACCATTTTGGGCCACCGCAACGCAGCACTACAGCCACGCGCGCGCCGAAGTAGTGCCGGGGAGTGTTCGCCATCTTTGGTCCCGGATAAGAGCGGAAGCCCTGCTGAGGAGTAAAGGCACTGGCGTGTCGTAGTAGGGCAGGGTAGAGTCCGCCATTTTGAGGCAACGCAACGCGACACTACAGCCACGGACGTGCCGCAGTAGGGCTATAGACTGTCCGCCATCTTTGGCCATTAATTAGAGCGGAAGCCGAACTGAGGAGTAAAAGCACTGACGTGTAGTATTAGGGCAGTGAAGAGTCCTATATTTTGTTCCACCGCAACTGGGCAATATAGCCACGCACGTGTCGCAGTAGGGCCGTGGAGTGCCCGACATCTTTTTCCATTAGTTACAGTGGAAGCAGAACTGAGGAGAAAATGCACTGGCGTGTAGTAGTAGGGCAGTGTAGTATCCTGTCATTTTGGCCACAGCTACGCAGCACTACAGCCGCGGACGTGCCGCAGTAGGGCTATAGACTGTCCGCCATCTTTAGCCATTGATTTAAGCGGAAGCCCTACTGAGGAGTAAAGGAACAGGCGTGTCGTAGTAGGGCAGTGTACAGTCCGATATTTTGGGGCAACGCAACGCGACACTACAGCCGCGCGCTTGCCGCAGTAGGGCCATGGAGGGTCCGCCATATTTGGCCTCTGATTTAAGCGGAAGCGCAACTGAGAACTTAAGTCTTTGGTAGAGTCTAGTAGGGCAGTGTAGTGTCCGCCATTTCGGGCCACCGCAACGCGGCACAACAGCCTATTACGTGCCGCAGTAGGGCCGTGGAGTGTCCGCCATTTTTGGCCACTGATTAGAGCGGAAGCCGAACTGAGGAGTAAAGGCACTGGCGTGTCGTAGTCGGACAGTGTTGCGTCCGACATGTTGGGCCACTGCAACGCAGCACTTCAGCAGCGCACGTCCGCCGAAGGGCCATGGAGTGTCCGACATCTTTTTCCACTATTTAGAGCGGAAGCAGATCTGAGGAGAAAAGGCACTGGCGTGTAGTAGTAGGGCAGTGTAGAGTCGATATTTTGGGATATCGCAACACGGCACTACTGCCGTGCACGTGCCGCATTATGGACGGGGAGTGTTCGCCATCTTTGGACACGGATTAGAGCGGAGGCCCAACTGAGGAGTAAAGCCACAGGCGTGTCGTAGTCGGGCAGTGTTGCGTCCGACATGTTGGGCCGCGCTACGCGGCGCTACAGCTTACACGTGCCGCTGAAGGGCCATGGAGTGTCCGCCATCTTTTTCCATTAGTTAGATTGGAAGCCGAACTGAGGAGAAAAGGCACTGGCGTGTAGTAGTAGGGCAGTGTAGTATCCTGCCATTTTGGCCACCACTGCTCAGCACTACAGCTGCGGACGTGCCGCAGTAGGGCTATAGACTGTCCGCCATCTTTAGCCACTGATTTAAGCGGAAGCCCAACTGAGGAATAAAGGAACAGGTGTGTCGCAGTAGGGCAGTGTAGAGTCCGCTATTTTGGGGCACCGCAACACGGCACTTCAGCCGCGGACGTGCCGCAGTAGGGCTATGGAATGTCCGCCATCTTTGGTAATGGATAAGAGCGGAAGCTCAACTGAGGAGTAAAGGCACAGGCGTGTCGTAGTAGGGCAGTGTAGAGTCCGCCATTTTAGGGAACCGCAACGCGACACTACAGCCGCGGACGTGACGCAGTAGGGCTATAGACTGTCCGCCATCTTTGGCCATTAATTAGAGCGGAAGCCGAACTGAGGAGTAAAGGCACTGACGTGTAGTAGTAGGGCAGTGTAGAGTCCGATATTTTGGGGCAACGCAACGCGGCAATAAAGCCGCGCACGTGCCGAAGAAGGGCCACGGAGTGTCCGCCATATTTGGCCACAGATTAAAGCGGAAGCGCAACTGAGAACATGTCTTTGGTAGAGTCTAGCAGGACAGTGTTGTGTCCGCCATTTTGGGCCACCGCAACGCGGCCCTACAGCCACGCACGTGCCACAGTTGGGCCGTGGAGTATCCGCCATCTTTGGCCACGGATTGTAGTGGAAGCTTAACTGAGGAGTAAAGGCACTCGCGTGTCACAGTAAGGCAGTGTAGAGTCCGCCATTTTTGGGCACTGCAACGCGACACTACAATCGCGGACGTGCCGCAGTAGGGCTATAGACTGTCCGCCATCTTTTGCCACTGATTAGAGCATAAGCCGAACTGAGGAGTAAAGGCACGGGCGTATCGTAGTCGGGCAGTGTAGCGTCCGACTTGTTGGGCCACTGCAACGCGGCACTACAGCCGTGCACGTGCCGCAGTAGGTCCGGGGAGCGTTCGCCATCTTTGGAAACTGATTTGAGCTGAATCCCAACTGAGCAGTAAAGGCACTGGCATGTCGTAGTAAGGTAGTGTAGAGTCCGACATTTTGGGCCACTGCAACGTGGCACTACAGCCACGCACGTGCCGCAGAAGGGCCGTGGAGTGAACGCCATCTTTATCCACTGATTAGAGCGGAATCCCAACTGAGGAGTAAAGGCACTGGCGTGCCGTAGTAAGCCAGTGTAGAGTCCGACATTTTGGGCCACTGCAACGTTGCACTACAGCCACACACGTGCCGCAGTCGGGCAATAGACCGTCCGCCATCGTTAGACACTGATTAGAGCAGAAGCCGAACTGAGGAGTAAAGGCACAGGCGTGTCGTAGTCGGGCAGTGTAGCGTCCGACATGTTGAGCCACCGCAACGCGGCAATAAAGCCACGCACGTGCCGCAGAAGGGCCATGGAGGGTCCGCCATATTTGGCCATAGATTAAAGCGGAAGCGCAACTGAGAACTTAAGTTTATGGTACAGTCTAGTAGGGTAGTGTTGTGTCCACCATTTTGGGCCACCGCAACGCAGCACTACAGCCACGCGCGCGCCGAAGTAGTGCCGGGGAGTGTTCGCCATCTTTGGTCCCGGATAAGAGCGGAAGCCCTGCTGAGGAGTAAAGGCACTGGCGTGTCGTAGTAGGGCAGGGTAGAGTCCGCCATTTTGAGGCAACGCAACGCGACACTACAGCCACGGACGTGCCGCAGTAGGGCTATAGACTGTCCGCCATCTTTGGCCATTAATTAGAGCGGAAGCCGAACTGAGGAGTAAAAGCACTGACGTGTAGTATTAGGGCAGTGAAGAGTCCTATATTTTGTTCCACCGCAACTGGGCAATATAGCCACGCACGTGTCGCAGTAGGGCCGTGGAGTGCCCGACATCTTTTTCCATTAGTTACAGTGGAAGCAGAACTGAGGAGAAAATGCACTGGCGTGTAGTAGTAGGGCAGTGTAGTATCCTGTCATTTTGGCCACAGCTACGCAGCACTACAGCCGCGGACGTGCCGCAGTAGGGCTATAGACTGTCCGCCATCTTTAGCCATTGATTTAAGCGGAAGCCCTACTGAGGAGTAAAGGAACAGGCGTGTCGTAGTAGGGCAGTGTACAGTCCGATATTTTGGGGCAACGCAACGCGACACTACAGCCGCGCGCTTGCCGCAGTAGGGCCATGGAGGGTCCGCCATATTTGGCCTCTGATTTAAGCGGAAGCGCAACTGAGAACTTAAGTCTTTGGTAGAGTCTAGTAGGGCAGTGTAGTGTCCGCCATTTCGGGCCACCGCAACGCGGCACAACAGCCTATTACGTGCCGCAGTAGGGCCGTGGAGTGTCCGCCATTTTTGGCCACTGATTAGAGCGGAAGCCGAACTGAGGAGTAAAGGCACTGGCGTGTCGTAGTCGGACAGTGTTGCGTCCGACATGTTGGGCCACTGCAACGCAGCACTTCAGCAGCGCACGTCCGCCGAAGGGCCATGGAGTGTCCGACATCTTTTTCCACTATTTAGAGCGGAAGCAGATCTGAGGAGAAAAGGCACTGGCGTGTAGTAGTAGGGCAGTGTAGAGTCGATATTTTGGGATATCGCAACACGGCACTACTGCCGTGCACGTGCCGCATTATGGACGGGGAGTGTTCGCCATCTTTGGACACGGATTAGAGCGGAGGCCCAACTGAGGAGTAAAGCCACAGGCGTGTCGTAGTCGGGCAGTGTTGCGTCCGACATGTTGGGCCGCGCTACGCGGCGCTACAGCTTACACGTGCCGCTGAAGGGCCATGGAGTGTCCGCCATCTTTTTCCATTAGTTAGATTGGAAGCCGAACTGAGGAGAAAAGGCACTGGCGTGTAGTAGTAGGGCAGTGTAGTATCCTGCCATTTTGGCCACCACTGCTCAGCACTACAGCTGCGGACGTGCCGCAGTAGGGCTATAGACTGTCCGCCATCTTTAGCCACTGATTTAAGCGGAAGCCCAACTGAGGAATAAAGGAACAGGTGTGTCGCAGTAGGGCAGTGTAGAGTCCGCTATTTTGGGGCACCGCAACACGGCACTTCAGCCGCGGACGTGCCGCAGTAGGGCTATGGAATGTCCGCCATCTTTGGTAATGGATAAGAGCGGAAGCTCAACTGAGGAGTAAAGGCGCAGGCGTGTCGTAGTAGGGCAGTGTAGAGTCCGCCATTTTAGGGAACCGCAACGCGACACTACAGCCGCGGACGTGACGCAGTAGGGCTATAGACTGTCCGCCATCTTTGGCCATTAATTAGAGCGGAAGCCGAACTGAGGAGTAAAGGCACTGACGTGTAGTAGTAGGGCAGTGTAGAGTCCGATATTTTGGGGCAACGCAACGCGGCAATAAAGCCGCGCACGTGCCGAAGAAGGGCCACGGAGTGTCCGCCATATTTGGCCACAGATTAAAGCGGAAGCGCAACTGAGAACATGTCTTTGGTAGAGTCTAGCAGGACAGTGTTGTGTCCGCCATTTTGGGCCACCGCAACGCGGCCCTACAGCCACGCACGTGCCACAGTTGGGCCGTGGAGTATCCGCCATCTTTGGCCACGGATTGTAGTGGAAGCTTAACTGAGGAGTAAAGGCACTCGCGTGTCACAGTAAGGCAGTGTAGAGTCCGCCATTTTTGGGCACTGCAACGCGACACTACAATCGCGGACGTGCCGCAGTAGGGCTATAGACTGTCCGCCATCTTTTGCCACTGATTAGAGCATAAGCCGAACTGAGGAGTAAAGGCACGGGCGTATCGTAGTCGGGCAGTGTAGCGTCCGACTTGTTGGGCCACTGCAACGCGGCACTACAGCCGTGCACGTGCCGCAGTAGGTCCGGGGAGCGTTCGCCATCTTTGGAAACTGATTTGAGCTGAATCCCAACTGAGCAGTAAAGGCACTGGCATGTCGTAGTAAGGTAGTGTAGAGTCCGACATTTTGGGCCACTGCAACGTGGCACTACAGCCACGCACGTGCCGCAGAAGGGCCGTGGAGTGAACGCCATCTTTATCCACTGATTAGAGCGGAATCCCAACTGAGGAGTAAAGGCACTGGCGTGCCGTAGTAAGCCAGTGTAGAGTCCGACATTTTGGGCCACTGCAACGTTGCACTACAGCCACACACGTGCCGCAGTCGGGCAATAGACCGTCCGCCATCGTTAGACACTGATTAGAGCAGAAGCCGAACTGAGGAGTAAAGGCACAGGCGTGTCGTAGTCGGGCAGTGTAGCGTCCGACATGTTGAGCCACCGCAACGCGGCAATAAAGCCACGCACGTGCCGCAGAAGGGCCATGGAGGGTCCGCCATATTTGGCCATAGATTAAAGCGGAAGCGCAACTGAGAACTTAAGTTTATGGTACAGTCTAGTAGGGTAGTGTTGTGTCCACCATTTTGGGCCACCGCAACGCAGCACTACAGCCACGCGCGCGCCGAAGTAGTGCCGGGGAGTGTTCGCCATCTTTGGTCCCGGATAAGAGCGGAAGCCCTGCTGAGGAGTAAAGGCACTGGCGTGTCGTAGTAGGGCAGGGTAGAGTCCGCCATTTTGAGGCAACGCAACGCGACACTACAGCCACGGACGTGCCGCAGTAGGGCTATAGACTGTCCGCCATCTTTGGCCATTAATTAGAGCGGAAGCCGAACTGAGGAGTAAAAGCACTGACGTGTAGTATTAGGGCAGTGAAGAGTCCTATATTTTGTTCCACCGCAACTGGGCAATATAGCCACGCACGTGTCGCAGTAGGGCCGTGGAGTGCCCGACATCTTTTTCCATTAGTTACAGTGGAAGCAGAACTGAGGAGAAAATGCACTGGCGTGTAGTAGTAGGGCAGTGTAGTATCCTGTCATTTTGGCCACAGCTACGCAGCACTACAGCCGCGGACGTGCCGCAGTAGGGCTATAGACTGTCCGCCATCTTTAGCCATTGATTTAAGCGGAAGCCCTACTGAGGAGTAAAGGAACAGGCGTGTCGTAGTAGGGCAGTGTACAGTCCGATATTTTGGGGCAACGCAACGCGACACTACAGCCGCGCGCTTGCCGCAGTAGGGCCATGGAGGGTCCGCCATATTTGGCCTCTGATTTAAGCGGAAGCGCAACTGAGAACTTAAGTCTTTGGTAGAGTCTAGTAGGGCAGTGTAGTGTCCGCCATTTCGGGCCACCGCAACGCGGCACAACAGCCTATTACGTGCCGCAGTAGGGCCGTGGAGTGTCCGCCATTTTTGGCCACTGATTAGAGCGGAAGCCGAACTGAGGAGTAAAGGCACTGGCGTGTCGTAGTCGGACAGTGTTGCGTCCGACATGTTGGGCCACTGCAACGCAGCACTTCAGCAGCGCACGTCCGCCGAAGGGCCATGGAGTGTCCGACATCTTTTTCCACTATTTAGAGCGGAAGCAGATCTGAGGAGAAAAGGCACTGGCGTGTAGTAGTAGGGCAGTGTAGAGTCGATATTTTGGGATATCGCAACACGGCACTACTGCCGTGCACGTGCCGCATTATGGACGGGGAGTGTTCGCCATCTTTGGACACGGATTAGAGCGGAGGCCCAACTGAGGAGTAAAGCCACAGGCGTGTCGTAGTCGGGCAGTGTTGCGTCCGACATGTTGGGCCGCGCTACGCGGCGCTACAGCTTACACGTGCCGCTGAAGGGCCATGGAGTGTCCGCCATCTTTTTCCATTAGTTAGATTGGAAGCCGAACTGAGGAGAAAAGGCACTGGCGTGTAGTAGTAGGGCAGTGTAGTATCCTGCCATTTTGGCCACCACTGCTCAGCACTACAGCTGCGGACGTGCCGCAGTAGGGCTATAGACTGTCCGCCATCTTTAGCCACTGATTTAAGCGGAAGCCCAACTGAGGAATAAAGGAACAGGTGTGTCGCAGTAGGGCAGTGTAGAGTCCGCTATTTTGGGGCACCGCAACACGGCACTTCAGCCGCGGACGTGCCGCAGTAGGGCTATGGAATGTCCGCCATCTTTGGTAATGGATAAGAGCGGAAGCTCAAATGAGGAGTAAAGGCACAGGCGTGTCGTAGTAGGGCAGTGTAGAGTCCGCCATTTTAGGGAACCGCAACGCGACACTACAGCCGCGGACGTGACGCAGTAGGGCTATAGACTGTCCGCCATCTTTGGCCATTAATTAGAGGGGAAGCCGAACTGAGGAGTAAAGGCACTGACGTGTAGTAGTAGGGCAGTGTAGAGTCCGATATTTTGGGGCAACGCAACGCGGCAATAAGGCCGCGCACGTGCCGAAGAAGGGCCACGGAGGGTCCGCCATATTTGGCCACAGATTAAAGCGGAAGCGCAACTGAGAACATGTCTTTGGTAGAGTCTAGCAGGACAGTGTTGTGTCCGCCATTTTGGGCCACCGCAACGCGGCCCTACAGCCACGCACGTGCCACAGTTGGGCCGTGGAGTATCCGCCATCTTTGGCCACGAATTGAAGTGGAAGCTTAACTGAGGAGTAAAGGCACTCGCGTGTCACAGTAAGTCAGTGTAGAGTCCGCCATTTTTGGGCACTGCAACGCGACACTACAGCCGCGGAAGTGCCGCGGTAGGGCTATAGACTGTCCGCCATCTTTAGCCACTGATTAGAGCATAAGCCGAACTGAGGAGTAAAGGCACGGGCGTATCGTAGTCGGGCATTGTAGCGTCCGACTTGTTGGGCCACTGCAACGCGGCACTACAGCCGTGCACGTGCCGCAGTAGGTCCGGGGAGCGTTCGCCATCTTTGGAAACTGATTTGAGCTGAATCCCAACTGAGCAGTAAAGGCACTGGCATGTCGTAGTAAGGTAGTGTAGAGTCCGACATTTTGGGCCACTGCAACGTGGCACTACAGCCACGCACGTGCCGCAGAAGGGCCGTGGAGTGTCCGCCATCTTTATCCACTGATTAGAGCGGAATCCCAACTGAGGAGTAAAGGCACTGGCGTGCCGTAGTAAGCCAGTGTAGAGTCCGACATTTTGGGCCACTGCAACGTGGCACTACAGCCACACACGTGCCGCAGTAGGGCAATAGACCGTCCGCCATCGTTAGACACTGATTAGAGCAGAAGCCGAACTGAGGAGTAAAGGCACAGGCGTGTCGTAGTCGGTCAGTGTAGCGCCCGACATGTTGGGCCACCGCAACGCGGCAATAAAGCTGCTCACGTCGCGCAGAAGGGCCATGGAGGTTCCGCCATATTTGGCCATAGATTAAAGCGGAAGCGCAACTGAGAACTTAAGTTTATGGTACAGTCTAGTAGGGTAGTGTTGCGTCCACCATTTTAAGGCAACGCAACGCGACACTACAGCCACGGACGTGCCGCAGTTGGGCTATAGACTGTCCGCCATCTTTGGCCATTAATTAGAGCGGAAGCCGAACTGAGGAGTAAAAGCACTGACGTGTAGTAGTAGGGCAGTGAAGAGTCCTATATTTTGTTCCACCGCAACGGGGCAATAAAGCCACGCACGTCGCAGTAGGGCCGTCGAGTGTCCGCCATCTTTGGCCACTGATTAGAGCGGAAGCCGAACTGTGGAGTAAAGGCACTGGCGTGTCGTAGTCGGGCAGTGTAGAGTACGCCATTTTGGGCCACTGCAACGCGGCACTTTAGCAGCGCACGCGCCGCTGAAGGGCCATGGAGTGTCCGACATCTTTTTTCATTAGTTAGAGTGGAAGCCGAACTGAGGAGAAAAGGCACAGGCGTGCAGTAGTAGGGCAGTGTAGTATCCTGTCATTTTGGCCACCACTACGCAGCACTACAGCCGTGGACGTGCCGCAGTAGGGCTATAGTCTGTCCGCCATCTTTAGCCACTGATTTAAGCGGAAGCCCTACTGAGGAGTAAAGGAACAGGCGTATCGTAGTAGGGCAGTGTAGAGTCCGATATTTTGGGGCAACGCAACGCGACACTACAGCCGCGCGCTTGGCGCAATAGGGCCATGGAGGGTCCGCCATATTTTGTCTCTGATTTAAGCGGAAGCGCAACTGAGAACTTAAGTCTTTGGTAGAGTCTAGTAGGGCAGTGTGGTGTCCGCGATTTCCGGCCACCGCAACGCGGCACAACAGCCTATTACGTGCCGCAGTAGGGCCGTGGAGTGTCCGCCATTTTTGGCCACTGATTAGAGCGGAAGCCGAACTGAGGAGTAAACGCACTGGCGTGTCGTAGTCGGACAGTGTTGCGTCCGACATGTTGGGCCACTGCAACGCGGCACTTCAGCAGCGCACGTGCCGCCGAAGGGCCATGGAGTGTCCGACATCTTTTTCCACTATTTATAGCGGAAGCAGAAGTGAGGAGAAAAGGCACTGGCGTGTAGTAGTAGGGAAGTGTAGAGTCCGATATTTTGGGCCATCGCAACACGGCACTACTGCCGTGCACGTGCCGCATTAGGGCCGGGGAGTGTTCATCATCTTTGGACACGGATTAGAGCGGAAGCCCAACTG
Organism: Parasteatoda tepidariorum; assembly: GCF_982258835.1. Taxonomy (NCBI): domain Eukaryota; kingdom Metazoa; phylum Arthropoda; class Arachnida; order Araneae; family Theridiidae; genus Parasteatoda; species Parasteatoda tepidariorum. Next base: position 312,439 of record NW_028257379.1, on the reverse strand, counting down.
AGGAGTAAAGCCACAGGCGTGTCGTAGTCGGGCAGTGTTGCGTCCGACATGTTGGGCCACAGCAACGCGGCACTACAGCCGTGCACGTGCCGCAGTAATTCCGGGGAGTGTTCGCCATCTTTGGAAACTGATTTGAGCTGAATCCCAACTGAGCAGTAAAGGCACTGGCATGTTGTAGTAAGGTAGTGTAGAGTCCGACATTTTGGGCCACTTCAACGTGGCACTACTGCCACGCACGTGCCGCAGTAGGGCTATGGAGTGTCCACCATCTTTGGTCACTGATTAGAGCGGAAACTCATCTGAGGAGTAAAGCCACAGGCGTGTCGTAGTAGGGCAGTGTAGAGTCCGACATTTTGGGGCACCGCAACACGGCACTACAGCCGCGGACGTGCTGCAGTAGGGCTATGGAATGTCCGCCATCTTTGGTAACGGATAAGAGCGGAAGCTCAACTGAGGAGTAAAGGCACAGGCGTGTCGTAGTAGGACAGTGTAGAGTCCGCCATTTTAGGGCACCGCAACGCGACACTACTGCCGCGGACGTGACGCAGTAGGGCTATAGACTGTCCGCCATCTTTGGCCACTAATATGAGCGGAAGCCGAACTGAAGTGTAAAGGCGCTGGCGTG